>NC_072739.1:100038680-100638680 GCF_026930045.1 Uloborus diversus | reverse complement strand
ATGAACATAAGCACTGAGACCACTGGTCTACTGTACTATTAAAACCCCAGGGCTAAGAGATACAAAAATAATCTAAAACAAAATTTCAATGAAAGGACCTGCTAGTTTTTAATATAAACTAAAAAATCTTCAATTACATGATGTGCTGATGAATTTATGAAGGTACAAACTGGATCACAAAACTATTTCTTGCTATCTTCTTCTTGTTCGTCATAATATTCCTGGTCATCATCATATAAGTAATCATCATGGTCTTCGGGATACTTTACCTAAAATTGTAATGTAGTTTTTATATTAAAAAATGTTGAGGAGCATTTCTCTCACAGAAAAGAGAATGACAAAATATTAGCATACAACGTTTTTGACCTTAAAATCAAATGAGAAAATATTTGTCTCCCATTTTCTCGCCTATGTATGATTTTCTCCATCTTTAAAAAATAATTTGGCTAAAACTATTTAAGCTGCTACAAATAATCTAGAGATTGAGTGCATCAAAGGATGGTTAACCATAATTTACAAATGTTAAAGAACGAACAAATAAAAATGATCACGATCGTTAAATTAAAAAAAATTGAGAAAACAAAAATTTGTGACAAAGTACAACTTGTTTCTTCATCATAGCGACAATCATTCTGAATCAACTAACCCATCATTTATGGGATTTTTTTCTTTTTTAAAAACTGCAAAAGTTATAACTGTGCAGTTTTGTACCATATGTACAGAGCTGCCAACTGCTACGAAAAATCATAGTTTCTACGAATTACAGCTTTAAACTACGAGGCTACGAAATTGAACGACTTTCTGCTTTTTTTTTTTTAAATTTATATATAATATTACAAGAACACACACACAAAAAAAAAAAAAAAAAAAAAAAAAAAAAAAAAAAAAAAAAAAACTGCATGAAAAGTAAACTGGTAAGTTCAGCAAATCTAATCTAACTTCTAGTTTTCAAAACTAGTTTTCAAGATACAGAGCTAACTAGAATAGTGAACTCTCACTAAAGCTCTTTTTTCCTGGCAGATAGAACGTGGCTACGTGAAAACCGAAATGGACTTCAAGAAATTTAAATTCTGGGAAATGAAATGCCAAAAACCAGCCTCTAACAGATCCACCCATTCCTGCTTTCACCCATGCTCATTCTGCTTGGAAAAATGAAGAACTTTGAGAAAGCTGTTAACAAAGACAATTTTCCAATACCTTAGTGGAAAATTTCCAAGATATATTGAAGTTAAGGTAGGGGAATTTTTAAACAAGCACCTTTCAAATAGGCACAATTATAAAAATCTAATGAAATTGTGAGGGGAATAAAGAATGCCCAGGAAGCCTTTTAAAGGTGTATTACAAGTACAGTATAATCCCGATTATCCGTGCTAATCACCGGGCGGCGTAGCACGGATAAATGAAAAACACGATAATCCGAAAAATCATTTAAAGAATATGCAGGGTAACTATTAAAGGGGAAATTAAGAAAAACTAAATAATATGTATATATACTCACACAAACCAGGATCTTTTCTTCGAAATTTATTGCTTAAAAAAAAAATCGGTGATACATTTTTGTTTTCTTTGTTTGTTTAAATTGTTGCATATGTCCGTACGAATTTTTCTTACTGCAATTATTTCTTCGTAATCTTAACTTCTTTCACTCGTTTAGTCCAATAAATGTTCCACAGATTGTAGAACAGTAGAATGTGAAATTGTATTTTCTTCATCTTCACTTTCGGCATCATCACTTCCGTTTGATTCAGTAACAAGTTCAATGATATTTTCGTCAGTTAGACATTGAAATCCTGATTCACATTCGTCGCTTTTAAACCACTCTTTGATATTTTCAGTGTCAACTGATTCGAAACCTTTGATTTCTTTAACTTCCTCAATGATGATATTATCGATAACATCATCGAAGCTTTAGAAAAGTGTGATTCCGAAATGATGCACAGATAATCCGCAAACCGGATAATCCGCACACGGATAATTGGGAGTATACTGTACTTCTAAGCAGGCGAGAAGACAAGAACTAAAAACAGTTGGTCAAACAATCCCTATGAAAGTTCTGTGACCATTGATGAATGATGTGTGTCTGAAACTCTATTTTGTTCACATCTTTCAGGATATCTTGTTTTAAAACTGAAGCTATGAGCAGTGAGCTTGTGGAAAGGATTCACCAAAATATCTTTACAATGGAATGCAGATATCAGGGTCATTGAGCTGAGTTAATGCTCATTAAATGCTGATGAACTATTACAAGAGATGGTCCTTCTTTGCAAAAGCAATCAGAAATGAAGCGTTTACAGCAATAAGCCAAAAGTAACCACTGCTTTCCGAAAAATAAGCATTGTTTATTAAAACAGGACCTATTTCATAACATTTATTGAACAGGTTTCCCTCCCCCCTTTTTAACATTACCTTTAAATCAATGTGTGGTTGCTGTGCATCTTTCTTCAGTGGGCTTTTATGTGTCTTGAAAACAAGAGCTAATAAAAAAAATCCACTACTATATTTATTTTTCTTGACCCACAATTAGTAGGAATTGACTATTTAAAACCAGGATGCAGACTAAGTTCTTTTTGTTGACTAGTGTTATAGAATAACAAATAATAAGAAGGGCCACATGCACCTTACTCCGCTTTCTAATTTCAAGTTTAAAACAAGTTTTTAAAATTTGAAATAACAAAACTTTAATTAGGAAGGATTTAAGAGAGAGGGAAAAACATAGAACATATTTAAAAAAAAATAAAACACCTAAAATACAGACATAGATCAATGAGTTAAAATGTAGAACGTTTCAAGCATTTCAAAAGTTTGAGCTAAGAGGAAAATTTTGATGAAGTCATGGCTTCGAAGTTGTCCCGAAATGGATGGTTTCTTTATGCATTAAAAAAGTAACATCAAAGAAATTGGGTAAGGAAGTCTGTAGTGTGGTATGGCAGGAGACAGCAAGGCACCTACAGCCTTGAAATTTGGTGCAAAATTACTTTGAGCCTAAGACTTTTTTCCCCTCAGAGCATTTTAAAAAAAAAAAATGTAGAGTTAGTTTTTTTTGAAATTTTGTTAGCTAAAATTTTGCCATAAATTACCTATTAAAATGATGGAAGATTTCCCACTCCACTTAACACTCTATGTCATTCAAAAAAAGCTGTTTTTTCTGCACCATATTAAGTTTGTTTCAATTATCTCAATTAATTAGAATAGCTAATATAAGGTTCTGTATTTTAGAGAAAGTCCTAGACTAAACTCAATTCAAGCCTGGAGCCAAAGAGAAAAATGTTACAGGTGACCATACATTTGAAAACTACTTTTCAAACGTACAAGACAGTCAGTTTGCAATGCTTAGGAGCCCCTTTGCACCCACTTATAGTTGTGCAAATTGGTACAAGTTAGTTTGAAACCTGGGGAAGGGGTGCTCTTCAAAGTCTTTTTGATTCCGTTGAATAACTTGGTTATGCATATTTTCAACAAGTTCCTACTGTCTGCAGATGGGGAGAGGGTCTTTAATATTGTTCAAATTATAATGAGCTCTTACTTTAAATCTATTTTCTACAGGAAGGGGATTTTCATTTTCTTCTAATTGTAATGCATATTTTAATCTGATTATTCCTAATGGAAGATTTTAATCTTCGAAAACTAAATGAGATTGTGAAGCAATCTTCAGGGGTTGGTGAACGTCAGCGAGCTGGGAGCAAAGACCTCAGGAATTAAAATAATTCTAATTGATTTAGCAACTTTTATATAATCGAAACCATTTGTGCATGATCTGTTGACATTAGATGTATTACATACGAGTGCTGATATGCAGCCAAGCACAGACCAATGGTTAAAAATAAAAATGGAATTGGAAATCAGAACAAAACAACACACAAATTACAGTGAAGCACCGTTTATACATTTTTAAGGGACTGAATGAAAAAAGTGTATAAATGAAAAAACCTATAACTGGTATGAGTTAATATGCATTAGACTCTGCAGGGACCAATTTAAGAACATATAATTGATAAAAACGTATAAAAGAGAAACATATAAACGGTGCTTCACTGTACAATATCTCAAATATAAAAATTTCATGCTGACTACCCTTAAATAATATCAACAAACATCATTATTTTTACTCACCTACAATTTCTAAAATTTCTATAGATGAACCAAGGAATTACTTATAAAATTTTTTCATTTTCTTCTGTATGGGCTGTGATAATAATAAATAACACAGATTCATTTTTGTAAAGCTATACTCTTTGTTGTGTTCAAGCTTAGGCATAAGGTGAACTATTTCCCCCCCCTCTATATTAAGTAAGTGCATTTTGCAAACATATTGTGTTGGCAAAGGTGCATAAATTCTTAAAATGAATAAATACACAGATAAAATAAATAAATAAATAGATAAAAATAAAATAAAACAATCTACTACAGTGAAAACTTGTAACAATGAACTTCAAGGGACTCCAAACTATGTTTGTTGTAACAAGAATTTTGTTGTTATGGAATTCATGCAATGTTGTGGCAATTAAAATGAGACTGAATCTGTGGCGCAGCCACAGAAGGTTTTTTTTTTTTTTTTTGGGGGGGGGGGGGTTCCAGAACTTGAACACATTAATTACCTCCATACAAATCAAGGGAGAAAAACAGAATTTAAACTTTTCCAAGTGGGATAAATTTCAACAAATTATCTTACTGCTCTCAATAATTGAGGAAACCAGTCACAAAATACTTTCCAATTCTTAAATATACAAGAAATATTTCATGATAAGCACCCCTATTGGTATAAGATGGCTAAAATAGTCTCAATAAAGCAAACAGAGTATCATGGTCTCTGATAACGTGAGAATATACACGAGATAAAAGTAAAACTTTTGATAAATACACTATGCTTTTTCTGACTTTCTTCGATTTAAAGTCAAACCACATTGATATCAATACGAATTATTAATTATTTTTAAGCGAATGTTATAAATGAACAATTACTAATCCATGCAAATTCTTTGAGTAAATATATTGAATACTTTTGCATGATAAATAGAAAGAAAGCAACAATTTTCGATTTTGAAAACCCCTCCCAGAAAATGTTTCTAGCTGCGCCACTGGACTGAACATTAATTTCATTGAAACGGATATTTTGTTTTGTTGGTATTCACTATAATCAGATTTTACTGCATAATATGAACTTTGTTTAAAGCTTTTATAAAATGAAGTTCTTTAATTGAGCAGGGAAATAAAATTGTGTAAGTAAAACTAGTTTTCAAAATTAAAGTACTATTAAATATTTTACTAATATAACTCAATGCAGGGTATTGTATTTATGCAAAAAAAAATTACAATTATTAGTTCAGAACATTATTAAATTGCATTTATCAAGAATAATCAAAGAAATACATATAGAAACAAAATACTTTCAAGCAAAATGATCCTTCAAAATCTAAAAGGAGTATATCATAAGGATCTTTAGACTACTGCTTACCTTAATATTGGTTACAGCATAACCTAGCATGACAGCCCCAGCAAACAAAACAGATAAAATTATATCTCTCCATTTATGAGGAAATTCACTTTTCTCTTCAGCTTCTTGTGCTTCTTTCTTCCTTAAAGCTTCAAGTTCTACAAAAAATATTTAAAGATCAGTACTAGAAATATCAAATTGAACAGAGCTGAGCACAGCAAACCAACAAAATGGCCAACATTTCAAAATCACCTCTTTTTCAAATACAGTGACCTCTCACTTATACACAACCAAAGGGGACAACAAAACTTTTTGTGTACAAGTAAGATTGGCTCAAAAGTGAAAAACCCAAAAATAAGCTTAAACGCAACAAGTTAACATTAGTTATAGTTATACCAATTGTAGACTACTAATACTACTGAATAAATACACACATAATTTCCAATTATGTATTGTAATTTAATAAATTCAAAGTTGTACGTTTTGTCATTTTTTAGAAACTGTACAGTATGTAAGCAAATTTCTGAAAACCTAAAAAATGTTGGGTGATCAGTGCTGTAGTCTACGAGGATGCAAAAGATCTTCGTAGGCTATGCTAGTGCTTACCACTTGGCCACAACTTTTAGTGACGTCAACCTTTTTATATATAACCCGTTCTCCCCTCTTGATGGCAATCACAAGACTAATCCCACCCCCAATTGCACACTTTTGCGAAAAAGAACATGTTCTTGGAAGAATCTGAACAATGGACTAAGGGCATGTGAATGCATTAGAACAAGAAGGGTACAAATCTTCTAATAAGCAAAGCGTGGATAGGCAATTTAACTAAACGTGTACAACAAAGGTTGCATATACAGGGTGGCGACAGGAATTGTGAAAAAAAGTTCCCTGACTTTTCCCTGATTAAGTTCACCAAATTTCCCTGATTTACGTTACCAATGATAATGGTTTTCTTTTTTTGCTGTACTTGAAATCCATTGTACATTTGTATAAAATGCAGTATTTTAAATGTTTTAAGTTGTTGAATTAAAGATATATTTTTAAAAGATGCTACTTTTTAAATAAAATTGTTAAAAAAAAACATATCAAGTCAAATTTTTTGGGGGGAAAACCTACAAAATAGTATATTAAATTTTTCTATATGGAAAGAATATAGAAAATTAAAATAAAAAAAAAACTTTACTTCCAGAAACCACTTAGCATAAGAATTTTAAGAAGAATAGAAGCAATGTAGTTATTCTTATATAACTAACTGACATATTTATGCAAAAAAGATGAAACCATTTGACATCCATTCATAGGGAGCTTTTCTCTAATCAAGAACATAGGTTTTAATGAATGAAAACAGCATTTGAACAATAAAAAAAAATAAAGATATTTACTTAAGTACACAAGTTAACTCTATTTCAAATGATTTCAGTATGTAACGAAAAAATCTTAGATTACTTTTGTAACAAACAACTTTGAAATGAAAGAAAAAAAAAAGAAAAACGCAATTAGGCAATTTCAAAATATATAAAAGAAGAATGCAACTTGGTTATAAAATAAAAGTATCATTTAAGACTGAAGAAAAGAAAACCTTTATGATCTGTGGTAACTGCAAATAGTATAACGGCAAAAAAGTTTTTTTGATTGAAAGTTCAATTTTAGCAATTTAATTAAAAACACGAAGCAATAACTTTTAAGCTTTTGTAGTATCAATTCAAAAACCAAAGATTTCTTCTTGAAATTGCGATTACAGTATGCTAATTACTTCGAGACAATCGAATAAAGGCAAAGGAGCTAAGGCATTAATGAAGGCTTCCTCTTAGTCTGTAGGGTTGTTTATTTTACGTAGCATTGAAAGCGTGAAAGGAAATTTCAAGCTAGGTAAAATAAACAACCTAACAGACACAGAAGCAATCTTAGGAAGTTCATCCTGTGGTTAATAAGTAAGATTCAATTTATATTTTGACGTTGAGGAAAAAAGATGCGCAAATATGCGGCAGTGTATAATTGCACCTCATTAATTTTACTTTTTTTTTTGAACAGATAATTGGTGGAAAATGCATAGGGAATTAGAGAACTTAATTTTTTAAAGCAAAAAAAAATTTTTTTCTTGATAAAATCAATTTTCCCTGATTTTTTGTTATTTTTTCAAAATTCCCTGATATTTCCCTGATTTTTCCCTGATTAATAAAGTTCCCTGATTTCCCTGATCTGTCGCCACCCTGATATAAGTGAGAGATCACTGTACTGTTCTCCCTGAAAAATTACCTCCGATAAAATTTTAACCATGAATGAGATTGAGGCAGAACTTTTGAGGGGAAGATGTTGTATGCTGCTATTTTAGTTGGTAACCCCTGTATAATTCCTCAAAAAAAAAAAAAAAAAAAAAAAAAAAAAAAAAGTTGGAGACTAATTGAGGATAAATAATCCACATAGCTTTCCATTATTTTCTTCTATTTAAGAGGAAATCAGTGAGAAATCAACAAATTATGCAATATCTATAACATCAGGCATTTGAGCACCCACAAGAGGGTGGTGGGTATTTGGGAAAACATTATAACCACTACAAAACTCCTATGGGCAAGTACATGAAACTAGGTACATCACAGTAAAAAAAAAAAAAAAAAACTTCATTGTATCAGTATTTTGCTTCTTTCATATGACATAAAAAAGGTTGTATTTTTATAAAACTATGCGAAAAAAGTTATAAACACACATTTTTTGTAAGTTTTATAGGCGAATTTTGACAACACTACTCAGTGCCCATGTGTCCTTGCATTAGCGGTTCTTAAAGTTTTTTTTTTTTACTTAGGAAATTAATTGTTACGTCTACTATTTAATTTTTTTTTATTGAAATTTAGTTTACACAGGAAGATATTAGACCAACAAAGATACTTTAAACTGTTATAATTGTCTCGTAACATTTTTTTTTTTTAAACTAAGCCTCATACTCTAATGTAACATCAGTCACAAAATTGTATAAAAGTTTGCATTGTTTAAACAAAAACAAACTCAAGTTTATAAAAAGTCATATTCTCTTCATTTAGGATGATATTTTCAACATTAATCTCTTAAATATTTAGAAATAGTTGAATTTAATTATTTAGAAGTTATTTAAAATATGTAACATCAGTCACATTTCTCTTTTCGTTAATAAACCTCAAACAAATTGCATAAAAAGCATTGGCTGCTGCAGAAAGGCAAAAAAGGAGATGAGATAAATTAAGAAATAAAGGAAAACATGAAAATTACAAAAAGTAAAACAAAGTAGAAGCTAAAAAGAACAGAGGATAAAAAATAAAAAAAAATAATTTTTAAAAACCTAGCATAATTACCAGAGTTAGTTCAGAATAAAACTAAAAAGAGAAATTAGGTGAAGAAGTAGAATAAGAGTAGAACAAATTTAAAGTATTGAAGTCCCTGTTTTAAATTAGCAGCTGCATTACCCCTCTTTAAAATAATGAAACCTTGGTAAAATCTGTTCGTCATTCAAAGAACTCTTTGTCATATCGTCACAAAAGAAAACTGTAGCTGTAAAATACTTTTTCTACATGAAATTTGACAAACAGATACTCCTAGTTAATCAATGTATTACATTTGAATAAAAGTGCTACATCATCCATACAGAAATATTTTTGAATGTCACAGCTTCATGCAAATTTCAGAGCTATCACCATCCGATTTGCAGTCATGCTATAAAGATGTACATTTGAGTATTATTATTATTTTTTAATTCAGAAGCTGCAGGTGTTTAGCAACAATACTTTTTTTTTAACGGTAAAGGAGGGAATCACTTCCAGCAGAACATGTTTCAAAATTGTTGGCTGCAAATGGGGAACGGGTTCTTGAGGAATATGGCAAACAATTGTATCACTAGAAGTAGGAATCGTTGAAATTGAAAACTAGGAGTAATTAGTAACTGTCAAGATTTAAGCAGAAAAACATTGGAAATAGCCTGTCAATATGGATGAAATTTATTATTCACAAAGTAATAAAAATTAAAGAGAAAGTAATAAAATTTTCAGCGCACTAGATGTAGTAAATACAAGAGAACTTTTATTTTATGAAATACATTAAAAATATAACTTTCTAAATATACTTTTTCTGTAATTTAAAAACAAATTTAAACAAAACACATGCTAATTTTATTTTCAAGGAGAAATAATTTATAATTGCAGCAATTTATTGTAAAGGTAACATCAGTCACAAAATCTTTGTATCATTAGTCACAGGTGTTAAATAATTTTTATACTTTCAGTTTTAAGTTTTTAAAATAAAACAAAGTGTTTTCATCAAGTCTAAAATCTCCATTTTAAGCAGAAGAATCTGTTTAGATTTTACGATATTAGTTTGAAGAGAATGTCAAATTATATATAAGTCACTTTTCTCAATGTCTCTTCTACATAACGTCAGTCACATCTTTTCATTTCTCTTAAATTCATACAAAAAAAAAATCTTCAAGTCTGAAAACAAGTGTGGGGGCAGTGATGTACCATATCATGATATTTTTGATCAATTTCAGAAGAAACAAAATTTAATTTCAAGAACTGAATTTATTATAAGTTCAGTGTTCATATATTTCAGTGCTGAATTTATTATAAGTTAAAAATAGAGTCAAATTGTAACGTCAGTCACTGTGGACAGACCCCTATGCTTACATATACATAATGATAGAACTAAAATGTGTTATGGGCATCAGAATGAAATTCAGATTTAAGAACTAGTAAGAAAATGTGTTTAGACAACACTCTGTGATGCTCTCGGATATGCATGCAAAGGCAAAAATTGCTTCATTTCCCAAAAAAGTAAATATATGCATTCCTGACAACCTATCTTTCCAAAACTGCAGAACATTTACGGGGAAAAAAAGCAGAAAAAATAAGTAAAAATGAAGAAAATTTTCCGTGATATTAACTGCTTAACAACCTTATTATTTTCTAAAAAACAACCATTATTGTGTTTTTTCATTCAAAAAAATGACATTAATAAAAGTGTTTTTAAGAATATATGTAATCATTTTTGACTTTGAAATTTTTTAAGCTTGAACTTTATACGTTCTGTCCTTGAAATATCACGGGCACAAGAAATAAGAGACAAAAGCTCAGCCCGTGAAGTACAGTGGTTGATTCAATTAACCGGCTCCCACTGTACTTAATTAATTTGTCTTTTTAAGTAAAACAATCAATAAAGCAGGGTTAAAAGTTCTATTAAATATAAAATAATCAGTCGGTTAACTGAAGCAACATTAAAAGCTTCATCATTTATTTCTAATGCAAAGGGAAAATGCCCAAGATTTTATCTTCAATGTCAGAAAATGGGGTTAAAATGTAGACAGCTTCTGAAAAATGCAGTAGGGTTGGCAGGGCTGCATGCATATGTTAAATGTTGCTTACCTTCTGGTGACAATGGGAAGAATCTATCTAATATTCTTTGGACAAAATGACTAAGATTTACACAGCTCTTTAAATGGTTCTTGAGGGCTGGATTAGGAAATGGAGCTTTTAGAAGAGGAGCTAAAAATCCAAACACAATGGCATCTAGAGAGCATGGGCTACAAGAAGAAAACGTAAATTACACATTTTTAATGTTACAAAATTATAGTCGCTATAATAGTAGCTGCCTCATCCAATATTTTTGTTTTAAGAGTGTATGAGAGATACCACTGGTAAGATTAGCTTAAAGTGGCATTTTACTCAATTTCTAATTGTTTATTTTTAGCAACCAGCAACTATAATAGCATACTTCCAAATACTACAAACAAGGCAGAGCGGTATAGGAACCAAAATGTCAAATAGGTCTGCCTGTCCTCTAAAGCAGCGGCTCTCAACCTGGGAGGCATCGGAAGAATTTTAAGGGAGGCCTGAAGGTTTGAAAAAGTTAAAACATAAAAGTGAAGCTAAATATAATTTTGCTCCATTTTGTTGTTGAATACAAATATTTTTTACTTTTTGTTTATGCTTTCAATGCAGTTTTCATCCACATATCTTTGTGAATTTTGATTTTCAGCATTACCATACATAAATTAGCCAAGATATCGAGCAAGGCATTAAAAGTAACCTTAGGTGCGTTTTATAACAGTTAGGGTAGACCGAACAGTAAGTGAACACCTTGTAATTTTTTTGTAAAAATCAAGTTTAAACACATTTCTGCAAGGAAAACAAGTGGAAAACTCTGTGTTGGTCTGCTTGTTGGCGTGTGGCAGTTTTTTCTCATTTCAACCCCCCAAAAAATCTAGATGCAAAACCATAAAAATTCTCACAATTAAAAAAAAAATTACACTTATTATCTAATTTGCTTTGCTGTGATGTGACAAATACTACACTTTTGAACGATGCCATGGATTTTTGAAAATGAAAATGAGTTAAAGTGTTCATTCACTAATCGGTCTGCCCTATAATCGAATATTCAAAAACTGGTCAAGAAAAACATGGACAGACTTCCCACTGATGTTGTGAAAGTGACTGATATTACATGTCAACCTCTCCAGATTACCTGAAATTAATTTCTACTTAGTTCTTTGGCTTCATGTGTTCTAATAATAATATGTTCAAAACAGGGCCGTTACCAGACTTTTTTTTTTTCGGGGAGGGGATTGCTGAACACAGTTCTCATGAAATCAATGTGATCACTAAAATTTGATTTCATTTAAATATCCTATTAATTTTTGCTACAGTAGGCAATTCAAATGAGAAGTGCTGCTTTAAGGGCATTAACATAAGTAAATGTAAAAAATGATGTAGTTATTGAATGTAAGAAAAAAATCTGATGTGCACACTATACAAGTTCGCTCCCGTTAAATATTTGATGCCATTTTAAAACCACAAAAGAATACATGCGTATATTCACACATGCAAAGTTGCAGTGTTGTTCCCATCAATTTTTCTGAGGGTATACTCCCAGTAATCCACTACGCACAATTTGTGTATGTGATCATACACATAGAATGTCATAATATGCAAATTTGTGAAGCTTGAGGGTATATGCTATATGTCTAAAAAAATTTTGAGAGTATACGGCGTATACCCTATGGGAACACCACTGCACATTTGAAGTAATGCTTCTTAAATTCATATTTTTTGAATTAAAATATACTAGTTTTGCTCTTCCAAATTTAATTTTGATGTTGTCAGTCATATTCAAAATGTGAGGAATAAACACTGTATTGTTTTGTAAGAAAGGATGTTTTAATAATTTCAATAACTATAATAAACTAGAAAATTGCTCGTCAATATATGACAAATGAAAATTGCTTTTGCATTTGAACTAAGCAACTGCCTGTTGTGTGATATTTTGATGGTTGAAATTTTAACCTTAACTCCAGTGGATTAACTCTAAACTCCAGTAGATAGCGTTTATTGTTGACCACTTTTTCGTTTCTTCATTCCCCTGAAATGACATAGTCTTACCAGTAAAACAGTTAAGTTACCGAATTGAGTTCAGCTTTGTGACAATAAAGCCTTTCCCTGCTCGTTACTCAATCATTGGCTATTTTGGAGGATACTGCAGACAAAATGTATCATTAAATTGAGAAATCGATATATCGGGTATCATTAAATCAAAGTTATATTGTAGTAATAATAGATTTTTCAGAAAAAAACCCCCCAATAAAAAGCATCTTTTTGAATAGTTTTGACCCTGAAAACCCACCCCTTAAATAGAGCCCTGGTTCAAAAAGCGTTATAAGTAGTAATATTAACTTTTGCAAACAGATGTATCTATATTTTCTTTTAATGATCAGCTTCAACTGTCCTAATCAGCTTCAGTTTCAAATTCCGATTGTACTACTTGTATTGACCACATGAGATGGGGGAGGGGCGGGGGGATGACCTCACATGAGTGTCCAAAGAGGACCCAGAGCCTGAAAGGTTGAGAACCTCTGTTCTAAAGGAACAAAATGCAGAACGCTATACAAAATTAGAATAATGAAATGTCTGTGTATCTTTTGACATAATTTGTTAATAACATTCAAATCAATAAACCCACATATTAACCAAACTCTTTCTGAGATTTTAACGAACAAAAGAAGAGGAGTAGTAGAAAAAAAATTACTTTTTCCCGAAAAAGTACTCATTATCTCCCAGCCTATATGAAAGTAAATTCAAGCATTCTCGAGCATCTTTATAAATCTGGAAGAAAATAAAATTATAATCAACAATATAGTTAATAAGTGGTGATTAATATATATATGTTTTCATTTTAAGCATATGCAGAAAAAGATAGCAAAGTACCCTGCGCATATGTTTCATTAACAAATTTTGCTAAAGCAATTTAGTAACATTAACAGTAGAAAGAGGGAGGGGCCTGTGTGGCCCCTCAAGTAATTTGTTGGTCAATAACTTGTTTAATATCTAACAGAGCTTAATGGAACTTTCTGACTTTTCATTGTATGTTACTATTTGAATGATTGTTTAATCATTCAATGATGTGCCTCATAGAACTGTGAATATTGATCCTTATATCTAGAAAGATGGTAGGGTCCACAGCTAGTTTACAAAAAAAAAAAAGATATTTTTTTCCTTTCACATAATAGGGAAGTTTTCGATTTTTCAATTTTATTTTTATATGATAGAGTAACATGTATGAACATCATAGGTGAAAAAATTTTTGCGATACGATAAGTAGTTTTTTTAAAATTAATTTTTAAAGTTCAAGCGCCTGTGACGTCAGATGGCATAGGAAGTGACGTCCGATAGGAGAGAAACGCTAGCGAACCGGTTCCCATGTCATGGGAGAAATCGAAGAACGTGCATTCGACTTCGAAGATGAAACGTAAAAGGCTTATCTCCTCGCGTTTCTGGAACATTAAACCTCTCATTCTCTCGGAAATATTCGAATTTCACCATTGATATTATTTGAGGAAGATTATTTAGATTGTTCTTTAACGAATCCGGCCTCCATAGTGTGTTCAAAAGGATTATTGAATTTCTAAAAAATAAAAATATCAGCGCGCTCAAAATGTCCCTAGCGAAAATGGGGGATCTTCGGCGGAAGGCTGCACATTCGCGCCCTGTGACGTAGGCTCGTGACGTTTCAGAAGAGCGCACTTTTGCGTGTGGATTTTTAAAAATTCATTAAAAATCAACCACGGTGTTTTAAAATTCGGCGATGGTGAATTTTTTAGTTTTGAGGGTCAATTAACAATATACAATAGCCAAAATATGAACATTTAATAGGTTGCAACTTCCCTATTGTTGTAGCATAAAACAAATGCTATTCACTCTAGTTTAACCTGTAATTTTCTCTTTATGCAACCAGTTGGATATCCAATTGCTATAAACA
The DNA here is from genome assembly GCF_026930045.1 of Uloborus diversus. NCBI lineage: Eukaryota > Metazoa > Arthropoda > Arachnida > Araneae > Uloboridae > Uloborus > Uloborus diversus. The sequence continues at coordinate 100,623,982 of NC_072739.1, read as the reverse complement.
GTACCAATTGCTTATCAGTCAAACCGCATCCATTGCTCTTGGAAGGATAAACTAGTTTTACCTTTCGGCAAGTAAAGACAGAAAAACTGAAAATAATAACGTACTAAGTACTTATTTAGTCATATAAGAAGGTGCATCGGGCATGTGAACTCACTCAGGAAATTTTTTTTAAAGAATTCATCCAAAAAATTGGTAGGGGCCACACTGGCCCCTTCAGCCTTTCTAGGCATACAAAGAATTTCAGTCTTTGTATTAAAAGGGGAATAAAAGTGATTTGAAGATAGTAAATACTGCACAAGGTGTTCTATATATATGTTGAATAGGAAAAAATAATAGAACAACACAATATTATCAAATGCCTTTATCAAGTCTGAACACAAACTAATTCTGAAACTAAAAATTTTTTATCTAGCAACAGCAAAAAATCACCTGGTTATGAAATCACTGCTAAAGAAACTGTAGTAAGGTTTCAAGACTTGCACCCACTGGAAAAGCTCATATCACTTTACATGATCTGGAACATTCCCATACAAGCTCTGATTTCTGCAAGGGCAAGCATGGCATTTGCCCCCCCCCCCCCTCCCTGCATTGCTAAAAAAGCAATTTTTGTGCTGTTTTCTATTCTACAAATTGGAGTGAATTTGCTCCCAAATTAGAACATATATGCAATGTTTCCCATTATTTCTTAACGTAAAGTAAATTTTTCATCCTATATTAACAGCTATACTCATTAAGAATTTTGTTTCTGCATATTTTAGTCAATACTTTTCATATTTTTTATTAGTTTCATTAACTATCAAAGTTTCACTCTGACAGAAATCAAACTTTTGGCAAGCGCGTGCAAATGCTAAAACCGAAGAGATTTATGAGAATTATGGAGGCTTTCTCATAAAAATTATGTATAAAAAGGTGCATAGAAGTGCTTAAATAAGTTATAGGAAGCTCTAAGCGTGGTAGTTCTTATCTCAAGTATTTGCATTTGTCTTTTTTTTCACAATGCAAAATGTTGTGATAGGGGGGGGGGGAGGGCACAATATTACAGTACAAGATGTCATGGCAGCTCCCCCCCCCCAATGTTTTGTTTGTCCAGAGTTTCCTGAAATTAAAATTGGGCCCTCTCTCAGTAGCGCAGTGAAGGGGGGGGAGAGAGCTTTCGGGGTGAAAACACCTCCCAGAACCATCGGTTTTAACATTAATGCAAATTCTAATACAGTAGTTTATGCATATGAAGGGACTGCTTTGATTAAAAAATTCCCATTAAAAGATATTTTTAATCAAAAAAACCCTTCAGAAGGTTTTTTGTAAAAAAAAAAAAACCTCCAAAAGGTATTTTTGATGAAAAAGCCCCCCTGCCCCTTCAGAAGGTACTTTTCACTAAAAAAAAAAACCCTCCAGGAGGTATTTTTGATTTAAAAAAAAAAAAAAAAAACGTCATCCAGAAGATATTTCCAGTTGCGCTAGTGCTCCTTCTGGTTCTATAATTTCATATAATAGAAAGAATCTATATAATATTCTTTTTCTTTCTCTAGAAGTCATTGTATTCACAGTTTAACTCTTCTTCTAAAAGCTCTTTTTCTTAATCCTTTCCTTAAAAACCATTTAAAGAGCGGTATAAATCGTGGTCAACTTTTCTAAAGAATATTAGTTTTTTTTTCTCCATTATGAGATTGTGAATAGATTCCAGAAGGTGAAAATGTTCTAGCAGTGTCTCGAGTGGTGATTTTGTAACTGGACAAATTTAGTTTTAACACTTGCCCCAACTAAAAGGTTTATGGCCAGAACTGGAAACTTCTTTGTAACACAAGACACACAGTAGTGTAAGGCACTTTAAGTTCAGAATTTACATAGTAAGTTGATTTGGTGGAACTTCATAAAAATCTTTAATGAACTTCTTCAAATTATTTCAGTTTTGACTGCAATTTCTCTTAAGTTGGTTTTCTTACACAAGCTTCATAAGCATTGCAACATAAAGCTTGTGTCCTGAAATTGCTTTACTCAGCATTTTACAATATTCTTTCTCTTGCATGGTTGGCAAATTTTTATCAACAGTGTTCCTTGCAGCAATTTCGTTGCAGGAAGATTTTTTGCCAATTCCAGATAAAACCTATACAATTTGTATTTCCAGAAACTAATGTGTTTATGCAATGCATTCTTTCTCTCTAATTCAATATGAAACACTGTACTTTAAAACACATTCAAAAAGGAAAACAAGTCTCATAAGGTCAACAACTTACAATGATGCCCACAAAATGTGTACAAAGAAATTTATATTAAAAATTAAGTCGGATGCTAAACTACACAATAAAGATACAAATGACTTACACATTATTCAATGAAAAATGATCATATTAACTTAAATCAAACTTTAGGAATTCTATATCCAAAAAACTACAATTTGTATTTCCAGAAACTAATGTGTTTATGAAATGCATTCTTTCTCTCTAATTCAATATGAAACACTGTACTTTAAAACACATTCAAAAAGGAAAACAGGTCTCATAAGGTCAATAACTTACAATGATGCCCACAAAATGTGTAAAAATTTTTTTATTAAAAATTAAGTCGGATGCTAAACTACACAATAAAGATACAAATGACTTACACTTTATTTAATGAAAAATGATCATATTAACTTAAATCAAACTTTAGGAATTCCATACCCAAAAAACTAAAAATTTTGTGAGGGCAATATTGAACAAAAAGAAAGAAAAAATGATACATAGTGTTTAAAAAGTTGCAACTGATAATTGAAAGTCAAGTAAGGATAGGAAAGAATTCAACAATTTAAAGTACAATAAAATTTCTTTCCAACAAAATATGCCAAAAACTTTAGTTTGGGATATGCATTTTGTGACTATGTAAAAAATCAGCCGTAAACTTTTGTAGCAAGAAATGATTAAAATAAGTCTAAGTGTGTAACACTACTAATAAAAGCTGTTGAGTTTTGAACTTTTTAATTCTTTTTTTTTGTACTGTTATACATGTTGACTTATTTTACTCATATCTAATGAAACTTTTTTAAATAGAAGATATATAACACTTGCCACGGGACTAAGAATAGCATACTTTGGTTAAGAGATAGATAAAAATAATTAGAATTTGATAGTAGTGATTTTTGCAAGGCCAACTCTGCACTCCCAATATCACAAACCCCCACCCTAAAAAAAAGAGAAAAAGGCAACTAAAAACAGCTGTCTAAAAATTTCAATGCCACTCTGCGCCATGATCTCTTCTAGTGGGACACCCTTGTTTTTTTTTTTGTACATTTCATGTATAGATATACTGAACTAAAGGAACAACTAAACTTTGGAGCTATAGCCTTTTTTTCAGGGTCAGTAATTAAAAAAAAACAATCCAAACAATAATATTGTACCATACCTTTGAATTGTTAGTTCATTACAGTAAAACCTGTGAAGTTGACCACCCTTGTAAGTTGACCGCTTTTTTTCAGGCTCGAAATTAGCACTCATCATATAAATCAACCTTTGTAAGTTGACTACCTGTTTAAGTAGACCACTAAAGTATTGCACCGCAAGTGGTCAACTTACACAGGTTTCACTGTATTAAGTTACAATTACAGTCAGATCCCGACTCACATGAAGGATGCTTTCCAAGACTCCTTGCGCAAGTCGAAATTTTGCGTTGTGGAAAAGTGTTGCGTATATGATTTTTTTAATAACATACCCAATCATTTCAAACATTTTAAAACACCTTTTTAACAGTTTTAGATCATTTTTTAATTATATATATTATCGTTTCTTACATAAAGAGCTGAATTTTTACCTTATTTTTAAAAAGCTGCATTATTCATCATAAACTAGTGTTACGATGCACAAAATCAATGATGAATGGAAGAGCCAAACATAAAAATAAAACAGTACGGTACGTACAGTATGCAGTAAAACCAAAGCACTGCACTGTAAGAGTACTATACAGTAGATACAATAAGTTACATTAATAGCTTAAAAATTGAAGATTATGATTTATGTGGCACAATCTGATCCTCAGTTTAATATATTTTTAAATACAGTAGTTTTGCATTTACTTTTATAACATTTACATCTATGGTAACAGCGCTCTTTCAAGGTCTCTATAATCTACAATACAAGAGCAGATTCTATATTCATACATTTTGCATTTTGCTTAAACAATACTCAACGGATTGCCTTCTCTTGACTTTTAATTGTGTGTATGAAAGATTCACTCATGCGTAACAAGAATTTTAACCTTTTCGCAATTTACCTTTATTGTCGCAAACTTTCGCTTTTTGTTTCCATTTTCAAACTTTAGATGAACAAAACAACATGCCTAGGTGCCACAATATTTCATCACCTTTCACATTTAGAAAAAATAAATGAAAAATGAGGAATTGGTGATATATACACACTAACAAAGCTATGTTTACAGTGCAGTATTTGGAAACTTGAGCAGTCAGTGATGCTAAAAGGAGGAAAGTACATTCACGAAGTCGATGCTTAGTAGTCAATAACAAAGCCGAAATTTAGCCTCACGATTCCTTATCAAATATTTTTGTGTTGAGAGCAAAAAATTCGCTTTAGCTCTAAAATTCATTGCTCCGGAAAAAATCAAGTTATAGCCATTTCGTGTAAGTCGAATCGCGTTGTAGCAGGAGTCGACTGTAGACGAATAACGTCTTTAATAAGATACTTTTGAAGTACAAGAAGAGATATAATAAGAAAGAAAGGAAAAGAAGCTTTCATCAATCTAAGAAAAAGTAAACAATGAGAAAATTACCCACAGAGGTTTCCTTTTGGCTCTCGTCAATCAAATCACAGCTCCACAGATTATTGATGTTTTTTCTTGCAGCACGCTGTTGATGTCCAGGCAGAAAGTAATTCAATGGAAAGCTCAAAGCCTTTGCATACCAGGGTCTGGTCAATTCACAGTAATTTTTATCTTCCACCCACCACACATATAGCTGTGTGATAAAATTCAGAGCAATTACATCACATACATGCATGCTTATAAATGTCATGCAATTTTTAAAAATGCTGTAAGAAGATAAGAAAAATAAACTTACAAAATTAATTTGAATTTTGACATCTTGAATTTAAATTATGTTTTCCGCAATCACGAGTGTGTGTGTGTTTGTGTCTGTGTGCAGGTATGAGTGTGTGGGTATGTGTGTGTTGTGCAGGTATGAGTGTGTGGGTATGTGTGTATGTATTTGTGTTTGTGCAGGATATGGGCTTAACCTGGAGACGGTTTTCACTATAGGAGCAGCATCTTGAGGGGCCGGTCGACGGTGGTGCTGCAGAGGGAGGTGGGGGAAAATAAAATCAAAAGACACCAAAAACAGTCAAAAAAGTCGTTCATTTCAAGCCCCCCCCCCACTACAGCATTGACTAAAATTGTCACAAATTAAGGATTCAAACGTGTATCAAACACAAAGATAAAGAACGATACCTCTTTATAAAATAGTTCTTATCTTGTATCACAGAATTAGTGCAATGCAAGCAATTATTTAATAAAAATATTTTGGTATAACTTGAATTAAATACTCATATAAATCTTGTGAAGAGAATCTCAGAATACTATTTACATATTAACTATGTTAAATGATTGTAATAATTACATTATTTTCATTGAGATCAAAGATTTCAAATTGAAAAAACAATCCATACCAAAGCAGGGTAAAGTTTATCCCGTAACAAGGCAGTGTATGCTATTATATCAGCACATTGCTTTGGTGTCAGTTCTGCATCAGCACTATAGTTCTATAGAGAAAATACATATTAACAGTTTAGCTTTAATTAGTGTAAAATTGGTACGTAAAACTAAAATAAACAAATTGAAAAGAAAAATTAACTTGCAAGACATTTTAATTAAGAAAAGGAACATATTATAACCTAGAATCACACCATAATTATTATTTATATTTTTATCCTCAGTAAAAACTTAACTATCATATAATTTTCTAACTGCTTGAATTTTAATTCACAAGCAAAGATGAGAATTTGCTTTACTATAGAAATGAATCATGCAAAGTTCATAAGAAACATAACCATAATTTAACACATTACACAGTATTTTATGCATTTAATATTAGGGATGTGCTGATTAATCTTCTTCTTCTTCATCTTCAAGTGGCATTACAGCTCGTTATGGACCTTGGCCTGATCTACAATTTTGCTCCAGACTGCCCTCTGACCGACCTTCTCCCTCCATCTACGGATCTTCATTGCTTCCAGGTTTGCAAGAAAATCATCCAACCATCTCTTTCTAGGTCGTTCTCTGGTCCTGGTTCCCAAAGGATTCCATTTCAGGATCTTTTTCACTCTAAAATTATTGTCTGTTCACTCAATGTGACCAAGCCATGAAAGACGGTGGGCTTTTATAAAGTGAACTATATTTTTTCCTTTAAGGATATTCTCAATTTTAATATTAGTTCTTACTCTCTACTGATCACCCACCTTCAAAGGACCAGTGATTCTACGTATGAACTTTCGCTCAAAAATCAGTAGGTCTTCTTCATTGTTTTTATTCAGGGTCCAGGTTTCACTTCCATGTCACAATCGGTCAGATGATTGCTTTATACAGTCTGCATTTTAATTTCTCATTAATCAGCCCCTTTGCCGATGATTTGTAAGTGGGCGAATTTTGCCCATTAATCGGCAGAAAAAATATTTTACAGTACATATATTTTTCAACTTTTCCAGGTCTAAAATTGGTCTTTTTTTTCATGAATATCCAGGATTTCCATGATCGGTACAAACCCTGCTTACATCAATGGATAGAACAATTACACAATTTTCTCTTCAAACATTAATTTTAGTATGAGGATCATTTTGTTGGCTTACAATATAGTTATATACATATATTATATTTAATTAAATAAGAAACCATGAAAATATTAATTTTTAGGACCAAAATACAGTGAAACCTCCCTTATTGGACACTCCCGAATAACGGACACCTCTAATTAACGGACATTTTTGCAAGTCCCAGTCCCTCAATATAGGCCATTCCATTACATTCCATGTAATTCACTCTGAATAATGGACACTCCGAATAACGGAGTTATTTCACAAAAAATTTCCCTTGCGATCATAGCACTTCCGTTTTTTTTTTTTTTTTCACAGAATATCTTAGTAACTGCTTGCCTTACAAAGCTTTTCATCCTCCACAACTGATATTCCCCCCCCCCCCCCCCCGTCATTTCCTCATCACTGTTTCTTGGCATTAAAAGGGTGGTAATGGGCAGAGGCAGCGATTGGGGCTTAAAAGTTGGGGGCAGGAAAAAAAAAAAGAACTAAAAAGACATGGTACTTTTTGCGAGCAGCAAAAAATGAAAAAGAAAAAAAAGTCATAATTTTGTTACGGCTAGTTTTGAGAGTAATAAAGCAGATAAGTGAAAATTGATGTCAGTCAAACAATTAACGTACGTTTTTCTTAAGATTTCAATGAGTTTTGTACACAATAACTATTCAAAAGTTAAGATAAAAAAGAGGAAACTGGGCGCTTTTTCTAACTGGGGCTCTCGGGAGATGCAATTGAGCGTACCGGCGCCGGTAGTAGTCGGCTGTTTGGCGCCGTGGTTTCGTTGGGTTGTTTAATTTTTAGACATGAAAAAGATTTGCCCATATTCAAGGTCATATTGTCAACTGTCAATCATGCAATAGTGATACTCGAAATAAAATAAATTAATTAACCATAAAAAGTAGAGAATTTTCGGAAGCACTGAAATACAGTAAAGAATTGAAAAACTTTTTCTTGAGCAAAGGGGACACTGAAGGACTTGCTAAGGTAAATGATTTAAATATTTATATTGAGAAACAGGCTTGTAATGCAAAAAGAGAGATATCAAACTGTTTTAACTGATTACTTTAATTGATTAAATGCTTTTTAAGACAAGTGTGTGCTGTCAGTATACCTTTAAGTAAAAACAGATTAATTACACTTGACGTAAAATGTAGTAAACCTTTCGCAATTGTTTCAATTGTGTTCTACAAAGGGAACAACAGTCCATTTTGAAAAAAGCAAATTAAGTAGTTCCTCCTAATAGCGGACACCTCCCAATAACGGACAAAACTTCTAGTCCCTTGACTGTCCGCTATTCGGAGGTTTCACTGTAATGCACTTATTAAAGGTTTGTGAAAGAATGTATAGAAAGATGGTCAAGGGTAAAAAGCAACTTTTTAAGATACATCTATCTAAATATTCATTAATTCTTAAATTACAATGTCCAATTGAGAATAACTCTTTTTCCCCCCCCTTCCCCCCTTCCTGAAGCTTTAGGGATATCATTTGCAGCCAGGGTCGCAGAGAGCCAAGGCGGGCCCCTTGTCAGTTAAGTCGCCAGGCCCCTCCTGCTCCCCAAAAAAAGAAAAGGGGGCAAAGAAAAGGGAAAAAAGAAGAAAAAAAACGGGGTGGGGAGAGAGAAAAAATCAAAATTGTTTACTAGAAAACAATCAAGTCTATTTTAAGTGGTACAACAATAAATACCAAAAGAGTAAATTTTACTTAATCCTTAGGTTTTCTCTTATTCAGAGTCCCCCCACTCATTTTGCTTTCTTCCTTTCTTTTGTTCTCTCCTTTTCTTTCTTTTTTTTGCTTCAATGTCGCTCCCCCCCCCCCCACCCCAGGCTTGGGCCCTTAGTTTCCGACTAGGCTGACATGGCCTCTCGTCAGGCCTGTTTGCTGTCACATGGCGTAAGAAAAGTACTAAGTCCTTCTGTTAATTACCATGTAGTTGAACAACAAAAAGGTGATTTCATAGAAAAGGAATTTTTACATGCACATAGATTTTAACAAAACACTTAAAAATGCAACACAAAAAATTAAAATATAATAAAGATCAATTTGATGTTTATATATTAATAACAAGCAACATTTCAGCTTTAAGTTAAAAAATAACAACATTAATCATAAAAACTAAAATACCTGTCTCTGCAGGTAAGACACAATATTATCAAATGTGGTAAGTGTATTCTTTTTCCCATGTCTAAACACAGGTAGGTGACCTGTAAGAAACAAGAAGTAATTCCATTAAAATGGTTGCAAAAAAAAAAAAAAAAATGTAAACCACCTTACAACAATACTATTTGCAGTTTTTAGTAAGCATGAAGTGCAGTTCAGCCAAATAGCTGTGTACCAAAGCTTCGCTAACAAAATAGCTAAATAATATAGATGCACATATACATTTGATGCTGTGCAGATACATTTGCAGCAAATATGTGCATGGGCTGAAAATTGTTAATAATATCCACATTTAACACTGATTATCTTCAAGATTTGAAGATAATTAATGAAAAATATTTATTATTGCTTTCATGAATCATGATTGAAAGCAGAAGGCATTTTCTTACTAAAAAATTTTACCTACCCACTGCATGTTAATTTTTATTCCTGCATAATTTTGAGCTATGTGCGCAGGTACTTTTTATTTTTATCTCACAATGCTGCTAACTACTACTGGCTGAAGCTTCTGCTGAAGTTTTGGCTACCCTATACTTGCACTTATTGAGTTTTAGTCTTCAATGCACACACAATAAATGTATACTCATTACACTCGGTAAATTTTAATTTTTTTATTATCATACAACATTTTCAGTTTACTGTGTATTTTTAAAAATTAATATCACCAATTATATATTTATTTTTGCTTTGCACTGGTAGTACCAGAAAAGCAGAATTTTTCTTTTTTGTATAGTAAATAAGTAACACAACAAAAAATGGTACTTTCTTATGCTAGATAGGTGTTAGCATCAAAGTTCAAGCTGGGTTAATAAGTTCTTCAGCATTAAAGCAAAAATTGAGGAAAAAGTTTTAGTGAAATGCTGAAATTGTATATGTTCTCAAATCCTTCTAAAGGCCTTAGTATGATTTATCTCTAGTTGAAAATTAAAGTCAAATTTTCTTTATGATATCCTTAAAGAAATAGTTTTTTTTAAAGGTAAAATAAAAAATCTTGGATAATGTTTACGTTAAGAAAATACATATTTGTTTTTTAAAACATTGCAAGTCCCCTCCTCCGAATAATGCATTTATTTGAGGGACATAATGCCCACTAAGACTAGGTATTGTTGAACTTAATAGTAATTTAAACATCTTAGCTAAGATTTTAAAAAGATTAAGTTGACTATTGTCAAACTTGTTTCCTCTGTCGGAGATCATGCAATTTCTTTTTTTAAACTTATTTATTATTTTATTTTAGCAAAAAAGCGAAAATACTTTGCTTCATTTTCGTAATTGAGATACAGTCGGGTCCTGATTTAAGGAACCTCTATTTAACGAATTTCGTGAATTTTTCTTTTTCTCTGACTAAAATGAAGGCAAAAACCTTTATTTATCGAATAATAAACCCGGAATTAACAAATTACTTTAACAGCCAAAAAAAAATTTTTTTTTTGTTAATTTGAGTTAGAAAATATTGGATTGTTTTCCAAATGTTATATCCATATTGTCCAAAGCAGAAAAAGACTTTTCTTGGAATCAGCCATTTTTGACCGGCGAGGGGGCAACCAACGAATATTTATTCTGATGCAGAAAGCGATAATGAAACTACCATTAAAATTGTCACTTTTTCAAATTATTTACATGGTCTGAAAAGTGTAAAAACATATATCATGCAGCTGGCTGCAAATACACACCATATTTTCTTCATGCAGTTGCTTAATAAGGGTTTTAGATAAGGTGAGAGCAGTTTTTAAATTTTTTTTCACACCCCAACGTTACGAATGACCCCGATTCAATGTATAAAAGTTTCAGTCCCAATGAATTCATTAAATCGGGTCCGACTGTAGTATTTTCGCAATTTGTGAAAAATGCGACCGTAGCGGAAGCCCTAGTTTGCATTCTTTCTAAAAAGCAGAGACATTGTTTCTGTAATTTTTTTTTCATCATAATTAAATTAAAAGTTGTGTGATAAATGACCAAATGAAGTGAGGTTGATAACAAGCACAAAAAGCAGTAGGACAATTATAAACCCAGAAAATATTTTATCATATGACAAAAACCTACAATAAGTTTTATGAGTTTAATTATCTAGAATAAGTATTTGGAATTAATACAAAAGGAGGATTTACAAGTGATAAGTATCCTTCTTATATTTTGGTTAAAATAAAAATAAATAAATAAATAGGCAAGCTTAAAAAATTTGTTGATAATTTTCTGATTGAATAACGGACATTCATAGTCTATAGGTACTTATCTGCATCATTTAAAGATTACTGACTGCAGTGTCATTTGTAAGTCAAAACTACATTGAATTTTCACCAACAATAGTGTGTTCATATTACATACTCCATCCTACACACTGCTTGTTTCATCTCTCTTTCACTCAAAATTATTCTTTTATAGTTTTTAATTTTACATTTTAAAGTTCGGAAGATCCTGTAAATATCAAACATCTTACCATATCTAGACAGCGGCCAATTAGTCTTCTTCACTTTTAAAGGGGCGCCAGAAAATTTTGCATAAGCCTAAAGAAGGGAAGATATAAAGAAGCATTAAACACATCATATTCTAATAATTGCAATAAAATTAAAAAAAAAAAAACAGTAAAATGGAAAAATTATTATTTTACAGAGACATGAGTTGTGAATTATTTTCATTATATCTCCAGCTCTACTTGTGAGAACATTTCCCCCACACAACTATTGAATTTGAAGAATAAAGCAATATCTTTTATCCAGTCCCCCAATTAAAATGAACTTATATTTTTATATAAAATTATTATTTTGATAAACTTCATGAAGAGTTTTCAACTTTAATTTATTGATCAGGCCTATCATTAAGGGATAGAGTGGCTCAGGAGGGGGCAATTACCTCTCTTGGCATTGAGAAATTAATGCATTTGCATTTGAGTAATGACATTTCAAAACTTGCCGTATCCATATTTTACTAAGTTTTGCTTAAGCAATGTTCTTTAAAGTGTCTGACTTGTTCTGTTAAAATATGGTACCTTTTCACTTCAAAACTTTCTACTAATATTATCACATTCTAAGTAATTTTAATGTGAGGGAATACACTCAGATATTAAATTTAAATTTTGTTGCCTTTTATTTTTTCTAAAATCTTAAAACTCATTACATTAGCCTTACTTTGCATTTAAATACAAAATAGAAACTAAGGGGGGGGGGGGGGGGACCAGGGTTGGCTTTTCGCCGGCAGAAACTGGTTTTTTCCCTGCCAGTGGCAGAAACTGGTTATAACCGGTAAAAACCGGCAGAAACTGGTAGAAACTGGCAAAAACTAGAAAATGTTTTTAATAGCTCTAGTAATTACTTAATGACAGGCAATTAAGTAAAATAAAAAATATAACTCCATTTCGTCATTGCAAAAACTTAATATAACAGTTATTTAATAATTAGTGTAAAAATATGTTAAATAACAAAACTGACATTTCCAAAGCAAAGTAAAATTTATCATAGTTGAAATTGCTATGTGTTAGAAATTTTAGCCTTGTAATGTTGTAAGTAACAAATTTTTCAGTTTGTTGCTTATAATAATTTTGTTTGCATTTAATTTAAAGTCTAATATATATATATATATATATATATATATATATATATATATATATATCAAATATTTAAATAAATACAGATTTCTTTTATTTCATTAAACTCTAAAATTCAAGAACTTCTCATTTTACACTTAATATAACTGAACAAAGCTATTCTAAAAGAGCTTAATCAAGCAGTTACTGATAATCATTTACTTGCCTATATGCTCCATCTAAAGTATTTGGGAGTAAATTTATCATGTAATCAAGAAAAAAGTGCCTGCACTTTACTCACAAATATTAACCCTGATTATGTACCTTATACCATTGCTTTACAAAACAAATCGGCCCCTTTTCCCAAAACCTATTTTTCCAATCACGTGGTAACAACTACTCCAAATACCACATGGTGGTGCAGTTTGAAAAAATTTGCTATAGATGAAAGTTATGTGAATCTTGCTTGTTCTTTGAGGATAATGCCAGCTAGTTCTGCTGGGATTGAAAGAATCTTCTCAAATTTCTCCTTTGTGCACAACAAATTGGGAAATTGGTTAGGTTTAGAAACAGCGTCAAAACTTTTATTTTGTTAGAGACTGCTGCAGTGGGGAAACAATGTAAAATTTGATTTTGAATGGTGGTAGTGTTGTAAATAAATTGTATTTGGGTTAATATTTAATTATTTTTCTTATACATTTTCTATTGTATGTCAGGAGTTGCATTTATGTCATTTTTTGAGTTTCTGCCAGTTTCTGCCATAAATGTGGCAGAAAGGGGTTTTTGCCATGCCGGTTTTAACCGGTTTCTACCAGTGGTTTTTACCGCCTCGGCTGAAACCTGCCTACCCTGGGGGGGACCCACATAGTATTAAGTGTTCATAAATACATGGAGTCACTTATTGCTATTTTAAAGACAGCTAGAAAAAAAAAGCATTTCACAAATATTTAAAAAGTGATTAATAATAGTATATAAAGTGCATTTGGATATTTTAAATTCCAAATTATTTGCAGAAGTTTTACACCATGTGAAGTATTAAATATTGTTTAAAATCCAACTAATAAAATTAATCACTGCAAGTAAGGTTAATTAACGGTGCATTATGGTGCAGGAACATTAAGCATTTTGCATTTTTATTTTGCAGCCTATTAGGTTTTGGTTTGTACAGATTGCCTGCCTTCTGAAAACTAACATTCACTATCAAGTTTGTAGTTTAAAAATTTTAACTGAACATTCAGTTTGAGCTTTGACCATATAATTTATAATATTCAGTATTTGGCAGAATATGGTATTGATGCATTGTCTAGTCATTAATTATAATTATTTTTAATTTGTAAGGAAATATATTATTTCATTAAAAAAACCCCCCTCAAACTACTTGAAATTTAGTAACTTTTCAAGAAGAAACAATTTTTTTTAAAAAATAAATAAACATCTGCTGCAAAGATTAAACAAATTCAACACATTGCATTTCATAATGTTTAATTAATTTTCAGGGGTGTCCACTTAGGGGGGGGGGAGGGTCACGACGCAGACTGCACCATTTAAATTTTTAGGGGGTGTTTTTAGGAGCATTTCCCCCCTTTTGGGGGAGGGGTCTTTATGATATTTAGGGGGTGCCGGTGCACCCTTGCCTTTAGTGGGTGATCACTCCTGTAATTTTAGTAAATATTTTGGCGCAATTTTTTTTTAATGATGTAAAGACAGTGGCGAAATATATTTGCTTTCACTGCTTAAAATAATTACATATCAAAAATAACAAATAAATAGTGAAATTGCATTGTTTCAAACAATGTCGCCAAAATAAGCACTAAGAACTGAGGAAGTAGCAAGTTATGTAACAATGAATTCCTGAGGTTATTTTGTAATGTTAAGAGACTTAAATGTGTATTGCTATTTATTCTAAAGTGTTAATTTTTAGAAATCGTATATAAACACAAATAAAATAAAACTTGCATCAAAATCTAATAAAGTGATAAATACACTATATTTATACGACAAAATATCGGAAAACATTTTACAAGTCACATTAGTAAGCGAAAAATTTTAGAAAGAATTGATTCAAAATTTTATCAATAAATTGCTAAAAACAAATATGTAACATTTTCTCGGTGAAATTTTCCACAATAGCATTCATTGATTGAATTTTTACTATCTTTTTTTTAATTTCAAAACATTGATGGGACAATACATGCTATTTTTACGATTTTTGTTAGTGTTATTTTATCAGGTTACCATCACTTGAAGACAGATGAGATCTACAGAAGGTAAACCCCAGTCTCCTTGCCAGATATCTAGTTCCATCTTGATTGGATATTTAAGGTTTAATATTAATATTCTATACCATAGCTACTCGATAGTTCATATTTCTTCCAAAATTAAATTTACACGCGATTCCCAGACAAAATGTAAATAACCGTAAGTTGAGATGTTTACCGATCTTTTACAGTACATTATATTCAACGCAGTAGTGCCAAAAAATCTTACAAGAGTTATAACTCATTGATTTCTCCTCTTCGTTTTGTAAAGGAAAACGCACACCAAACGAAAAAATACCGAATCTATTTTGTGTGTGTGTGTGTGTGTGTGTGTTTCAAGAAAACTGAGGAAGGGAAAGGAGCCAACTAAAACAAAAATGAAAAATAAACCGGAAACGTTTTACGAAGAATTGGTATGCTATGAATGATTGCGGAAATTCTTTAAAGTGGTACGTGTAAGAAATGATAAGATCCACGAGGTTAGGTTGCGTAACGCTTGCATGGGATTCTTTTAGAAATGTGTCATTGCGTAGAACAATAGAATAGTTTGTGTGTTGTGAATATGGAATTTTCATTGCTCTCCAAATATTTAATTAATGACAACTATGAAACGAAGAAGTGGGAATTCCTCTTCAACATTATGTAACGAAGTGATGTAATGTGCAATTGGTCACTGTTCAATATTTGGCCCATTAGAAGCACACGGCTTGATCGAAAAATGATTACATGTTCAGCAAAATAGTTGTATGCAGTAACTACAATACAGCAGTAAATGCAAAAACCAATCGATATTAAACTGTTAAATTTTAATTACAGTTGAAACATATTTACGCCGAACGGTGGGTTCACCGGAGTTAAATATTAGCCACGGAAAGTTCATTAGATAAACAACGTTTTAGTAACTTTAGTTGGACCTGGGTGAAATCAATGTTTACTTACGATGTTCAACAACAATTATTGTAAAAGAGCAAATAATAGCATATAGGGTAACGGCACCAGGAATAGACATGCTTACGACATCGCTCGCAGGTTTACTCGATTTTCTGAACCTTTTAATGCATTTAGACTTTTTAAACTATTTTCCTCTCATGCAACTACATCTCATCCAACGTTTGACTGCCTCTGAATTAGTTAGTTCTATTTCTATTTGCTCAATTTCGAAAAAAGGTCCGACACCCAGAAACAGACAGCGACAATTCTGGTGGAAACCCAGTAACAGATAGGATGACGCGAGTATGAGCAATGGACAGAGTTCTCATTTTCACTTCAAAATGTGCAAAAGTTCTTTATTTTTAGATCTAAAACCTTATTAAATTCAAATGAACATGAAACACCGGCAGACCTCGTGGTGGCTGTTCATAACCTTCCACCACTGCCTTGTAACTGGCTCATCAAATTCACTCACTCTGATAACATAGATGGTTGCATCGTATTCATGAGCCGCAGCAACATCAGTTTTATTCGCCTAAACTTCTTATTATTTAAATCCAAACTTACGACTGTCTGTTACTGGTGCCGTTACACTAACTTTTACAAATAAGAATATAAGTTTGAAACTAGCTACATTTTTAAGCATTGCACTTAATTTTTAATATTAACTGTACCTTCATTTGATTTTTAAGCTTTTTTTTTTTTTAAATACAGTACCTGCCACTAATCATATCACTGGATTAAACAATTAGCCGCTTTTTAAAATCAAACCTGAAAGAACAGAATCATTGCGATATCGTAACATGTTGAAACCATCCTTTGATGAAGTCACTATCGCTATTTTATCAAACTTTTCATCATGAGTAAACAAGAAGTTCCGTCTGGAACTAAACGAGCCTACTTTCCCATATACCCATACTACTTTCTAGTACCTGATAAATATTATCAAAAGCAGCTTTAAAAAAAAAAAAAAAAAATAGCAGCATCTTTTAAACAAAGCAGCTAATACACTTTTTTCCATTAAAAAAATTCTTTAGGAGCTTTCAAAACGAAAAAATAATAATTAAAATTAATAAGCTCATTAAAATAAATACATCATATCAAAAAAAAAAAAAAAAAAACGTTTCTTTTTTTCTGTTGCCAAAAAATTTTTTTTAAATGAATTAATGCACTTACCAAAATAAATAGAAACAATAAAATGTCAACTTAAAGAAATAATTTTCATTGTCAAAAAAGAAAAGAAGAAAAAAAAATCGGCTGCGCATATCTTTATGTAGAAACATAAATGACTTCAAGTTAATTCGCCGAAAACTGAATACCTAAATTAAAAATTTAGCGTATAAATAAAAACAAGTCATATAAACAATAACTATTTCACAGTTAAAACCATAGCTGCGTAGTCGGAGTCAATCTCATTTTGGGATAAAGGACTAGGAGTCGAATATCCAAGAATCGGAGTCAGTCATTTGTCCTCCGTGTATAAATTTTTGCCAAAGCTAAGAAGTCAGATTCGAAGTCGAGGAGTCGGAGTCCGATTAATTGTCGGGTACAGGAGTCGGAGTCTTAGGCGCCGCTAAATTCTCGGAGTCTGGAGTTTGGCGTCAAGAGCTATTTCCAACAAAATTTGTTTGAAGTAAATCCGCCTTCAAGTAAGGAATCTACATTGACTTTCAATTTCCCCGTTGGCGCTAATGTTAAGGGATTTGAACTGTTCAAAATTGAACGGAAAATTGTTCAAATCAAAACGATATTTTATGTACAAGTTTTTCATCAAAAGCTTTTTCCTACAAAGTTTGTTTGAAGCAAATTCGCCTCACAGTTCGGAATTGCCTTGAATTTCCCCGTAGGTGCTAATGTTAAGTTTTTTTGAACTGTTCAAAATTGAACAAAAAATAGTTCAAATTAAAAAGTGAAATATGGGAATGAGGTGTCCTTGCCGAGATCTTTCGAACAAAAAAAAAGTTTGTTCGAATCGGACTATTCATTCAAAAGTTATTAGGGGGGGGGGGCAGACAGACCCGACAGACATTTTCCCCCATCTCAATACCCTACTTTCCAATTTTTATTTTTTCAATATTTATTTAATTATTTTATTTATTTTTGACTTTTTTTTTGTTTTCCGCGATAATTTAAGATGCATTAAGCCTTCTTTCATGCTTTTTTCTTCTTTCTCTGACTTTTACTGGGAACGTAGGCTAAAAACTGATAAAGAAGAACCAATAAATTAAGGAATCTTTCTCAAACGATGAGGAAATCTCTACCAAATTTACCCTTTTCAGTATATGTCAGCGTTCAGTATATGAAAAGCGTCGATGTTATTCGATGCACTTTAGAGTAAATAGGAAAATATAATGTTGAAAGTTACAAACATGGTGTAAACTTTCAAACGATATTGAATCGTTACACTTTACATTCTGTTAAAATATTGGCATATTGTTGTTTAATTAACATCCTTGTGTAAAAAAAATGTACCTTATATGCAAATTGTCAACTGTATTTTGAAACAATCTAAAACAAATGAAGTAATTTATTTCGTTTTTAGAGTAAACTTCAAAACCTTTCATTTTTTTTTAAAGTGTAGATATGCTGGTTTATAAAATTAACCGCTTTATAAAATCAAATGTCCTCAGAAAAAATGTGATTTTTAAAAACGATGGGCACTGCAATTGCAAAAATGCAATGTTCGAATCATGTGTTTTACCGTGATATTTACTCCAGTATATAAGTATATTTACTTTTTAAAAATATTAGTAGCCTTACAGTTTTACTCAGGCTGAAGACTAATTTTTAATATACAACATTTTTCTGGTAATTACATATTTTCAACTTCTTTCTGTTGCTTCATTTCTAAGTAATGAAGATTAATAATTAATAATACAAAGGTATTTAAACCCCTTTTATTCAGATTTTCATCTTTCACAAATTTATTTTACGGGTCTTAAAGTTTTTATTCAGGTTTTTTCTTATCTTTCATATTTAGCTGAAATTTTCAGTATCAATAAAACTCTCCTAGTATATTATAAAAAAAACCACGTTTTACAGATAGCATGACAAAAACATGTGTGGTATCATGTATTTTGCTCATTGTAGATTTTCTAACTATGCAGATAACGAACTTTCGATTTTAAAATAACATATCAAAACCGGAACTGATTTTTATTTTCTGTTTATGCTGACTCGTTCTCAAATTTACATTACATTTTGGAAAGAACATGAAACTAGAATTTCTGCATATCATAAGCATCTGGATGGGTTTCCCTTATTTACTGAGAAAAATTTTAAAATTGCATTTTATTTTCATCTATTTGGCGTTTAATATTGGAAAGAAGTCAAAATTGCGAACCAAGTTACTGAATTCGTTACGTAAATAGAATACGCTTATGTAAAAGATATGACAAGAGTTTAATTATGCATATATAAACGTTACACAATAAAGATGCATGGAAGAAAACGAAATATGTATTTATTGTTTAGCAATCACGACTTGTTAAATATCCTTATTTGACGAAACGTTGATGTTGTTCTGCTTTTTCAGATTACCATGACGACGGTTGTTTTTTAATATTTATTTAGAGAACGAAATTTTCGTCGTGTTAGTTACAAATCGTCAGCGGTTTGATCTGGTTTAATGGGGTCGTTTCCGAAATTTTAAAAGTATTTTTTTCTGAAAGAGCATCCTTAAAAACATAGGGTTTAACCATTTTTTAAATAATTTGACAAAGTTTAATATTTTTTAACAATTGTTTTAAATTGTGAAATTTCATTGTTTACGCTTCTGCACATAACATCACAAATGATGAAATGCCATTCACTGATGTGCCATTAGCAGCGCGCAATATTCACATCTTTACTCACGTGTACTGGCAACGATATGGTTGATAGCAAGCGTAGAGCACATTATTTAATTCGCTTCTTGATTACCATAACGTGGGAGCTCGGTAGATAGATGCGCCAAAGTACATCATTTGTGACGTCATAAAGACCAAGCCTTATTTTCAAAATCGGACATTTAAAAAAATTAATTAAAAATTAAGCGTTGGGGAAATGAAAGTTTTTTTTTCTCGCTCCATGTTATTATTATTATTATTATTATTATTATTATTATTATTATCATTATTATTTGCTTATTCTATCAATTTTAGTGACTAAAAGTAATACTTGAATCAATTATTTCAGAAAAGTCGTAAGTCCTACAGGAATCCATTGGACTTACGCAATTTCTGAAATAATCAATTCATTTTTTAATGAAGGAAGCAATCCCATTGAAGCAGACTTTACATCTAAAAAAAACTTAAACTTCGAAACTTCATCTAAATATACAAAATTTCTAGATTACTAATCACCATCATTTAAGATTCTTAAGAAATAAAAATACACAATGATATACGCTGTAAATAATTTTTATAATAAGTGTACTGATGGATACCGACCACAAAATCTTTATCTTTACTACTGCATCCTAATCACCATTTCTTTTTTATGGATATGCTCCGTAAGGAAATCAACAGCCATGATATGAAGGTTGTATATTTCTTTGCCATTTTCATTTTATTCCATTTGTAGGAACAAGAAACCCAATGAGTAGGGTCCTATCGCAATTCATGATTGCGAGAAACGTAATTAACATGTAAATATTGTTCAAATTTGTTTTCCCTCATTCAAAGTGTTTCGTATTACTTAAGTAATTTATAAATGTTAATGTAAGTACATGTTGGAATTTTTACTTCTTACATACATGTAAGAAATAAAATGTTTAACTTAATCTGCCTGATTTTGGCTCAAAATTAGTAACCATTAATTCGTAGCATTAAGATTGAACTACCCTCTAAAACACTCTGAAAACTAGCTAAGGGTGTACACGCTTTTAAATACCAGGGACACGAGGGGGGGGGGGGGGCATTTCAGAAATATGGCAAGCCTAGCTACGATCTCAAAAATTTCGAAAACTCGCCACGCCGTATAAACGATAAATCAATCGTGACACGTTTAGTTTTGGAAAAAGAAACCCGCTAAACGTTAACTATTCGCGATTAATTTAGATTACAAAGCACAACCACCTTGGTTTTCTAAAATAGGGTTTTTCTGGTTATGTGCCACTGTTACCTTCGTAAGCGATACATTAAAATATCTAGTCAAACGATCTCACTAAAAAATCGCATCCTTTTACAGCCAGCATTTTATCGCTTCAATTTCTACACTCGAAAACCAATTCAGAAAGAGCATTGAATTAAAATACATTTGCTTCCAAATACAATTCCTACCTTAGCAGAAATAAAGATATACACAAGGGAAAGTATTCCTCCGGGGAAAAGTCTTTCTTGCAAATAAATTATTGTAAACTCCAAATTTGTCTTTTAGAAATAAAATTCTTCTTAAAAACATCATAAGCACCACTTTATTCATTGTGTTCGCACGCCAATGAATTATTCATAAATCTAAAGAAATATTTCTCCAAAAAATGACTAATTGGGCTTTTAGGGAAAGCATTTCTTCCTTTTTTACATAATCGTCTGCAGTTTATAAAATGAAATAACTTAAGATTCATCTTGCGAATTTGATGGACAACACACTTTTTTTAGAGATATGCTAAAAGAAGACTGCCCAAATTTTAGATGAATTTAGAGAGGAGTTTAATAATCTTATTAATATCTCATTACAACCACTTAGGACGTTTTACAGAATCCTTAATGAGAAGAATGTTCTCCACTATTCACTTATCCAAAATTTAATTAACTATCAGGAAAATGTTTGAGTTCCAGGTTGATTGAGAGAAAAAGAGGAACATGTACTAAAAGAGGGACGGCGATTTTTAATTGCATTTTCTCACTTTCTTATTTTCTTCCTGGTTTTTAAAATTTCGTTATCTGTTAAATATTTTCTTCTTAGGTAAAATGAGGCGAATTTGTTATTTAAATCGATATTTCACCTGAATTGAATTAAATATTATTCAGTACAGATAGTAGTACGTACGTAATTGAATTTTGTCCTTAGTGGAAGAAATCGTATGCTTTTGTGTGATTACTAGAAAGCACAGATGTAATTACACCCAAAGATGAGACAAAAAACATTTTTTTTTTTAAATTCTACTTTTATTTTATATTTTCTTTGTCTGAATTTTTCATGGAAAACTTTGGTTTATATGATCTTGTTTTGTTCAAATTCAAATAAATATGCACGAGTAATCAGGGGTGCCCACAGGTGGGGGAGTTGGGGGGGGGGGGGTGTCGTGGAGTATACTTCGCCATTAAAATTTTTAGGGATTATTTTTCTAATTTTTAAGGGCTTCTGTTCTTGAGGGGAGGGGTGGTGTTTGTATCATTAGGGATGGGTGTCCCATTATTTTTGGAATCTGGACTGTCATTTCGGGGGGGGGGGGGAGGATCACATCGGTAATTAACCACTCTGACTTAGAGAAGACAATGCACTTCTACATATGTGGGGACCGTATCCGCTGTTTTTCTTCAATGTGTGAGGTAGTGTCCCCCCCCCCACGAAAAACAAAACTTTTCTTAAAGCTATATTTTTTAAATTTTCTTTACAAAATAACCATATACCCTCCCCCCAAAAACTCTACATCACAGATAACACATTTGTCCAACTGGTGCATCCCCCTGCTTGAAACATTTTTTGAAAACATCTTTAGAGGTGGCCGACAGCTCTACTCTCGTTTTTTTTTTTCATCTACCTCTTCGATGTTATCAAACTAGCGTCCTTTCATGCTCCTTTTCGTTTGTGGAAATGAAAATAAGTCGCACGGAGCCAGGTCTGGCGAGTGAGGTGCGTGAGCAGCACCCTACGATGTACGACATGTTTTAACTCGACGTTCTTTTCGACAATCAGTCAGAGCCCGAAGAACAAACTCGGCAGCAACTTTTTTCATTCCCGACTCTTCGGTTAAAATTCGCTAACCAAGCTCCACAACAACCATTGATGCAGAGTAGAATAGAAAGCAAAATTTCCATGCTGCGCATTGTTCACATTGTTTCAAATCCTTCTTTTCTTTAAGAATAGAATTTAAGCTAATATAGCTCAATGGCTATCTGAATCCATGATCTTTTAATGACTTTCAATATTTCTCTCTTTGATGAATTGAATTTCGACTTTTCTTTCTTTAATGCCCTTCCTAATGCCAGAGGCAGACACAGACTACCATTTTAGGGAGGAGGGTCATGCGGAGGAATGATCCCCACCCCCTTACCCTGCAAAAGAATTTACGATTTCGGGTGCAAATTTTTTTTGAAACTACTTGGGTGTCGATAAAAAGCAAAAAATCGACCATGAGTAATGCACTTTGTAGGACAAGAACGTTTTTAATTCATTTCATTAGCAATGAAAAGAAGTAATCTGTCAAATGTTTGCTTTAATTTTTTTTAATGATTTAAAAAGATTACTGCAAACATTTTACCGTTTATTCATAAATTGTTTGAACACAATGTGGATGTATAATAGTGTCGACCCTTTTTTTCGGCGGGAGGGGGGAGGTCATGACCCCCTGTATTTGTTTCTGCCTAATGTACTCTTCAACTAGCTTACTTCACATATTGTTCTCACTGGTTGACTGGCTTTTGACATTACTCTCTCTGATGAGGTGATTTTTTAATTTACCCTCTTTGACGACCGGACTTTTGACCGCTTATGTAAGCTGACTCTCGATATCCACGCTTTTAATTTTCGTCCCCTTCAACAAGTTAAATTCAATCATCAAAAATAATATTAGCAAATTCAACTAAACGTTAGCTTTCTTTTGTTGAAAATGACTTCTTTCAAAACTCTATTTAGATTTAATTTTCAAACCGTACTGTCTGACCATCGATTACATGGAAAGGCTAATATCCGGTTTATAGGCGGAAATGGATGTATCTATTAGTTTATAGGGGTATTTGTTGGTTTGTTACAGATGTGCACTTTTGCCTCTCTATTATTTAGCCTTAGTTTTGTAAAAATGAAACTTTGCTCTCAGAAACATTTTTTTAATCTAAAGTATATTCGATCTATATTCTCACGGCAAAATTTAATTGATTTATTTATTCACAACAAAGTTTTGAGCTTACCATTTTGCTTTTACGTTTCTGAGCGAAATGAAAATATTTTCTTTTCTTTTAGCTTCCATGGTAACCATTTCTGCTTTCCCTTATTTTATTTTAGAGAATGCAATAAATGAATATAAGGCACCAGTGACATTATAAAACGCGTGCATCAAAATCCCATCGTTATTTTTCCTTCTCTCCTGCTAGATTCATTCAGATGGAATAGTCTTGACTTGGAAGATTGCCAAATTACATACAATCCGTGGTCAAACAGTACTTTTCTCAAGCTTATTTTTGTTATAGTTTGCTTAAGGAGCAAATCTTCCTCATCAAACCCCATTAAGAAATTTTACTTTTTCATAATTCATTTCAGCAATTGTATTTCTTTGCGTCTGATTTTCCACAAACTTTAAAACTGTACAATATATTTGATTTATATTTACTCCATTAAAGGGAAACTATGATTCTGTACAAACAAAACGTGTTTGATTCATGCATCAAAAGCAAGATGGTCCATCACGCATCTCTCTAGTAATTCAAACTCTCTCTAGTTCATTCAAACTCTAGTAATTCAAACTTTGACCTTCACAATGTTTGCCTCTTTTTGGGCAGTTCAATGAAAGTAGGACGTTTTGTTGGCGTGGACTTGAGCTTGAATACTTTTTCAAAACTATTATAAGTAGTCCAACTCAACTCAGCTCTAATTACTCTTCCCTATGACCGTAAAAGAGGTAAACGTTGTCAAGATCATACCTCAACTTATCAGGGACATACAATATCGTTTTTGTAGGAGACGTTTCTTATATGAGAAGTGCATCATGATTTGAATGCCAGCTAGATTTCCTTTTCTGTTTCTGTCTATTTATTTTCAAACTCTTCATCATGGAAGATTGCTTCAATTTGTGACCCAATAAAAACAGTTTTCCCTTTATTCTGCGTCACTAAAAGTTTGGAGTTTATTTCTGAGATGCAAACTAGCCTCTTTTTCCATCTATATTCAGTGCTTTTTTTAAATATTTTCCTAAACCGAGTTTAATGTGTAATGGTGGGAAAAAAGCATATTTTGGATTCATATGGGGTTCATATGAGATGTGTTTAGTGCTAAGAATGAAGTTTTTTTCTTGAATGACACTGTTTGGAGACTTCCACAAATTTATTATAAAATTCTATTTAAATGGTAATTTTCAAGAAAGTGATGCGTTGTTAACGCAAAATAAACGCAAATTTTAAGTAAAAAATATGCAATAATATATTTTCTTCCAAGAGTATTTTTCATGTTGTGTAGTGTGTCGCTTGAACACGGAGTGATGACAGATTATCTGGAAGGAAAAACTACACTTCATTTTGTAAAAAGTTGGAACAGCGAGAACGTACAAGCAGTAAAGTTGCTCGCGACATCTGGCTGATCCTACCCATTAAAAAATGAAGTGGTCCGTTTCCACTTTCAGTTCATCCGCCATCTCTCCGTAGTCAAGCTATAATCAGTCCGCTTGAAAAATAAAGCACTATCATTTTTCGCTTGCTAAGGCTAAATTAATTTTTTTCCCCAATTTTATTTTGGAGTGGAATTTAACTTTGAACGGTTTTTAGTTCGTTCTCTACTTTTGACAGTGAAATTTCTTTGTAACAAACTAAAATTTTTGATTGAAAAAAACATCCAGTTCAAAATGTTGCAGTTCTTCATAGATCTTATTTTCCCTAAAGTCTCACAAAATTAAAAAGCTAGGAATAGTAAAAGGAAGAACAAAAACTTATTTTTTACTAACCAAAATCGAAAGATAAAAAGCCAATTTAATTTCATTTTCATAGCAAAAATTTATCAACATTATGCAAAGAAAATGAACCGCGTAGGTAATATTTTAAATCAACTTTTAGAGTGAATCAGTTGTTAAAATTGAAATTTTATTCAGACGGAAGAAAAATGTTGCACGAGAAATTGAGATACTTGACAGTGTATATAGGAAGTAATCTTACGCATGAATAAAAACTCTGATCGTTTTTGCAAACGTAATATTTCATTTCATTGTAAGCTTTGATTTATCGAGTTAAAGTCAAGTGTCATTGACAGAATCTCAGAATGAAGATAAAACCCTACCGCATTGAAACTTATGTAAAAGTAACAATAGAAAAATTAAGTTAATAAGGGGTCGTCCACAACAAATGATGCCCAGTTTGAGGAGAGGGAGGGTTACTGTAAGTAAGACAGTTTGTGACAAAGGGGAGGGAGAGTGTTAAGTGTGACAACACACTTTTTTCTTCTCAAGAAAGCTACAGTGAAGTATGACACATTGTGACAAATAAAGGGAGACGTGTCAAAAATGTTTTTAAAAAGTGCGACATCATTTACGGATAGTCCCTAAGTTACATTAAAAAGCCAGGTAGCTAATTATTAGTTCCCTGGCCTTTGCGATTCAGTGGCTGAGAGGTCAAAAACACATGCTCCGGCAGCTGCCTGTGCGCAGAATGGGGATTGTAACTTCCACTAGCTTGCTCTCACCCTGGATGTAATTTTCTTCATTTTCTAATGAAATTCCTTTTGTGTTATTAACGGGGAGATGGCTCTAAGTTCGCAATCCTTTGATACACGTGAAGTTGGTTAGTTTCTTGTATGAAATAGAATAGAATAACTCCCCGTCCTTCTAAATCTAGCCAATCATCACCAACGTTTTAATGCACAAAAATTGTCTATTCTCGGATGACTTTTCATCCAAAAGCTCACACTTCTTTGCATTGAAAAAGGGCTTCTTTGTAACCTCGAAACACGTGTCTGCAGTAATTTGCAATTTTTGTGCATTAAAACGTTGGTAATTTATTCACTTAATTTTCAAGCACAAATGTATTTATTCGTTATTCAATGTTTTAATGGCATAAAAAAATGTCAAATGACAAATGCCATAATATCAACGAAATACCATACATTTTTGTGCATCTAAACGTTGGTAATTCATTCATTTATCAAAAAATCATATTTAATTTAGTTATATTACTGACATTTTGCAATTTTGATATTATAACTCACGTTATAGCGTTTTCGTCACCCTAAGGCCTTCTACACAGGAGGTAACATAGTTGAACCAACTTGAATGGGCAGTTATCAAGAAGTGTAACCTGGTTCACATGATCTAACTAGTAACTAGTTGTAATAACGAGTAAACTAGTTGAATCAACTCGGTTCAGTTTTAACAGCATTGTGGAGTAACTGCTCGAATAAATTCGGTTTTTTGAAAGAAGTTGATTCAACTAAGTTGCGTCGTATGCATGGGCACCCATATGCAAAATTGTAAGGGGGGGGGGCTTAGATATTTTAACCATGGTTTAGCATGATATTTTCCCCATGAAAACCAATTTCAGGACAGATTAGAGTCATTAAAATTTGACATTTGTAATAACTTATTCATTAATGGCTGCAGAAGAAATATTTTTACATTTTTGTAACAAATGTAAAAATATTGCAAATTTTTCAAAAAAAAAATTGCAATATTTTTACATTTGTTACTAAAAGCAAGGAAGTTCTAATTTCTAAGGGGAGGCCCGAGCCCCCCCTTACCCCACTATATGGGCGCCCTTGGTCGTATGAAGACAACAAACATCGTTAGTCAGCCAGTTGACAAGTATTTCGAAAAGTTTATTGCACCTATCGCCTCGTGTGCACGAGGCCTAAAACTCATGTGGGACTTTCTACTTCAAAAATTGATCCAGCCATCCGAGTTTGGATAGTCAAATTGTTCGTATTTTCGAAAATAAACAAGAAAATACCATTTAGAAAAACAGTACGACATTTAATCAACTAAAGTAGTTGTACACAACGTATGTACATAACTTACAATTAAAGCTACAATATGTAATTACGTCTTTTAACAGAAATTTTCTCTCAGTTCGCTGATACTGAATTCACTGCATGA
The DNA here is from genome assembly GCF_026930045.1 of Uloborus diversus. NCBI lineage: Eukaryota > Metazoa > Arthropoda > Arachnida > Araneae > Uloboridae > Uloborus > Uloborus diversus. Next base: position 100,596,405 of record NC_072739.1, on the reverse strand, counting down.
GGAACTAATTATACCGTAATTAAACTACAAGAGAATTGAATGCACTTCAAAAAGATACGTAGACTGTTCTTCAGAAACATACACAATTCGGATTTTGGAAAATAACCAAGAAAATACCATTTAGGAAAATAGTATTGCATTCAATCAACTAAAGTATTTGTACAAAACGTATGTACATAACGTACAATTAACGCTACAATATGTAATTACATCTTTTAACAAAAATGTTCTGTCATTGTTCGCTGATACTGAATGCACTGCATGAGGAACTAATTATACCGTAATTAAAGTAAGAAAATTGAATGAACTTCAGAAAAATGCAAACTTTCCTCAAAGTTGAATTCGTACAAAATACACAACAGCTACTGTTTTCTTGCATTCTTCATATTGACGACAGCCCCATCTCACCACATCCGTATCTTATTTACGCATGCCCCGTGAAATAATTTATGAATAATTAAAATGATGGATGAAGAAGCTAGTGCATAAAGAAACTAGTTTTTGTATTTACTAAAATCTGTATTATTTAATAATCCGAGTAAATTTAGAATTGTAATCAAACAAAATTTTACTAAAAAACGTCGTTAAAACAATAAAAATAATGCCCCATTCTCTTTAGATTTTATTGTTTCGCAGTAGTTTCATTAGTTCAGGGAAATAGAACGAAAAATTTCATTCTAAGATCATTAGACAGAAAACATCTTTTACTTCAGACTCATTTGAATTGAAATGGATCATTAAATACATCGGAAATCCATTAAATTCTTCTGGAATCGGATGCATTTAGAATTTTTTTATGAATGGATTCAAATTTCAAAATAATTGAAAATATAGAAAAGATATTGCATCGTTTTTTAGGATAACTATCTAAGTCTTTTTTCTGAAAGAAGGCAGTAAAGAAAAAAAAAAAGAGCCGTTTAATCATAAAAAGCTGAGTTTCCACGTTTGAGTAACTTTAATAATTTCTAAAAGATATTTTTATTTAAAATTAAAAAAAAAAATACTTTTAATAAGTCCGTTAGGAGATATTTTTGTGCATGTGTACCAATTTTTATAACTAAACGTTTATTTTTTACCCTTATTTTAGGTCTTCGTTTGCAAGAGTATGGTGGAAGGAAAAAAATGAATGAAAAGAACTTCTGCACATATTTTTGTCTTTCTGCGTTACTCGCTTCCTTCCTGCCCTCTAACTTCAATAAATAAAATCCTCCTAATAACCTGCACTACTTTAGACCGAAAAGAGGAAAGAATCACATCAAATAAATCTCGAAGGACTTCAAAAATAGAAAAGAGCAAAAAAATGGTCAGTTTTCCGAAAATTCACCAAGTTTGAAATTTAATTTCTCGTCAAGTATTATAGATACAATGAAAGTAAAAAAAGCTTTTTAAAGATAATTGTACGTTCTTTAATTCATCAAGCAATAATTTTGTTGGCAAGCAAATAGTTTTTGAGATATAAGACGAAAACTGAAAACACGCACTTGAATTTCAAAATGGTCATGCGAGCTCCTTCCCTACCACCGGGCATTTAAAGTACCCTCACCTGCTTTCCAGTTTCAAGAAATCAAATCACCATAATGAACCTTTACTACTTCAGACTGAAAAGAGAAAAGAATCACATCAAATCAATCTCTGAGGAGACTCCAAAATTAGATCAATAATCAATAATAAAATAGTCAATATTTCAAAAATTCACAAACTTTGAAATTTTATATCTCAAAAACTATTATAGCTACAATAAAAAAAAGCTTTTTAAAGATAATTTTACGTTCTTTAATTCATCAAATAACAATTTTATTCGCAAGTGAATAGTTTTTGAGATATTAGACGAAAACTGAAAAAACACACCTAAAATCCTAGGTGGCGCTGCGAGATCCCCCCTCCCCTTACCACCGGGGACTTTTAGTATGTTCATCAGGAGCCCTTCCTGTACGTGTGTGCCAATTTTCAAAACTACATGGTTTTTCGTTTTTTTCAAACCGTTCATTGACTAGACTATTTAATTTAACGAAAATAACAGGGAACGGGAAATTATTAGTTCCTAGTTTGAACCTTTGGTTAAAGAAAACTTAATGCTTAAATAATCGAAATATTTCTAGAAATTATTAAATTAAACATCTTGATATAGATAATGACTGCTTCAAGCTTTTTGGAAGAAAAAAAATCCCAAGGAAACGTACAAGACACTTGCAGGAAAAACTAATTACTTCTCGATTCAATATTCTTAAGCGTCTCGAGAAATCGTTCGGATTTTTTTTTCTTTATGAGAGTATTATGACTGATTTTGATCTGGGAATTTGTATTTTCTGAAATAATTAGTCTCTTTTTATTTCATGCTGGTTTTTAGGGATATTAAACGATCCACATGAAAAAATTAATGAGTTTATGCTGGAAAAACTCATACACTTTTTTCAAATATTATTATTTGAGAAAGAAGAACTTGTTTAAAGGGACAGGAGAACTTCAATTTGAACTCTGAATTTAAAGAAAAAGAAAAAAAAAATCTTTTCTTTTCAGCAGATACATTAAACTTACTATATTTGTAGATAGGATATTATTTTTCAGGTTTCTTCGGAAGAATTGTAAGATGCTGCTAAAATCTTTGTTTAAAAATGTGACGCGTAAAGCTAACTTTATCGATATAAAGGTTGAAGAAATATAAAAATAAGCATACACTCGATATGAGAACTTATTAGACTTTTTTCAAAGTTTCAGTTACAGTCTGCGCGCGGTTGACGCGGAATTGGCAAATGTCTAGTCAAGGCGAGTTTATCTGAATGAGAGGAAAAGTAAAAATTTGACGGACTGTGCTTCATTTAGAGGCTAACATATATAAGCAAAAGCTGACCTCTCTGAAAACTAATAGATGCGTCCATTTCCGTCAGTAAACCGTTAGTTTGACTTTCCTTCTAATCGGTGGTTATTCTGTACTGGTCTACTTGTTAAAGTACAAGTATTGTCTGAACATAATTGGTATGTAACTGGCACATATCGTTCGCACGTCACGTCAGCAACGGTTTTTCTCCCTAAAAACCAGTTTTCAGTCGGCATTGCCGTCTGCACATCATGTTCGCCACGTAAAGCGTACAGACAAATGTTTTCCGAAAAGGTTAAAGCATTCATACATTTCGAACGCGCGTAAAGCACATGTCGGTACTCTCACCCAATAGCGAGAACGCGCTCATCTCGTGGAGACTAATGAACCGCGACTCCCAACTGTTCGGACGTCAAATATCTAGCTTCTCGTCACGTTGATGGGTACTGTACAATAAGGCTTGCTGTCATAGCAACACCGACCAAAAACTGGTTTTAGGGAGAAAAAAGCGGAGCTTACGTGCCGTACGGACGACGTGTGAATGTTGCTAAAGCTAGATATTTGACGTCCGTCCAGTCGTGATTCGCATTTCATTGATCTCCACAGGATGAGCGCGCTATCTCTCTGTTGTGTGAGTACCGTCAAGTGCTTTACGTGCGTCCGACAACATGACGTGCGGACGATATTTTAACGAAGGGGAGAAGGAAAAATTTGATGCACTCGTTTCAATGCGACTCTATTTCGTTAAGAGGCGAATACACACCTATAGCGGTAAACTGGCGTGCTATTTAAACTGATAGATGTATCCGTTTTCCCGATAAACCTCCTCAACACGCGTAGAATAAAGCTCTCGCTCTGATGCTAATGTTGGAAGGTACTAATAGCCCAGTCAATAAAGGTTTCGTGTCGCAACTAATTTTGGGAAAGCTAAATTTTTGCAGGTTGTTAATACATAATGTATACACTAAAAAAATACAAAGTCCCGACCCCCACCCCTCTTGCTTTCTCCCCCACCCCTTCCGAAACATTTTAATAGCGGTACTATGATTATACGCTTTTTGTGTCGCAACTAATTAGGGGAAAGCTGAATTTTGGCAGGATGTTAGTACACAAAGTACACACTAAAAAGCCACAAAGCCCCGACCCCCACCCCTCTTGCTTTCCTCCCCCACCCCTTCCGAAACATTTTAATAGCGGTACTATGATTATACGCTTTTTGTGTCGCAACTAATTAGGGGAAAGCTGAATTTTGGCAGGATGTTAGTACATAATGTATTTCTTAAAAAAGTGCAAAGGGGCTATAATAACTGGGCTATAATAAATACATACATTTCTCCTGCTTTTTTTTATTGTCATGTCCATAATTTCCACAACAGGTGCACAGTGTGGCCAAAAGTAAGGCTCTTACGTTACTATAACCGACTAATAACTAACTTTACTGTTAATTTAAAATAACAAATAATTTTATACTGCTCTATTTTACCTTTTATGTTTAAAATAACCAATGTTGTTGTCTTTTGCCAGTTAGGCTGACAATTTGAGGTCACTTTTCCAACTGCACCACAATTTGACGTGAAGTTCGACTTCCACAGTACACACATGCCATAAGGACCCGTTTATAGGGTAAGCAACCATTCACAGCATAACAACACATTCACACAAAGGAAAGACAAGAACAAGAGAGAGAAAGTACATCTATGCCCGAGCCGGGATTCGAACCCGGGACCTCCCAATCGTAGTCAGACTGCATTATATAATACGTATTGTGTATCGTCAGTTAAAGACCTTGCTTCAATGCAAGCAACAAACCAAATATTGAGTAAATTGTAATTAATTAAAAGATTGTTTTATCAATAACTACGTTACTTTATTATCTAATGATGAACTAAAATTCTACTTATTGAATAATGAGAAAAACTATTTCTGAATAATAAAACATCTCGGGCAGCAAAAATGCCTATACTTGTTTATTAATCGAAAAGTAAATTAACTTTGGGTGAAAAATCTTTTTTTTTTTTATTACAACATAACAAAGTTACAAGAAAGCTTCGCTAAAGATTTTCAATAAATTTAAAAGGTTAAGTAAAATAATATTCGAAAAATCGAAAACATACTTTGCACCAACGTAATTTTTTATCGGCATTATCTGTATTTATTATTTTTTTCGTTGGAGTTTTGTTTTTTCATTTCTTCCTTGCATATACTATTGATGGATAAAAAATGTTAAGAATAAAATATTTGTTACTTTCTAGTTAAAAAGAAAAGAATAATGTTTATTTAACTTGGCAAACATTTTTTTCTAACTATCGATGGCAGAGTATTGATTGAATGGATAACAAAGATTAGAAAGGCAGAGCGTTATATTTTTGTTCATGTACGCATAAACTAGTTATAGTTATTATCATTCTCGGTAGTGTATGGTAAGATTTATTGAACTTGTCATGTAAAATTTGAATTGATTGCTCAAGAATTTACAATACAAATGTATCACATAACTGTGAAATTTTTGTGTTGTCGAATGTTTGGTGTAGTTTTCAAATGGTTGTCATCCATTTTGAAAAGTTACAAAGATACGTCGACAAGTGGGGCAGTGAGAAGCAACAGGGATGTAAGTGGACATTTTCAAGTTTTGAGTAAAACGCGTTTAAAGTTCCATTCCTAGGTAGGCTTACATTGAAATTTTTTTGTAAATCAAGCTGAATAGCTGCACCTAGTACATACCAGGAATACTAGTTAACTCTTTCCCCAAAACAGAGGCGAGGCTCATCTACCATTAGTACAGGTTATCTCAAATTTTTAATTTTCCCACTTACATCCTCAAATGATGTCACACTTTGAGAGGGGGGGGGGGGGTCTTCGCAAAACTGTGACAAGAAAAAAAGGGCATAACAAGAAGCCATGCATTTTTTGCAAGAATATTTTATGAAAAATAACGTGACATGGTGACGATATGTAAGGGGGGGGGGGAGGGGGAGCGGGGAGTAAGGCAAAGTACGATACTTTGGGACAAAGAAAGAGGAGGAGGGAAGGGGAACAATGTTATAAAAAGGGTATCATCATTTATGGACAGCCCCTTAGTGAACGTTCAGAACACTACCAAACTCGTATAGCTCAAAGGGGAAATCGAGGAGGGGGGTTGGGGAGTGTAATGCAGGGCCCAATTAAGATATTGTTTACCGTAGGCCTAACGCATTTTTGCTCCCCTCCCTACAATTAAACCTTACAGTTGGCTAAAATAATTTTAACTCTGGCTAAAACAGTTTTAGACATTTGGAGGCTCCTAAATAGCGGAAACCCAAGTCCACGGCCTTTTTGGCCTATTCATTAATTAGGCCGTTGGTGCACGTTATTAAGGTTTACAGATACTAGTGCTGTGCAGTCATTTAGGGCAACTTTGAATCCTGAGGGTTTACATTCACTTCATTTTTTTGCAGTATATTTGACTTTAAAAGAAATTGTAGAGGGCCCAATGTTGCACTCAGCTGGCAAGGTGATAATACACTCAAACCTGTTTTTGTGAGATCTTTTTCTTTTTTTCTTTTTTTTTTTGTGCGATTTTTACTTCCTTTTACAAAAAAGGATGTATTGTATTCGCGAAGACATTTTCACCCAAAAATCGCCTTAATTTCCATTTTGCTCACCCCCAAATGAATGAGTTTTTTTTTTCAACCCGACCACACGTGGATATGTGTCTAGGAACGTACAGACACCCGAAATATCCATTTTGACGATTTCCGAGTTAATTACAACGAGTTTTCTCTTGGCGTCTCTATGTGCGTATGTATGTCGCATAACTCAAGAACGAAATGTCCTAGAAAGTTGAAATTTGGTACGTAGACTCCTAGTGGGGTCTAGTTGTGCACCTCCCCTTTTGGTTGCATTCAGGTGTTTTTAATGGGGTCTTTTGCTCCTTTTTGGGGGAAATTCATTGTTAATTTCGATGTAAACTTAGGTGATGTTATAATTTGGCTGACACTTAGCGATATATCGCCAGTCTTTTGGTCGCCAAGTATTGTCGTCAACTTGGTGACAGATTTGGCAATTTTTTTTTGCACGAACTTTTTTGTGCGGTATATGAAAATTTCAATTAGATTGGAACTCAACTGACAAAATTATTAAAAAATGGACCAATTTCTCTTTAAAACGGACGAAGTTATATTAAAAACGAACGATTTTTTTAATGCGATTTTTTATGCAGTTCCTATTCACCGCACAAAAACAAATTTGAATGTATTAAAGAAATCGCATTAAGGGATTTTAAGTTAATGTTTTTTCCGATTCAAAGTATTAGATGTTTTCAAAAAAATATTCTCCTTCTTAGATAAATTCCCCTCTCAAGCCAACTCAACATGCATCAACAGTTTTCTAACAACAAATTTTATTTCTGTTACAACCATAAATTAAATGAACGAAATCGAAATGAATACGATATTTGACAATGTCAATACTCGATGAATTTTCCGAATCCTCATGGCGGAGAAGATAAATATCCATGAAATCAAAAGCAAACAATCCTTATGAACTGAACACACAGAGTCAAATTATGTAAATAGGATTATTCCAGAGCTGGGAAGAGGATCATCGATCCCAAGGAAGAGATATACCAATATCTGCACCGCGCTTTATCTGATTTTTCGAGTTTATAAATGGGCCTTTTCCAGATGCAGTTTGAGTTGTTCAATTGGATATTTTTAAGGGAAGTATTTCTCGATATCTATTGTTTAAGTATTTTTATCGCAATGAAATGAAAGTAAAGTATTGAAAGTAAATAACTGTGCTTTGGTGAATAATTTTTGTTTTTAACGAGTGCTTAAAACTAGAAGAAAAAAAAAACTATTTTCTTTTTATCTTCATTTAAAAAATTTAGGAAACTTTTATGGTAAATATTATTGTAAAATGAAGTATTGAAGTGCAGAAAAAAATTACAGCAAATTGTACCAAAAAAAAAAGGATTGCAGCGCGAATTGATGCACCATGTGACTTATAGTACGAAGCACATAACACGGTATTTCCCCTCACTCAATGTCTCCAAAGTAGTATGGTGGTTAGCAAAGCCGCCTGCCAATATGAAGGTCTTGAGTTCGAACCTGCTGCTCGCATGTTGCGTTTTTTAACTCTCGTTTAATCTACCGGAAAATTTTACAGAAAAAAAAAGAATTTTACGGTAGAAGTTACTGGCAACATGGATGGCAGTAAAATTTCGGGATTTTTTTAAACAGCGAAGGGTTTTTTTTGGTGCATTGCAATAGTTTAATGTAAAAATTCATTTTGGGATTTTTTTAGTTAACTATCGTTTTATGGTATGTTTAGCCTGTTTTTCTATCTACTTTTCTGCAACTAGGCCCCCCTTCCCACGAATCAACTTAGTTGAATCAACTTTCAAACGGGCGGTTATCAGGATGTGCAAATCAGTTCGAAAAGTGAAGAAATTGCACAACATCCTTCATACGACTGTCCACTCGTCAAGCACATGTACCCCCACCATCTCATCCGATGAGTTGAATCAACTTTTAGTTGATTTAACTAATCGGGACATTGTCAAGCGTTCGCTCTACACCCGAATAAACGAGTAGAGTCATGGGTTCAGTTTCAACATCGTTGTGGAGCAACTGCTCGAATAAATTCGGCTTATTAGGGAAAAGTTGATTTAACTAAGTTGCCTCGTGTGAGCACAACGAAACACGCTAGTCAACTAGTTGGCAGGCAACTTTTTAGACAAGTTGATTCTACTATCCATCTATGAGGTCATAACCGAGGGGAGATATCAATATCTCAATAAGAAATATGTAGAGCAGTGAATTTTGCATTAATTTAACTTTGTTGTGTGAAGTCGATGTATTTTTCAGAAGTGCGTTTAACTGCCTTTGGATAATTACTGTATAATATTTCGTCACAGAGTACATACAGTACTGTAAATTGTTTTCATTTCTTTTTTGTGATCAGTATACAATGAGAATTAATTTGTTCTAACTTTTGTGAGGTGCTACGTATTGTATTCAGTAAGTTAGCACTCCAAGCTGATAAGTGCTAATAAGGACGAAACTGCAGTCCACGGCTGAAATGACTGCATTGGCAGTGTATTTCATGTATTTCTGCCTTCGCCCTGGCTATAGGGTGGTAACTTACTGAATATAGAATAGAGTGGTATTTGGGCTTCAATTACTAATAATTTATGGCGGGTAACCTCTCCCCTATCCATTGCGCTTTTTAAGGATGAAATTAGAGAAAGTTTCTAAAAAAGGTTTACTTGGCTGCTATTAAACTAACGACCAAAAGGCACGACCTTGAAGGTCACGGATTTTGACAAAATTCTAGCTATAGGTTCATTCCCAAAATGGCAGCAGTGTACTTTATGTATTTCTGCCGTAGTCCTAGCTATAGGGCGGTACTTACTGAATATACCTGCCGTGCCTTCAATCTTCGAGTTGAGCCAAACCATTGCTTTGGTCACTCGTCTGGTCAGTGCTAATTCCATATTAGCTACCAGTTTGTTTGGTACTCTTGGCTTCCTTAAGAGGTTTTCCATCTCCAGCTCAGTCACTTCCTATGCCGAACTGATGAGCGCTAATAAGCCCGAAATTGCATTCTTCGACTGGAACGACTGAACTGGCGGTGTATTTCATGTTATGTATATTGTGTTGCATGTTATGTACATATATTTGGTTAAATAGTTTACTATTTTTCAAACGGTATTTTATTCATTATTTTCGAAAATTCAAATTGACGTTTATGGTGAAAATTAGTTCGGGTTTTTGACGTTATAATATAAATATTCATCCAACAAAGAAAAAAATGGCAAAGAGCTTTAACCTTGAGAGAAAAGAGTTATCACAAAAAAATCATTATAAGCAAAAATTTGATAATTTTTTCTTTTGCTTTAGAATAGAAACTAAAAATAATATTTTTCTTTTCCATTGGAAGCAATTCTAAAACTTTGCATGATCGTTAACTCTACTGAAGATAAAGACGAGTTACTATATGATTCTAATTATTTTCCATTGAACCATAAAAGCATGAGCGGAAGATATGTGCCTTGCTATGAGATTTAAAAAATAACAATAATAAGGGAAAGCAGTTATAGGACCGAATGTTTCTGAGGAAATAAGTGTAATGTATCTTTGTCGCAGATGAACTCATTTTGGTAAATCTTGGTGCAACCTAAGAGCCGAAGAGAATTTAGAGTACAATATTTAAGTCTTGTAAACTCGTGGTCTTCATTTTAAATAAATAGCCTTCATTATTCATGAAAATTCACCCATTGAGATTCTTTAGCCGCAACTGAAAAAAATGTCTTTGTTAATGACAAAAGATTTCTAAAAATTTCTAAAGTGTCATTTCTTAAACAAAAGCTCTTCCAAGAAATACTGGCTCATTTATATTCAACGAGGCATAAATCCATTAGTTTTGCGCTGAAATACTTTCTTGTCCATTAATTTATTGCCAGGATAACAAAAGCAATTGGCGTCAAGGGAAATTTATCGACCCTATTCGGTAACACAAAACATGAACATTTTTTGTGTAAGAATGGTATGTTGTATCTTATACTACTATACTCTGTAGCAGAAACAGCGCGACGTTACGACTAAGTCGCAGAATCTTGAGAAAGTCTGCAGACTATTTCAAAGTAGGAGGAACCTATAATGTATTTATTGTACAAATTGTTAAATCTCTTCTAAGGTTTTTACCGTATTGTCTGAGCTATAAACCACAGGTAACAAACATTTGTATTTTTTAAGTTTAGCATCTTACTTTTAAGTATTTCTCGGTGCTGATTTCACTGCTGGCCACACAAAAAGAGAGCCAAGACTGGCTAGAGATATCACAGCGAAATTTATTTGGCAGATAACATGCTGTAAAGAGATCAAATGATTAAAATTACAACCTCTTGTGACGTGTGGATGATGACAAAATCAGTGGTTAGTGTAGCCGCCTTTGTTGGCTGTAACCGCTGTTACATGTTTTGGCCTAGAATCAAGGAGGCTTTGGATGTATCCTTGGGGTCTAGCAGTTCCGCATTTTGCCAAAGTTGATTTGGTGTAGCAGCGGAAGATGTATCACGGGTCAGTCGTTGTGCAAGCATGAGCCACAAGTTTTCAATTAGTGATAAATCGAGAGAATAAGCTGGCCAAGGAAGCAACTCAACCTAATGGGTAAAGAAGAGCTCTTGAACGTTGCGTGCCACGCGTGGTATACTGTTGAGATATGGCTGATAGCAAGCGTTGAATGCATGAGAAAGCTACGGGCTCCAACACCGCAGAGATATAGCACTGACTCTTAAGTGTACCGGCAATGCGTACTAGAGGGGTGCGGCTTTGAAATCCAAAACCTTCCCGAACCATGATATCGGGTGCAGGACTAGTGTGGCGATGCGTAACGCAACAGTTCAGCAGTCTCTCACCACGGTATCTTCAAATTTGAACCAGCCTATAGTAAAGTGGCAGGCAGAATAGAGATTCGTCAGTAAACACAATGTCGTGTCATTACGTTGTCTGTTCCGTGACCGCCATTCATCGCACCATTAGTAGCCAAAACAATATGTGGTTTCCTGTCAATGGTAAACTAAACAATGGACGGCTTGCGGACATTCTATTCTGCTGCAAACGGCATCGAATGGTACGAGCGGACACAATATGATGCATAACCGACTGAAACTGTTGGGCTATGTTTCGTGATGTGTCTCCGCGATCCATTCGCACAATCGCTTATCATCATGGGCAGTGGTACATCGAAGTGGGTGTCATCGGCCCCTTCGATCTGTCATTCCCTCTTGCATCCAGCCATTACAGATCCGCATCACAGTTCCTTGATTTCGTCCAACACTCTGACCTATTTATCTGAAGAATAATCCACAATCGCTATAGGCTTTTATCCTTCCTCGGTCGAATTCAGAAACTTGGTCAAAAGACGCTTGATGTCTTCCACGAGTTATAAGTAAACAGCTTACGGAAAAAAAACCGTACTAAAAACCAATTGCCATACTTCAAATCGCCAATCTGTTCTCTAATAATATAGAATTTGCAAGTGGCGCTACGGTTGCCAGTGCTGTGCGTCTGCGCTACAATGCGAATGATTAGCATATTTCATCACCGCAGACGCTTGATGTTAATTTCACCCTGTTTGCATGCTTCTTTCACTGTGTAGCATTTTGTGCAACAAGTAGTGTAGATTTTATGATCAATATCATGTAAGTTTATCTTGCAAACTATTTTTAGGATTTTTAGTCTTAAGTCACAGATACTTGGAAAAATTCTGTTGCTGCATTTTGTGCAGCCACAAGTGTAGATTTTACGATCAATATCATGTAAGTTTATCTTGCAAACTATTTTTAGGATTTTTAGTCTTAAGTCACAGATACTTGGAGAAATTCTGTTGCTGAGTTGTTATACATCTATCAATGTATCGATCGGGGGGGGGGGGGGGGGAGAATTGATTGACTGGGGTAAATATGTATAGATATGAGCAGATGTATTTTTAACACCTCTACAACAGTATTTCATGCGTTGAAAATCGAAAGAACTCATCAAAAACTTAATAAAGCATATTTTTATGCGTTTAATTAAATAAAAAGAAACTTGATATCGCAGAAAATTGTGGAAAAAAAGCATGTGTAAATTTTCACAAGCAACATTTGTTTGATTTTCTATTTCAATTGGTGCAGGAAGCTGGTTTTCAAAATTCTCGTGGTTATGGCATCCGCCGATAGTGGTGCTACGTGAAAGACAGGATGCTATATCTGGTGATCGCACTATGCCTGCATAGCCCGAAGAGAAAGACATTCTAAAAACTTAAATGTCAAGCATTCTAAATGATGAAAATCTAATTGGCAACACTGTAAAAAAAATATGAAACGTTACTGATTATTTCCGTGGAACGTTTCTGGGGTTCACAGGTTTTCATCTATTTCCCTGTAAAATTAAGTATCTTTGCAAAAAAGTTTCCTGAATAACTACAAGTTGCACGAATGCCGACTTTTTACTGAGCAGGGAAAAATATTTTTAGCTACCAGTTTAAAGATTGACTGAATGTGCTTATTCAGTGTACCGGCTGTAATTTGAGTACGGCTCGTCAGAAGGACTAAGCTCCCAGTGAGAGCGAATAAGTCACCGGATAGCTGTAACATTGCAAGGCAATAACTGCTTGGTCCTGCAATCCTGTCCTATCTTCGGCAATGGCTGCATGAATGCTTCTGGTGCTTTTTTAGTAAACCAGTGGTACCCGCACGGCTTTGCCCGTAATAGAAAAAGTAAAAGGTCTTTTGCTTCGCCTGTATATTTACAAATAATGTATGGTGAATTTTCTCGCCAATTGGCTCGTACCCATGTTACGGTTTCACGTTATGATAATTTCGTATCTCGCCAATTTTCTTGTGCCCATGTTACGGTTCCACGTTATGATAATTTCGTAATTTACTCGCCCATCTTATGATAGTTTTGTTCTTAAAATTGGAATAGAAAAAGAACCACAACGAATTTTCAAAAAATCGCTTCGAGGTGCACACCCCCATGCTACAAACTAACTTTGTGCCAAATTTCATGAAAATCGGCAGAACGGTCTAGGCGCTATGCGCGTCACAGACATCCAGACAGAGAGACTTTCAGCTTTTTTTTAGTAAAGAAGATTAGAAAGGTTCTAAACAATTACATTACACTTACCTTACTTGTCTTAAAGGTTCCCGAGACTTGACTAGTTTTAACTGATGATATTTTAAAATTCTTCAGAAAATTTCAAGGATTATTTCAAAAAGGTTACTGACATTCAGCGGAAAACGTTCCTGGTTTTTGCAAGATATGTTACTGTAAGAAATTGATCACATCAGCTGGCCATTACTTTCCAGGAACGTTTCCGAATTGTTTTTACAGTGAATCTTCTTTTCCTTCCCTACCAGGTTCCATTTTATCCTTAGAAAGACTTTGGGTTTTCAAAGGAATTGACCATTATTGGTATACGATGTTAATTAAACAATTTCTTCGTTTTGCAAAAATAATAAAAGTGTTTTATACTGATAAAGGAATTACATAAATTAACGTAACATAGTGTTGTCATCATAAAACCTTTTGAGAAAGTGTGAAGGAAAGAGAGCACAGGCCTCCAAGGGTCTTGGGAAAAGCTTTTGGTATTTTGAAACTCATCAAAACTATAAATGAAATTAAAAAAGAAAAGAAAGAGATAATTTTCGGTCCTATTCTTTTTTTAAAGTTTTTGTTAAGTTGATAGTTAGTTATTTAAATTCATCTGGCAATAAAGCAATGTGATAAAACTATCCCAAAATATTCTGTATTAGAAATTTTTTTTATATTTTCACTCGCTTAACAGAAATTTTAATTCACAGAATGGGCTTAAACATCATACCTTTGACTCCCTGTTTGCTTAACAGGGCTCGTCCCCTCACATACTCTTTATAAATCCTTCATTTAAAGTAACTGGAACTTTTATCTATAAAATGCGGCTATTTTCACGTGCACTGCATACTTAAAAGTTTTCTGATCTGTCAGCACATGGCAGCTCTTTTCTGTCTAAAATTTATGGATGTTCTCAAATACTACTCATTAATCATTGTAAGCTTCCGCTATGACACCTGCATGACAGAACTTTAGCATGGAAGAGCAGACAACAAATGGATGAATCTGTTTTGAATATTATGTGAAAAGCACTCTTGAATTTCGTTTAAAAATTAAATGCGATTTAATAGCATTTAAACCTATAACTAAGCTGGAGATGATGCCAAGGAGGCAGTTTTCATCATTCTGCTATTTCAGAGCTTGTTCTTTGTATATAATGTTAAGAAAACAAAAATGTGGCTTAGTATTTTTAGGTCAAGTTTCAAGAAGATGGCCCTCATATTTAAAGGGGGTACCCAGATGAAACCGGTATTATTCCTTTAAAGCTATACATTTTTAATCGTTTTACAAAACAGCCTTATCCTTTGCAAAACATTGTTCATTGCAGCTGATACATATGTCCCGCCGGCGCTTTCATTGTTCGAAACAATATTTTGAAGTCATGTTTAGAAGGGTACATACATACATACATACATTGCATACGTACACATTATATTCTTTGTTTTATTTACGTAGACTGTTATTATTATTACTGGAGCGCTTTGATCATGTCTGGATAGAAGATTATTATAATAGAAACATCGCTTTAGAAGTATTAAACATTGTTCTGTGATGCTTGTTGTTTTTTAAAGCAATTTGATAGTTTCAAAGTATTATATATATCTTTCAACAATTTACGTATTCTTTTTTAAGCACCACTAATAAAACGAAAATTTAGGAATAAATGGAATATCTTTTGATTTGTAGCAATTAAAGATCAAGGCAAATGTTGTAAATAGAAAATTAATTATGAAAATTCTTCTGCAGAAATAACACCATAACAAGAAAAAAAAAAGGCACAAAAAATAATTTTGGTAGTTTCTTAAACATCATTAAAAAGGAAATTAGAATTGGTAGCAGTGGGTTTTCAAGACGAAGTGAAATTACGCAAATGAATAGAAATCTGAACTTTTTTCAGTTCTAAGAATAATTTCAACGGAATTACTTAGCTCAGTACGTAAAGTGTAATTGAGAAAGTTGATCTGTTCTTTAAGCACTTCTTCCATCGTTAATGTTATTTGATGAAGACGTTTAGCAAACGGGAGATGTTTAATTAAATTAAGAGAGAGAGATTAATGGCAAGATCTGAACTGATTGTTTAGTTTGGAAGGAAACGACGGTGTCACCCCAAATAACCGTAGTAAATTTGTTCTATAAGGCTATTTGTCGCGTTAGACTTCTTAAATAAATAAAAGTGTTTTGTTCTTTTAGACATCAGTTAAAAGCAGTTAATTAAACCCAAAAAATATCAGACTTTTTTTTAAAATTTTTATTTTATGTAAATCAATATTTTTGGGCACGAATCTGATAAATATTGATTTCGTCTATTTCCTCTGTTACATAATGGAGCCATATATAACTGATGTGGCACTTTTCTTCAACATATTTAACCCCCTCCCTCTTTGTCACACTTCACCTTATTCTCTCCGCTCTCCTTGTCGCAATTTGTCACACTTCACCTTACCCTCTTCACTCCCCTTGTCGCAAATTGTCACACTTCACCTTATCCTCTCTACTCCCCTTGTCACATGTTACGCTACATTGCATAACCATATATTATGAAAAACTGTGTTTGTTTCAACTAAAATGTGTGATGTCACACTTCCTGTTACCCTCCCTACCCCCTTTGTCACAAATTGTCACACTTCACCTTACCTTCTCCGCTCCCCTTTTCACACGTGACACTATACTACATAACATAGTATTGTGAAAAAATGTTTTTATTCCATCCAAAATGTGTGTTGTCACAATTCTTGCATGCTCTCGCTCCCCCTTGTCACAAGCTGTCACAATGTCATGAACCTCCTCTTCCCCTTGTAGTGTAACACCATTTGTGGATGACCTCAATGAAGAAATTTTAGGGTCATTCCACGCCAAATCAACGAGCCTCTGAAATTGGACCATCATCGATTTCTACAAAATTTACAGGTTTGAGTCGTGATGACAGAAAAAAAAATATTTTTTTTAAATATTTTTTTGCCCATTAGTTTTTTGTGTGAGACCCCCCAAAGTACTCGAAAAATGGCAAAAAGTGACATTTCGGTTGATACAAAAATTAGTTTTTCTCTGCTCCTATAGGAGCTAGAGTGTCATACTAGGTGTCATTTTAAAGCTCTTTTCTAGGCTTTCATACAAGTCTCTTGGCAAGGTTACGTGACATTAATATTTCAGGGTCATTCAAATCATTATTTGATACCTTGAATATTTTAAAAAGTAAATTTTTTAAAAATCTGAAGGAAAAAAAAATGCTTATCAATGTGGTCTACGCGTGGTAAAAATTTCAGAATGGGACAGAAATGAGATCCCTATAAGCCCTATAATGACCCTATAAACATTTTATCACTTATTGTTATTTTCATCCTTTTATAAAAATCTTTTCTTGTTAACATTTACTTTTAAATTTGCTTGATATTTTTTAAAGTTATCTTTCTATCATGAATTAATGCAAAAATGTTTGGCTAACTATACCAAAGTAAACTTACCAAATACCAAAGTAAAATTTATTACGGTTAAAAAAATAATATTTTTATTCACTATTTTGCACAACATTATTTTAGGGTTTTCTTTGAATTGATGATGTTTTAAAAGTGCTTTTATCGGTTTGTAAAAAGCTTTTTAACTAATAATTTCATCACTAATCGTTTTTCGAGTCATTTCATTATAAAACTCGCATTATGATTTACTTGTTCCCACATTTCATGTTTTGGTTAGGTTAATTTTCGGTCCATTTTGAACCGTTTGAAAAACCCAACACTATCACCTGAGAGTAAGTCATTCTATAGAAATGTCAACCTCAGTCTCAGAATTTTTTCCTCACAAAGCCCTAATTGTGACCCATCATTTGCTAACGTAAATGATAGGTCACAAAAATACCGATAATTTATAACGTAACATTTTAAAAATGACTGCCTTGTCATTTAGCATACTTTCTTGTATATAAATACAGTAACAGTCTGCAAAAATTCCAATCGGTGTTTTTCTTCTGGCCCTAAACGTGCAAGATTGTAGAAATGGCTTAGCATACGCGAAAAACATACGTCTAAGTTTTTTTGCATAATGTAAAAAATTTTGAAATTTTTTTAAAAGAACTATGTTTATTGTAAAAGATTAGATGTTGGCCCAATAAAATTGACTCTTCTTTTTATATATATTATAAGAAAATTATTTTAATTGGTTTGGTTATTTCGCTGAAAGTATTTGCATTACATTAGTCACGAAAATGTTCTATTTTCTGTTTGAAAAATAAACCAGATAATTGTGTCAGTCAACAATTTTTTATTTTCTTACATCTGTATCATATCTACTAAAAAAGTGCGAAATATTTATTTCAGATACTGTAGATATAAAATAATTAGTATGACTAATGTAACTTTTGATCTGTGACTAACGTAACAGTTAGATGTGGCTAACTTAATATTTTAAAAATGACTGCTATTTTTTTAACTTATTTAATTTAATGTACATTTTCATTGCAATTTTGAATAAGTAGACATTCTGCATTGATTAAAAATATTTGGTATGAAAAATACTTCAAGGTAATGTTTGAATGTAAACGTTCTGTCGACTTAAAAAAGACTTTTCTAAATGTCTTCTTTAAAAAGAAATATTTTCAGTTCAAAGAAGAATTAGTATTTTTTAAAAAGAAAAGTATTTACAGCAAAATAAGAACTCTGCTGAATATGCATTCACCACAAAAAATCCGAGCTAAAGAATTAAGAAAATGGAAAGAGAATTTTGACAAAGGAGAACGTTTATATTTTTTAGAAAATATCTCCACTAAATATTAAAATGAATTAATGGCAGCTCGTTGGAAAACATTTAAAGATGTTACATGATACAGTGACAATAAACGCTGCTGTAACATTTTACAGAAAACGCATGAATGACGACTTAGAAAGTTAAACATTTGCGGTGATATCTGGAATTAAAATGCATTCTGCAAAAATGTTTGAACATTTCTTTTCAATGTTACATTTTAATTCAGGATGTAGAACACTATTCGAACAATGAATCAATATACCTTGAAGAATAATGTGTCATTGAAAAATACTACAAAGTTTCTTATGACGATAAATAGCATGTTCGCAGAATACTAGAATTTGGTGAAACTATCAACTTGTATAAAGTTAACTTTTTCAAAGAGATGTATTTAGGATTCAATTAGTTAAAAAATAATATTATTCAGTAAGAAAAGCAATTTATATTTGGATCATTCAAATTGAGTTAAGTAAACTGAATCCTTCCATTCCATTTCTTAACCTAAATGTGGGAAAAAAGTAAAGAAAGAATCATAATGCTACATAAAAACAGTTCATAAGAAGTGTAAAAGAAATTTAAGTGCAAGAGATTAATTACAAAAAGATTTTTATATGCATGCATTGCTTGTTATTTGACGGTTACGTTAGTCACACACTAAAAGTTTAGTTTTTCGTAAAAGTACCACTAAGAGTTAAAAAAAAAATCAGCTGTAATAAATATGTTGTATATTTTTAAAAATAGACTGTTTACCCTTTAAATGCCTGCGGAACTTTCAGAAAAAATTGCCTTGTAGCAAAAGCATTGTTTTTCAGGGTTGCAAAAATGTTACGTTAGTCACAATGCCTTTTTACTTTCTTTTACAAAAAAGGAAGTATTGTATTCGCGAAAATTTTTTTCACTCAAATATCAGCCTTAATTTTCATTTTGCTCGCCCCCGAATGAATATTGATTTTTTTTTCAACCCGACCACACGTGGATACATGCCGAAGTACGTATAGACACCTGAAGAATCCATTTTGACGATCACCGAGTTAATTACAACGAGTTTTCTGGTGACGTCCGTATGTACGTATGTATGTGCGTATGTGTGTATGTATCTCGCATAACTCAAGAACGGAATGTCCTAGAAAGTTGAAATTTGGTACTTAGACTCCTAATGAGGTCTAGTTGTGCACCTCTTTTTTTGGTTGCATTCAGATGTTCCCAAGGGGGTCTTTTACATCTTTTTGGGGTAAAATCATTATTAATTTCAATGTAAACTCAAGGCAAACACTTGAATATATATCGTCAAGATTTCGGTCGCCAAATTTTCTCGCCAGCTTGACGACAAATTTGGCGTTTTTTTTTTAAAAGCTGGTTTCAATTTGGCCATATTTAGAGAGTTAACCATTGAATCTCATTAAAACTGCCAATATTGGGCATATTTATCTGTATAAAACGTTTTCTTTGCTTTGGTTTGCAAAAGACTTGGAATGAAAGTATTTATAGTGTTTTTTTTTTTTTTTTTTTGCTCACTCCGAGACACTATTATCTTTAAATTGGAGTAAAAGGAAGTCATGTGATGCACACATCAGCTCGTTTGCTAAAAAATTACCTATTAGTGATTATTTTGCTTCAAATTCTTGGTAGAAATGAAAAGTAGTCACCTTGTACATTTTCAATCTGCATATTAAACCAAAATAATTTTCTTTTTACTTCAGGGTTTAAGTAAAAAGAGTTAAAAAATCAGCTGCGAATGTTACGTTAGTCACTATGGAATGACTCGAGTTTATAATAGGCTACCATTCGAACATCGCCAAACAGCGGCAGTATCGCCAAACTGATAATAAACTTGGATTCTTATTCGGTTGCTAAATTTGGTGAGATATCACCGAATGGTCGTCAAATCTGTCACTAATTCGCTAATTTCTTAACCATTTTCATCCATTCCCCATTATTTAAGCCCTGTTTCTGGGCTCAAAAAACTAGCTGAAGAGAGCAATCATTAGTTTGCTACATACAGTGTGGTCTAAAAAAACGATCTGATGTGTGCATCACATGACTTCCTTTCACTCCAATTTAAAGATAATAGTGCTTCGGAGTGAGCGAAGAAACACTTTAAATAATTTCTCCCCAAGTTTGTTGCGAACCGAAGCAAAGAAAACGTTTTATACAGATAAATTTTCGCAATATTGGCAGTTTAAATGTGATTCAAAGGTTAACTCTCTAAATATGGCCAAATTGTAACCAGATAAAAGAAAAAAAGCCAAATTCGTCGCCAAATGGGCGACCAAAAGCTTGGCGATATATTGCGAAGTGTTTGCCAAATTATAGCACCGCTTGAGTTTACATTGAAATTAACAATTATTTTACCCCAAAAAGGTGTAAAAGACCCCCTTTGGAATATCCAAATGCAACCAAAAGAGAAGGTGCACAACTAGACCCCACTTGGAGTCTATGTACCAAATTTCAACTTTTTAGGAGATACCGTTCTTGAGTTATGCGAGATACATAACACATACGCACATACATTACGTACATACAGACGTCACGAGAGAATTCGTTGTAATTAACTCGGAGATCGTCAAAATGGATTCTTCAGGAGTCTATACGTTCTTAGGCATGTATCCACGTGTGATCGGGTTGAAAAAATAATCAATATTCATTCGGGGGCGAGCAAAATGGAAATTAAGGCCGATTTTTGAGTGAAATTTTTTTCACAAATACAATACTTCCTTTTTTGTAAAAGGAAATAAAAACCGAAGTTTTTAGTGATAGAATAGAATAATCGTATTAATATGCTTTGAAACTAATATTTATTCAAAATAGATTCCATTTAACTCAATACTATGTTTTGAACGGTCAACCAATTTATCCATAGACTCCTTAAATACGGTTAAGGGTATGCTTTTTACTTCCTTTTACAAAAAAGGAAGTATTGTATTCGCGAAAAAATTTTCACTCAAAAATTGACCTCAATTTCCATTTTGCTCACCCTCAAATGAATGTTGAGTTTTTTTTTCGACCCGACCACACGTATATATGTACCTAAGAGTGTATAGACTTCCGAAATATCCATTTTGACGTTTCCCGAGTTAATAACAACGAGTTTTCTCGTGACGTCTGTATTTACGTATGCATGTGTGTATGTATGTCGGATAACTCAAGAACGGTACGTTCTAGAAAGTTGAAGTTTGGTACGTAGACTCTTAGTGGGGTCTAGCTGTGCGCCTCCCCTTTTGGTTGCATTCCGGTGGGGTTTCTAAAGGGGTATTTTGCCCCTTTTTGGGGGAAAATCATTGTTAATTTCGACGCAAACTCAAGTGGTGTTCTAATTTGGAGGACAGTTGGCGATTTATGGCCAGTCTTTTGGTCGCCAAGTTTTGTCGCCAACTTGGCGACAAATTTGGAGATTTGTTTTTTAATCTGGTTTCAATTTGGCCATTGTTGGTGATATTTAGAGAGTTAACTCTTGAATCACATAAAATATCAATAATCGGGAAATAACATTAAATTGGTTGTAAAAGGAAGTCATATGATGCACACATCAGCTCGTTAGTACCTGTGTCCCGGCTGTTTTAGTGGCTGGAACATCTTCGTAAAAAGCTTCTTTCATTGCTATCGGGAACAGAAAATAGTCACATGGTGCTAGATCAGGTGAATATGGAAGTTGATCGAGGACACAAATCTATTTTCTGTTTCAGAAACTGAAAACTGCAATGAAAGATGCTTTTTACGTTGATGTTCAAGTTGTTCAAGAGACGTGACATTGAAGAACATTCCAAAAACCGAATTTAAAAAGTCTACGCATAAATTGGTTCACCGTTCAAAACGTTGCCGCTGTATTGTGTTAAATGGATTCTATTTTGAATAAATATTAGCTTTAAAACATATCACCACGCTTCTTTTTTTTCTATCACTAAAAGTTTCGCTTATTTTTAGAATACACTGCGCATTTCAAGGTCTAAAATCAGTTTTGGCGTTTATCTGGAGATAGCTTACTTGCTGTGTTTTATAGGTATTCGTCCTACACGGAAAAAGTTAATTTTGAACTGCTGTGTTTGCTTAATGCACTTTAGAGGTCTGAATGTTTCATTGATTCTGAGAATAATTTTCAATTTTGCGAAAACCGCTCTGGAAGTTTCTTGCTAGAGACTTCTAAATTACTTTGGAATTGTTATATACTTTTGAAAGTTGCTAATTTTGCTCCGCTTATTTTAAGAACACTACTATAAGGGTGCTTCCAAGAAGAATTCTCAAATTGTGTAGGACGTTCTGTTTACAAATTGTTTTTTCTTTTTACCCCAATGACTCATTATTTATGAACCCGGAGCTCGTTGCAGTTAGTATTAACTGAAATATAACGCCTAAGCTAGAATGAATTTCACATAATTTTTGTATTGACTTACAGTTTTCTTTTTGCCTAAAACAGATGCATTTTGTCTGCGTAAAATTTCCTTTAATAGGATAGTAATGGGTTGAGGGAAGGGGAGTTGAAATACATTTTCAGCCCTGACCTAGCCTCTCGAATGCTGTTTTTACCTATCACTCTAAGCTTGAGTTTTTGTAGTTTAAATTAATATATATATATATATATATATATATATATATATAATTATTATTTGTCCATACTATTAAAATCCAACCGTATGTATGTATCTATGTCCGCTTTAAAGTAGCTTCTGATTGGCTCTTTGGCGGACGATGTCATCACAGATGAGACATACCCAAGTTTTGAAATGTCGCCAAGCTTGACAATGGATGGTCTTCTTTTTTTTTGAATTTGTGTTGTTTTTCTGCTGTTTCTCTTTTAAAATACAAAACGTCACAGAAGTATATTGAATAATTTTCTTCGAATAATATCTTACGGAAATAAGGTTTATCTTTACTACCCTTTGAGTATTTAAGGGAAATATATATCCCTTTTTAGGTTAAAAAATTATTATGGAAAAGAAAATGCTGTTCTAAACCTTATTATAATGATGCGTGAAGTTTCAGGAAAAATAATTTGCCGGAAATTTCTAAGCAATTTCCATTTCAAATTCTAAAAAAAATTGTATCATTCCCTTACTTTAGAGATATGTAGTATAAGTTGAGAAAATTGAAGCTAAGTATTGTCGTGAAAATATGAGCTTTAATTAAACCCTTAATGGCATCATGTACATAGTTCTTATACGGATAAAAAAAAGCCAATATTCATTGTCATTAGCATTAATCGTTTATGCAAGCGATATTATTCGTTGCTCTCTGAATCGCAACCCATTAAAGGAATTCAATAATATTCAGCATATTAAAGTAGAAAGCTCTGCATGTTGAATAACAGGGACTGAGTGAATTTCTAATTTTCACTTTCTATATTTTGTTTTTGTCATAAGATGATACTGAATACAAAAAAAAAAAGTATTATATTAGGTAATTATATCACATGAAGCATTTTTTCATTTACTGGTACTAAATGATCTTAAATATAACGAAGAATACTTTGAGTAATACTATCTGTTTAGAAGTATCGTGAACTCTCTCTATTCAGAACACTTATAGGACCGAACAAAAGTATTCAGATTATGGGGGTGTTCATTATAGAGGGAGACTAAAGAATGCATGTATACGTATTCTATTGCGTTAATGGGCTATGTTCAGTACTTTGTCTAGTGAGCTATACCAGTTACTGAAATAGGGGTGCTGTATTTTGGATTGGCAGTACAGTGTTGGTCAAATTATTAGACTGAAGAGTTTTTTTTTTGTTTTTTGTACAGTATTTGTACTAAAATAGTATTTATTTCACTGTTAAAGTACAGTACATGCTGTACACTGGTTATTACGTTATTTTAGCATAATTTAATGTTTGCAGATGACAGCACTGTCTGCTTTGTTTATGTTCTTTGTTTATCTACCTACCAGGGACATAACATCAACCAGCTTAAACAGTTCACTAGTTCATTGTATTAGTGTGTTTTGTTATATTTAAAGTTAGTTTTAGGTAGTTAGTGAGTATGTGTATGTGAGTATATATAATAGTGAGTATAAACTATTTTTTACCTCCTTTTTTAAAAAGTTAAGAAATGGTGTAAACCTTGTGAAACGTATGCCAAAAAGACTTAAAATGCTCATCAAGAACAAGGGAATGCATACTAAATATTAGATAATTATTTCACTGTTCGTTAATGTGTCTATAGTTCTGTAACCAATAAAAAATTTGCTTTTAAAACAGTCTTAGTCTAATAATGTGGGCATCATTGTAAGTGTAATGTCCAATTAAACTCAGTCAGACCTAAGCTCTTGCCTTTCTTTCTTTCTTTCAACGTATAATTAAAAAAGTTTTAACATAACATTCAACTATCAAGTATTACAATACATGTAAAAAAAGCTTAATTTTAATTTGCTTTTGTATTGTGTATTTTCGTGCAAGGTACGTGTTATCATCCAAATTTTTAAGCGAAAAGGATTCCAGCCGCATATAGCTTGTAGGTAATAGTACTTTAAAGCTCTTACGCCTTGATATAGTGGTTGGATTCTTGAAATATGCAGTTCAAATGTAGAAAATTCACGCTCATGTTTCTGAGCTGAATGCTTTTATGTAATGCTGCAATATCCGCAAAAATAAATGTTCTTTTTCTTCTCTTCATCTTCTTTATGCTCTTTAATCAATGTGATTAAAATTGCGAAGGTATTTCAAGTTTTCCAATTTGTTTCACAGGAATTCCCGAGTACTGATTGTGAACATGTTTAGTATATAGAGAGGTTTTACTGAAGGGGGTTAAAAATAGCATTCATAATACTGGGGTGTTCAGAGTACAGAGAGGTCAGCCTATGTTAACTATATGGAGCTTCGCCGGGACCATCAAAATGTGTTCAGAATAGCGGGTTGTTCACTCTAGAGAGTGTTAATATAGAGAGAGTCCACTGTATTTATAAACTATTCAATATTATAAGTTCGTATTTATTTAGTTTTTACAGTACTTTTCTAAACAAAAGCTTTTTAAAAGTTAGTTTTAAATGATTGCATTGAATATCCAAGTTTATTGTTTTGTATGATTTTGCTTTATTTTATGAGCATTCTTTAATTTTAACTATTTTCTACTTTTTGATGTATATCTGATTGTCACAATAACGTGGTATGTAAAAGTTACTGAATTGGCATGGTTTAAAAACCTTTACTTTGTAATGGACGTAGATATTGTAACGATGCAATCTTTTTCATAAAAAGTAGACAAAAAAGTTTACTTTCATAAAAAATGAATAAATGCTTTTGTAAAATAAAGTAACTATAAGAAACAACAAGCACAAATATTGCAAGATAGGCTTCAGTTGGATCATTTTACATCCAAAAGCTCACTGTTCTGTATTGAAAAAGATTCTCCTTGACATCCCGAAAAATAAATAAAAAAGTTGTAAAACAAACCCCTAGGAAAAATGATCGGTTTCGATGTTTTTTTTTAGATATTTCAGGGTGGGAATATCCTCATGAGTCTCCCGGCTTGCTCCAAATGGGTGATACTCCAAAAACCTGCCATTTTCCAATCAGTTTTTTTTTTTAAATAAAAAGGCTAAAAGAATCTGAAAGAAATTATACTTACTCTTTGTTAGGAACTTATTAAGAGAAAAATAAAGGGAACACCCTCAAAAGAGGGGGTTAGGTTTTCATACAGCAAGAGACTGACAAGCAGCAGCAGGAGAGTTAGGAAATGAATTTCTTCGTGGGTTATCTAAAATGTAACTATAGTAATAAAGAAATAGCTAAAGCCTATATCAAAAGGTATGGTTATTAAATGACAAAACAAAATTTATGTCAAACCTCCCTTAACGGACACCCCCAATTTCTTCGAGTACAAGTCCCCCAAAGGTTTTTCCATATTATTCACTCTGAATAGCTTACGCTCCGAATAACGAACTTTAATTTCAACGAAAAAAATTCGATTGCTGCATTAAAACTTTTTTTAGGTTAGCTATACACAGTATGATAAAATTTACAAAAGGAAAAGTTACCTTCTCATTACCTGCGAATTGTTTTATAGTTCAGGAAATACAAACATAAAAAAAAAGGGAATCAGCAATATTAATATCATATATTTTGCTTTTAATTTAAAGCAACTATGAAACGTATAGCATTTTAACTAACCTATTCGAGCAACATTTAGATAAACAAATGTCTAACCAATAAATCTCTTTTGGAACGATTCGTCTGAACAACAACAAAAAAATTAAATAAATATAATTATTCCACTATACATTTTTTATTTATCGTTTGCCAAATTCAACTTTCTTTTTTTTTCAATCAATCTTATTTTCCAACTAATGTATTGTAAATTAATCCTTCTATTCTACGGGATTCATCACCAGTGCTTGAGAAATAATGCTAGGAGCGTGATTTTTTTTTTATTTTTAGGACAGGTGTATGACTTTTTGTTTAGGATAGGAGTATGACATTTTCCATACAATTTGCTTGTTGCGTAAGCCCAGGATTACAATTAAGGTAACTAGTTTTATTTTTCGTTTCTAATCTCTTAATTCAACTTCACACTATGAGTAGAATTATTATTTTTCTTTTATTTAACACCGTAATTTTGTCCAGGAGAATGACAGTAAAAATGTTACATATCCATTTTTGAACTTCAAAGTTTTAATAAGAACAGCAGACAAATCATATGAACTTAATATTCAAGGAATCTAGCAAAATGGTGATGATAAACAGTGTTGTAGCAAAGCTATTCAAAAATTCTTTTTTTAAAATTATAATAGTTGAACTTACTCCTAGGACAAGAGAATCACATGAAATCTGCGTACAAAGTTTAAAACGATGTACCTTGATGATTTCAATAATTTAATTTATTTAAAGAATGCTTTTTTACACCTTTAAGTATGCTTAATTTTGTACTACAAATTGAATTTGTGGAATGTTGAAATTTTTTTATAAATAATTGAAGTGTATTTGAAAAACGGATGGGGACGTGCCAAAAGTCTGACTCTCTGGTTATTTAAACATTTTTGTAGAAAAATAGAAAAACTAAAGGAGTTATTGTTTTAATAAGAGTAGAATAACATAAGTTATTTTTAACTATTAAAAAAATGAAAACAATTTCTGAGTCAAACAATTTTTTTGTTAGGCTACTGGGACACAATATTGTTAGGATTTTGGAGAATCACCCATACGTTCATTCTATTTACTTTGCACAGCTCTAAGCCCATCAGAAGAGTGTAAATGACTAATGTATCGCTCCATTCCCCTCCAAATAAAAAATGCGCTGTAAAACTGTCGGAAACTGAAAAAAGGAAGGCGGTGCAAGTGAAACGTGAAGAGTAAAGCGGTGGTCATATTTAGATTCAGGAGGTCATTTTACATAAGAATCAGCAAGAATAATGTCAGAAGCATTTTGAAGGTGTTTTGTTTTGCCGCACGGTGATATTGGCACGGAGATTCAAATATTTTTAAATTTCTTGATCGCAAAGCGAACAACGCGGAGTACTTTGAGGGAAGAGGAAAATAGTGAGAGTGAGTGTCTTTTTACGTTTAAATTATGCCTGAAAATGCAGATTTCAAAAGATTAGAAAGTGAAGAGACAAACAAATGACTGAAGCTTTTTTTAAAAAATAAGGATTTCTTGAAAGAGCATCAGTCTGAATTTCTTAAACAGGTATCAGTCACTTAACTTCTTAAAAGGGTATCAGTCACTTAGGTTCTTAAAAGGGTACCAGTTACTTAACTTCTCAAAAGGGTATCAGTCACTTAAGTTCTTAAATGAGTATCAGTCACTTAACTCCTTAAAAGAGTATCACAGTAAACTTTTTAAATTTCCATATCGCACATAGGGCAGCCCGGATAATTGGGGGGGGGGGGGGGAGGGAGAGAGGGTATGTGCGTTTACGTTTAAATTATGTGTAAGAAATGGACTTCAAGGACTAAAAAGGTGCTGATCAAAAGTGACTGATATCCTTTCAATTAACCACGATTCATTTCCTAAAACGGAATCAATCACTTAGCTTCTTAAAAGGACATCCTTCGTTTAACTTCTTAAAAAGGCATCAGTGAATAATTTTAATTGCCTGTATCGCACAACGAATGTAGCCTATAATTTTAAAAGGAGAGCTTGTTATGAGTTCTGTTTACGTTAAAATGATGTCTAAGAACGTAGATTTCCAAAGACTAAAAAACTGCAGATCCAAAATGTGACAGAACCCCTTTTAAAAAATCAAGACTCATTTGTGAGGGCAACAGCTTTTAATCAAACACACATTAGACAAATTAATTTTACCTTAATCCCCCCTCCTCACTTATTCCTGAGATTATTTTGACGGAAACACAATTTATAAGGCAGATCTTATATTAGTTTAATTTGATTTATTCCTTCCAATCTCCTTTCGTCGTTAATTTTCTTTAAGAATACGAGTAGTTAGAGATAGGTACGTAATAAAGTTAGGAGAAATTTACAGCAAGAGGAATGTTTACTTGATTATTAAAACAAACCGGGCATTTTGGGGGCTGTTTATAAACTACTTTAAGCGCGTTTTCATTAATTTTAGTTCGTTTTCCTGATTTAGAGACTCGAAAACTCGTTAAGGAAATACATAATTTTAAGCTCATTTTGTTAGGTTTACTATAAAAGAGCCATCAATTGTGGTGTTGAGCTGTTTAACGTTTTTAACATAAATATAACGATCGCTAAACCAGGGGTCAACCTGGGGAGCGTAGAAGAATTTCAAGGGAGGCATGAAAGTATCCTAAAAAGAAAGTAAAAAAGTAAAACAAATTATAATTTACTAAATTTTGAGGTCACTTGGGAATGTTTTCTACATTATCGTCATTTTCGGAAGTTTTTAGTGCAGTTTTTATCCATATATCCCCACGAATATGTATTTTCAGCATTAGCGGACATAAATTCAAAATAAGGAACAAGAATGGATAATAGAAGTGACTTTAAGGGCTCTTTTTTAGCAAATTGCAACCTAATATTCAAAACCTTCAAAAGTGATAATCCTCCTATTGATGTTGTGAAAGTGACTAGTTAAATTTTGTGTACAAAGGTATCTATAATAACCAGCTTCAGCTATCCAACTAACTTCAATTTCAAATTTTGTTATCCAGTATTGATTGCAAATTGTGGTTTGATGGGGGGGGGGGGGGGGGGGGGGGGGGTACATGATATTGCATCAACTTTCAAAAGGGGGTGCAGAGCCTGAAAGGTTAAGAACCCCTGCGTTAGAAGATTTTGTATGCAAAATTTTTTACTTGCCACAGAAATTCAAACTATTTTAACGGGAAAGAAGTCGAGTTGCATTCTAAAGTTTTTTGAGCCATTAGATAAATTTATACTTATCTCTATTACTTTATCAACCGGTTTTAATGTGTTTCATGCCGTTATTTCTCGTTTACGATACTCGTCACATTGAGAAAAATGAAGTATTCAAAAATGAGTACATTCGTGCTTTCAAATTTTCTTGAAACCTTTTGTTTTAAGTATGAGTACCCATGTCTTCAAATAGTGTGCTGAATTATTCCATACTCAAAAATGAGTACATAATACTCGGTTTTGAAATTATTACATATTCAAAAATGAGCACAAATACCTCAAAATTGAGCACACATGTTGATTTGAGTATTTTATAAGTACTTGAATGTTTCAAATTTGAATACCACGTAGTCGGAGCCATTTTGACTCGAGATATGTTCAAATTTGAGTACTTTTTCGTCATTTTTGAAATCGTTGTTTTTAGAGTGCACCATAAGTTTTGAAGCACCTTTTACTGGTTACAACTTTTTTTGTGTAACAAGTGAGTAACTTTTGCGGATAATTTAGTTTGGAATCAATCATTTCGCAGCAAAAGTAACGCGTGTCCGAGAAAGGTCTTTACCATTCTAAACATTATTAACAAAAATTCTAACTGGTGAAACTAAATGTCGTTAATTACTATATTGATAGAGAAGAACCAATTATAACGAAAAAATTGTGGCCGAATCTTATTTGAATTTGGAATCCACGAAACTAATTTTTGATATCGGATGAATCAAGAAAACAAAATCTCGTTTTAAAGGGAGTTGGCACCCTAAAACCTTAAGTAAAATATTTTTTCAGTTTTTATATACTCATAATATTCAAATCAAAAGCTTTCAAGCAACACGAATTTGTTTCTATGTAGATTAAGAGTAACTCAATTTAAATATTAACGGGGGGCAAGAATGCATTTAAATCTGCGTACGGTAAAACTTTCAATCGCGATTTTCTCAAAATGTCAATTTTAAAAACTTATGTTCCTAGAAAACTATTTTACATATTACTTTGAAATTTTCACCACATTTTGTTTAAATGTTCAGAAAAAAAAAGAACTAAAGTGAAATTTTTGCTTTTGGACACCCACTATTTCCAAAACAGCTATTTTCATGGTTAAAAAAGGTCTTTTTATAATTTTTTTTGATAAAATTTAATACATTATGAAATAGACAGAATTGCCATAAAGTTTCAATCCAGTAGACTTTTGGGTATCTCTTGAAAACACTGTAAGAATTGTAGGTTTCTATCATTAAAACTTTGAGAAAAGGTACATAAAGTTTAGCAATTAAACATTACGTATACAGAGAACCTTTATTTAGGAGACTAAAAAAATGAATATACTAAAAATCTTTACTGATTAACGAAAATATACGTGCAACAGAAAATTAAATATAACGAGATTCTATTATATAAAAGCTCTAACAGATTTCTATTCTTAATCATACGTCATTTTCCCTGCTAGTTGTGAGAGAAACTTCGTTTACCGTAAATCGGTTTTCTTAGCATGGAAATATTTGCGAAGGAGAAGCATTTTCTCATTTGCAAAAACTTTTGTTCAGAAACAAATAAATGGAATGGATTTTGCATTTGACTTTTTATAAAGATAATTCTTAAGATAACGAAAACTCACTACTACTCAATTATACACTTTAAAATAAATTTCACTTGCGATAGAACGTATAAAAAATATGTAAGAAAACACATATTTTTATGTATGTTGTAAACTAGTGTTGAAATATCTAACTTTTAAATATCTTACATTTGTAATACCTTTTGCACAGCAATACTATGCAAAATGTAATATGAAATTAAAGTCATTCATTTGCGTTTTTATTGCATCTTTAGTTGAAATTTAGTCTAATATGAAATTAAAATATGGAAAATCGAGGCACAGTGCGATAAAAAATATAAAATTCAAGGAATTCGGAAGCTTTGATACTATAAGAAAAATTTCAAGGTGGATTTGTATTTAAAAGTAAGAATGAAACTTTCTGAGATACAAACATTTTTAATATTATTTAAGTTACAAATAACATAAAAAAGGAAAGGTAAAATTTTATAAAACAATTCTAAAAAAACTCTAAAATCCACAATCTTTTGTTGTGCGTATGCTTGCCCCCTCCCTAAGGGGAATTTTGGCTACGCTCGTGGAGTTTCACACATGTCAAGATAAAGTATCAGGCCATTTAGTTTCTTCTTCTTCATTAGTTGTGTCATCTTATCCCACAGTTTTTTAAAAATATTTTTGACAATTTTTTTATTATTATTATTTTTTGTGTGTGTGTGTTCCTTTTCTAAAATGTGTTTTTCAAGAGTACCAGTTGCAATGATACTTTCCTTTTCCTTCGCCCTTTCTTCATTAATCTATCTTTTCTCTATTCGTCTTTTGGGTATCCTTTGAAATTTTAAGGACCTGAGAAAGCACTCGGCGCTACACCAAACCATGATGATTCTGTGGTAATACAGTAATACCTGTAAAATTGACCACCCTTGTTGGTTGAATACTGTCTAAGTTGACTGCTTTTTTCAGGTACAGATTTAGTCCTATTGCATATACCAGCTGTACCCGCATGGCTGTGCTTGTGCTATACAGTGTGAAAAGAAGCTCTTTGAGCAAATGTAAATTTCCCTTTTAACTCTGAAATAAAAATGAAGATTCTGTTCTGCTAATTAAAGTGTGCACAAATAATTTTAGCTAAGCTTCCAGCATTTCACTCTAATCACCTAAGCTTTTTTTTTTCTTTTCTTCTTTCAAAAATGTCATTCCATTACACATGGAATTGACCTGAATTAAAAAGCATTATTTTCCCCGTTCATCATATCAGGGCTGTGAATCACTATAAAATAAAATACTTTTAAGAAGTTAAAATGGGAAGGAAGAAACAAACGAAGAAGCTGAAAGACATAATCATGGCAACACAAAGTAAAACATTAATAACTTGAACGTAGAAGAGATTTTCTAAATCCAGGATAAATGCTCGTAACTTTTTTTTTTATAATCGAGATAGAAGCTTAGATTTTCGACCTTAGGTCGAGTTAGATCTGGGATTAAAAAAAAGTCACTCTTTCTAATTGTGTCAAAAATAATACTGTGGGACAATTTGTTGACTTGTGATTGATGGTTTTAATAGCTATAAAGTAGTGCCTAAAATCCAGCGAAGCCTTGAAAAATTCGAGGTTAAAACTTGAATAATTTCTCCCGTAATTAAGTTAGAGAATTGGAACAAACTGCATAGAACTGAAAAAAAATGTGCCCTTTTCAATGATATACAATATTAGTATGTGCAGGTACTTTTTTACCCCCATTTTGGGAATAGATGGGAACATTCATCTTAAATTAGAATAAGAAAATAACTACCACTTGAATTTTTTTCGAATTGGTCTGCAAACCTTTCAATTGCTTAAAGAAACAAACTGAACATTTCAGCGAAATCGGCCGGGTAGTTCTTGAGTTTCGCGCGTTCAAACAACATTTGCTTTTTGGAGACTTTTTTTATATTATGTAGTGATGGCAAAATATATAAGTTGAGCACTAAACTAATTCACCAGAAGTGGTCAACCTAAAAATGCTTCACTGTACCATTTACCCCATATTTCTATCAATCCCAAACAACATTGCAAACATTTCGTGAAATTTTACAGTGTAAACCACATTTTCTAAAGCTAAAAGTTTTGTGCTTAGCAAAAACTGAAAATTGAAGCAATTTAATGAACGTACAACACAAAAACCTTAGGTATAAACACATATCTTTTCATAATAAATCATCAGAATACTGTCGCAAAATTATAACCATCCCTTCTAGTCCTTTCCTCACAAGCGAATAAACATGTGAGCAATGCTTGCCCCCAATCTTATTGATCGGGAAACTTATTGGCACGCTCGGTAATAACATCACGGCTCCATCTGGCAGTATTTCCTCATTAAATAGATATTCTGGGCATGAAACTGCGCTTATTACTCCTTCTCAAAGCAAAGCA
This sequence comes from Uloborus diversus, assembly GCF_026930045.1. Classification (NCBI taxonomy): domain Eukaryota; kingdom Metazoa; phylum Arthropoda; class Arachnida; order Araneae; family Uloboridae; genus Uloborus; species Uloborus diversus. The sequence continues at coordinate 100,563,013 of NC_072739.1, read as the reverse complement.
CGCGGAAAAAGATGTCGGAAAGAGGATTTTATTTTCGCTTCGAAAAGATACCAAAGAATCTCTTATGAGAAGTAGTTTTTTGCTCGTTTGTAAACCTCAGAAGAAGTAAGTGAAAAGGGGAAAAAAAAGTTGATTGTTTTCTTTGTCTTTTATCAAACAGTTTGAACAAAAGAGGAGATAATTGAGCCTCTTGGAATATGTTAAGGAACAATCTGCTTCGCTTTTTTTGTAAGAAGATTTGATATTATTTTTAACGTATTTCATTTAGAAGAAAAGAGGAATCTATTTATTAAACTATAAAACTTTTTTTTCACTTAAGGAATTTATCCTCACCCTCGTAAAAACTACATAAAACTCAGGAAAAGTTTTTTTTTAATTTTCTTTATTACCCAACTAATGCATTTAGTATTTTTTAGGAGCGAAGCTCTCTAGCTTTTAACTTGTTACGTAAAACACTTTTACCTTGCAAACAGCTGAAAATATTTTCTAAGATGCTTGAAAAAGTGATTGAAATCGATTTGGGCTGAAACAGGAATAAAATAAATAGCCAAAACAAGTCAAGTACAAATTGTCAAGGAATTGGATTTAAGTTGTTGGTTGTAATTCCTCGACACTTTGTGTTTTGTTTTCAAAAAAAGAGAAACAAAAACTTTTAAAGCAGTTGGATCCGAAAAAAAAGTTGTCAAGTAACCCATTAAGCAAGGAAAAAGAAGAAAAGATAAATTAATTTGAATTATGGCCTTTTGAATTCAAATTATGTTTTTCGCAATCACGAGTGTGTGTGTGTGTAGGCGTGTGTGTCTGTGTCGTGGCATGAGTGTGTGGGTATGTGTGTATATAGGTATGTGTACGTATACGTGTGTGTTTGTGTCTGTATGCAGACATGAGTGTGTGTGTGTGTAAATGTGTATGTATGTATGCATGCATGGGTGTTTGTGTCTGTGTGCTGGCATGAGTGTTTGTGTATATGTGATTTTGTCTGCGTGCAGGCATAAGTGTGTGTATGTATATGTGTGTGTGCAGGTGTGTGTGTGTGTGTATTTTGGATATGGACGCAACCAGGAGACGGTTTTCGCTAGAGGAGCAGCATCGGGAGGGGCCGGTTGACGGTGATGCTGCAGAGGGAGGCGGGGGAAAATAAAATTAAAGGAATTCAAAGCAGTCAAGTAAAACAATAAGCAATGTGATTGCTCAAAAAGTAACTGATTCATAAAAAATAATGCAAAAAATCCTGAACTGACAATTACAAGAATAGGGTTCATTTTATTAATACTGTAGGGTCTGGTGGGGTAAAGCGGTCATAAAATCGTAGGTTTTCAACTTAGGTGGATAACATATATATTAAATTCTTTAAACATTTCAACTTTTTTTGTTGTTATTTTACATTGTATTATTAAAGAACACGGTACACTGAATTTTAGGAAAAAAAAAATATTGCGATATAAGTAGTTTTATAGCACTTTCTTTTCCCTATGTATTTATGACCACTTTACCCCATGGGGTGGGGGAAAGTGGTCATAGTATGGGGTAAAGTGCTCATAGTTAAAAATAGATGCAAAACCATTATAAATAACTCTAACATTAGTATATATCGGTTATTTTTATAGCTACGAGTATATGCACAAGTATATGTGTGTATACACGAGTATATACGTGTCGTGTAAACATGAATAAACACGTTCATACGTGAGTAGATACATGTATACATCAGATACATGCATGCACGTGCCTACACAAGTTTATACGTGTATACACGAGTATATAAGCATGTATACGTGACTACCGATAGGAATGTATACGTGTCTTCACGAGTATATACGTGTCACGTGTATATACGGGTATAAACGCGTATAAACGAACATCATATTCGCGAAGGCATTTATATCTCGAGTATTTACTTGCATACCAGAGTATATGCGCGTAAGGTAGACGTATATTTGCATATATAAGTGTACATACGTACATATACGGGTATACTCGAGTTAATTCGTGGATACATCCAGTGCGTCTTTGTACGTGTCTACTCACGTATACAAATATGGAAGCACGAGTATACACTTAAGTATACGTGTAAACAAGATTATATACCTGTATAGACGTATAAAAGTACATTTACGTGTATACATTAGTACATGTATATATACACGAATATATACGCTTATATCCACGTATGCCTACAGAGTGAACGCAAGCTCTTGGGCAAAAATATAAAGGGTGTGAGAGGGGAGGATAAGAAGTAAAGAATCGTAAGGAACTTATCGTCACTGACGCGCTACATGCACACAAAACAAGAAACTGATGCATGCGACACAGGTCGCAAATTTGTTGCGCAAGGATGATTTTACCCAACATTTTAGTTTTCAAGAAATGTTTAGAGCAGTTGTTAAGTCCTGTAGTCGCTCTCAGACACGCATCGGAACAAAGGCGCAGCGACTGATGAAAGTGTTTCAAAAGTCTCGTTATTGCAACAGAGAGTGATTTGTGATTGCGACACATGTATTACAGCTGCAGCCGCAAATTTCATCAATTGCTTTAAAAATTTCTTAAACCCTACGTTAGGGTGTGTCTTATAATGCACTTTTTAAAAAAGTTTTGAATTTCTTATGGGGCACCCCTTTAACTGCCTCCTTTTGATGAAAAAATACACACATAAAAGTTTCATAGAATTTGAACATAATTTAGGGGGTGCTACCAGTGATTAAAATTACATTCGTTGCGAAAAAAATGGTGTAAAAATCAACTCCCCAATACATCTGGTCATATTTTTAATCAACATGAAATTAGGTTGGTCGGGTTTAACATGACACAAATGCCTATTTCTTATATATACAAGAAAATAATAAGCATTTCATGATTGTCATTTTATGTAATAATGTCAAAAAAACAACCGAAATTTCGGTAATGCCATTCATATAACTTTCGGTCTTTTACATTCAGCAATATTGAAATTTTTCTCTTTGTTACTTCCATGTGACAATACAAACTTTTCACTCATTGCTACTTATTATCCAGACTAAATAAATAAGTTTAAAAAAATAAAAAGAGAGAGAGAGTTGACAAATTTTGCAGCAGTGGTAGCACCCTCTAAATATTATTCAATTTTTATTTTTCAGATATGAGAATTTTTTTTTCATCCGAAGGAACAAAATGAGAGGGTGCCCCATGAAAAAATAACACCTTTAAAAATAAGATGCACCCTACCCTACGTCTATATAGGAGCATATATGCGTATGCATACGCATATACTCGTATATTTAACCCCGTTTACTGTAAAAACAATGCATATTAAGTGAAATTAATGTTTAATTTATATCTGCCTTAAACTAAAAGATTAAGTGACATTAGAAGAACAATATTTGTTCAAGCCTAATGTTATGACCACTTTACCCCATCTTACTTAAACAGTTCTAAAAAATTATCTAAAGTAGATTCAGCTAACTGCTAATGAGTAAGAGTTCTTGACACATGTAGGAAGCTTCCTATGCAATCAATCTGTTCATAGTTCTAACAAATAAAATTTCCCATGAAGTTAAAAGAGGTGTTTCGATTTTAAAAATTTTCATATTCTTACAAAATATTTTTGTTTCCAAATAAAATTTCACCAGTTTTGCATTCAAAATGTAGTTTCTAACTGCCCTACTTTACAATAAAATTTTCATTCATTCGAACATTTGTTTAAAAGCTATAGCTATTTATTTGACCTATGACTACTTTACCCCATTGACCACTTTCCTCCACCAGACCTTATGTGTTGTCAAGCATTTAAGCAGAACGTTTTTTCTTCTCTCTTGAGGAACATTTTTCTGAGATTGGTAACTTGATTTTTTTTTTCATTTTTTACATACTAGTTCTCAGATTTTTTAGGTAGTTTTGTTTGATTAGTTTAAAAATAATTTAAAAAAAATCAAAAGCAATTTTTTCTTTCTGTTTGATATTACGCTTGAAGTGTCCAGGGTAGAACAAACGTTCACGCACATTCTATATCTGCCTAAGAGACGGACGTTTCACTACAATCTGAAAACCTGCGGAAGAAAGTGCGGCTTTTTCTTCATTATATAGCTTTATATTAACAACTTCGCAGGTTTTTGCGACAACCCAAGAAAAATTTTTTACAAATAATTCATTAAAATGTAATAGAACTCAGTACAAACTGACATTGCACCAAATCTTGGTCTTAACATACTGTTATACTACTGTATCGAAGTGCACGTATCCAGAGATCTGAAAAAAAATGGAATTTTAAGACAGAATTCAATTAAAAGACTAATTTAATGATCTTTTTAGATTTAATTTAATAAATTAAATCTTAAAAATCAACATTTTTTATTAAAATATTTTTTATTTTAATAAATAATGTTGAAATATAATATACCAGAAAATCGCCCGTCAAGATATAACGAGTGAAAATTGCTTCTACATTTGAACGAAGCATATGCTTGTTTGATGATATTTTGATACTTGAAATTTTAACCCTAACTCCAGTGGATGAACCCTAAACTCCAGAAGATAGCGTTCATTGTTGACCACTTTTTCTTCCTTAGCATTTTAAATAATAATTGAGATCTATTAATATTTGGTACATTATTTGTTTATTTAATAATAAGCTTATTTTTATTTTAAATGCTGCTCATAATTTTAGTCAAGTGCATGTGGGACAAAGTAAATATGGCAAAGTAATATATTTCTTTTCGTTTGCTTATTCAATCATTTATAAAATCGCTTATTAAAGAATTTATTTACATTCCTTCATTTTATATATTCATTTAATGATTTTATCATTCATTCACTTATCTTCTTATTCGTTCACTATTTTATTTACTCATTTATGTTTCCTCAAACGTTAATTTATTAATTATTTGATTTATTCGTTTATTGCTTCATAATATATTTATTCAGTGATTCTTTTATTTACTCATTCATTTGAAGAAAAGTAGTTTTAGTGATCAAACAGAAAATATTGCATTAGAAAGATATTTTATTTTTCAATTTGCCTCATGTGCACGGCTTTTTGTTAAATTATCCTTAATTTCTGTTAATTTATCTTCTGCGCTTTCTATTGTGTTTTTGTATTAGCAAAAGCAAAAGAAATGATACAGAACAGTTTAGTGATTATGATGGAATTGCGAGCGTGTTGTTTTTTTCTCTCCCCGTATGTTGGCGGTCAGCATAATTTATACTATTTACGTAATTATGCAATTAAGTCTATTTTTTCTTTGAATAAAAAGTAAAAATTTAAAGTAAAATAAAAAGTAAAAGCTTATTTATTTAAGCGCGGAAATATATTTATTAAGCGCGGAAATATATTTATTTATTGAATTTCCTGAAATGAAAAGCAAGAAACCCCTCGTGAAAAAAAAGTGAAAATGCTCCACTTTTTTTTTTAATGTGCACTCTGTAGTAAAACTAACTCCCAATAAGTTTCAATGGTCGAAAAACACAATTAAATGGTAGTGCTGCCAAATGTTTGTTGCTGCTCTTTTCATTTAATATTAAGGCTAAACTTGTACTGTCATCATGTATTTAAATTGAAAGAAAAAAAATTGACTGACTTTAACTTTAAAGAATTCAAGAAACTATTTATGCATAAACTTTTCTCAAAATATTTACTCGAACTTTTGTTCACATATTAACAAAATATATTCTCCACGTTATTCAAATAAACAAGTATAAAAATTTCCTATTCACTATTTGACATTCTTTTAATCACTTTAACGACTTTAATTTATTTTTCTTTCACTCTAAACATTATGTATCCTTAATGAGATTCGTTTAAACATAAACACGTAAGATTAAAAAATAAAATCCTAAAATGAACTTTTAATACTTAAAACAAGTAGAAGCAATTTATTTCTCAAATGTTCCTCGTTAGCTAGGTTATTTATTAGAAAGAATAATCGTTCCAAGTAATCTTTTATGTTCTAAATTAAGTTTTCGAATTGCTTACACATAGTTGCAAAATGTCATGCTTTAGAATTTTCGCGATTAAATTTCATTTACTTTGTAAAGCAAACTTTGAAATAACTTGCTATCAAGTTTGTCTCAAAATGTATTAACATTATATTTTCTTACAGGCTCCATGAACATTTTTTTTTAAACAAAAATAAGTAAGTAAATAAATCAATAAATTGCTAGCACTGATAAGAACAACTAATTTCCCTGTGAGGGAAATAGCCGATCAGTTTGGAATGGGGTGGTTTCCTTCAGTCAAAAGTTTCAATGACTACTTTTAGTCATTGAAGTGGATAGAATAAGCAAAAAAAAAAAAAAAAACATGGACCCAGAAAATACTTTTATTTTCCCAACAGTTTTTTTCAATTAATAACCGATTTTTCAAACAAGGCGTGGTCTTGATGACGACACAAATGATGCACATTGCCGCATCTTTCTACTACGTTTTCCCGTTATGATAATCAAGCAGCGAATTAAAATTGCACTCTACGCTTGCTATCAACCATATCGTTTCTAATGCTCGTAAGTAAAGATGTGAATTAAATATTTTGTTCTGTGAATGGCAACATTAAATGGCATTTCATCATTTGTGATGTCACACGACAGACGTGTAAACAATAAAAGCTCAACGATTTAAGTAATTTTTTAAAAATATTAAACTTAAGTAAATTATTTTAAAAAAATGGGTCAGATCCTATGTTTTTGAGCATGCTCTTTCAGAAAAAAATACTTTTAAAATATTGGAAACGACCCCATTATAGTTTGGATCCTTATGTTAATTATATGTTTCTGGCACTACGTGAACATTAGTGACAAAAAATTAGCATTGAACATAAGGTTGTGAAAGTATGGATTTCAGACTCAACCCTATTTTCCCTGCCATGTAAGATAATATTGGATCCAAGCGTTTTTAAACATACGAGTTGTTCTGTCTGACCACAGTACACTTATACAGCCATTTGAAATTAATTTTGATGTGCATGACATATAAATAACTAAAACGTTTCCGTTATAATTTTATTACTTTGAAGTATTTGTGTGATTTTAATGTTAAATTGAACATAAATGTCGCCGATCAGTGGTGAAAACATGTGGTTGAAATATGGTGATATTGTTATCAAGGTCAAAAGAACAACAATGTCATTCCCAAGTAGGAGAATGTGGGACAAAGTGAAAAAGCGGGGCAAAATGAAGTGGTGAAATATTTGCTCTGCTTTTAGCGCCACCTATCTAGTAATATTTTAACTATGTAGTAACACATGTAGTAGTCAATTCCAGTCGAAAATATTGCCTCTGAAAATCAAAGCATATGATATTACAACCAATAAAAAAAAGTTAAGGTGAGTTGGGGGAAGTGCAGCCCTTAAATTGTACAGTTCGACTTTATTAAGGCTTAGACATTACAAGACTTGATACAAATTTTTTAATTTTTACTTCTTATGTTAACTGTTTCAGTGTGTTTCCCAAGACATGAGCCTGTTAAAATCATTGCAGGTAAAAAAGTTGAAATTTTTTAAAAAAAACTATTGTGCTCTAGGGCCGCACTTTCTCAATAAAAGTGGGGCAAGAGCATCACCTATCTGATTTTTTTTTTTAAACCGTTTTGAGAAAATAAGTGGCAAGTGCAATCAATAGAGTATTTTTCCTGATTAAAAGCGATTTTTTTATTTTTATTTTCACCTATTCATTGGGAAGTTATTACATTTTTCCTAACGAAACCTGTCAATGTAAAATGAAGAACGTTCAAGGAACAATGGATTATTAAACAAAATTATGAAGTTTTTATTTTAAATGAAATAAAGAACATGAAAGATAACTTTTATTATGCTAATAAGTTAAAAAAAAAAAAAAACCTTGCATATCAATGGATAATCTTTAAAACTTGAATATCAACGAACTTATAAAATATTAACTTAATAATACAAAAGGTAACTATACAACTGACAAAAGGTTACATGTCTTTGACGAACTTGAACATATTTTTTTGTATAAGTACACTTAGTATAGTAATTAACAATTTAATTTATATTATGGAGCAGTATATATAAGCAGTTATATTGGAGCAATATAGACTAGTGACACTTATTGTTAGTTAGACAAAGATGCAGGGATTAAAAATTAATTACATTGCTTCATTAAATCGTTGCAAGTAAATTATATATGTCATAAAAGAACATTGCCAGATTATTGGGAAAGTACATCCCCAAGAAATGCGAGGCTGCACTTGCCCCTTTTTTTCGGACCGCACTTTCCCAATAGTATAATATTCTGGGGCAAGTGCAGCCCTAAAGTTAATTGATTTTAAAGTAAAAAATAATAAATCTCAGCTTTAAAAATACGAAAAGCAGACATGAAATAGTTGTACTTACGTTTTGGAAGCACGAAAAAGTGAGAACAACAACAGAAGAAACGATGATTTCTCGAACCATAACAACATGGCACTGTAGTGGGAATGAGAAAAGTTAGGAAACGAGGGAGGGAGTCGAGTTACCATTCAAGTAGCGCGATCTAACGCACGCAGTGCAAAGTAATAACGTTTACCAAGCTACCCAGATGGCAAGCAGCCTTGCAGATATTCCCGGTTTCTGATTATTAACCTAAGCCGCACTTGTCCCAAGACCGCCCTTACCCCAACTGACCTTATATTCATACTGCAAGATTTTATTGTTAGTTAAAAAAACTTTTTGTTTTTATAAAATTATAAAACTCTTGTTATTAACATTTAAAATATTTATTGAGACCTAGTAATATTCAGTGCAGTATTTATTTGTTTAATATTAAGCTCATTCATGTTTTGTACAGTTAAGTGCATGCGGAGCAAAGTGAATGAATGAGGCAAAGTGAAATAGTTTATTTCATTAACTTCTTCAATCATTTATCAAATCGCTTACGCATTCATTTATTAATAATATCATTTACTTTCCTTCATTTAATAGTTCCCGTATTTATTCAGTCATTCACTATTTTATTAATTGATTTTTTAATAACTCTAACTATTTATTTATTTATTCGTTTATTGTTTCGTTTTATTTTCATTTATTCATTCATTCTTTTATTTACTCATTTTTTTGATCAAAAATATCTTTAATAATCGGATAGAAAAAATTTCATTAGAATTTCCCCCCCTTTGCCCCATTAAAAAAAGAAAGTGAACAGTTTGGAGATTTTTCGGAAATTTTTTGGAGGTACAAACTTAATGCAAAAAATAAAAAATAACGTTTCAATGCAAGTTTTATCATTAAATATTTTGTTCTTTCTCTACGTACCGTAATTTTCAGAACAAATTTTCAACTTTTTCATTTTGAAAAAAAAGTAAGATATCTTAACTCTTACTTTTTCCTACATTCCCCTACATTGTGGAATTTCTGCTTAAAAGTCCAACTAAACAGCGATTTAAATATTTTGTTTCGCTACAATTATCTATAGCTCTACACTATCAAAATCTGACCTCTTGACCATAGAATCATTACGCGTCAGTTCAGCCGGCCATGTAACCTATGTCCCTAGATTTTGATAAAATTTGGTGTACACAATACTTCTATGATTGTAAGTAATCATATGATTTTTTTTCCTAACATTTAAGATCTGGTTTTTCTTTTACAGATTCTCCAACTTTTCAGAACAAGTATTTTTCTGGCACTCGTTAAGCCTCATCTACATGCCTACTTATTTCTTCAGTAAATTGTGTCTGATGCAGAAAACTTTTCTGCCATTAGCTCACTTATTTTGCATTGAAAAGGAGATTCCTTGTAACGCTGAAACACGTCTGTCTATGCAGTTATCTGCAATTATACGTTGTAATTTCTTATTTTTACTTCACAAGCACAAAGATATTTATTCAACTTTAGTCCAAGTATGGCTTGAAAAAAAGCGTTCTTGTATTCCAAGCAATGTGATTCTGAACACTCGACTGGTCTATGTTGAGCAATCACGAACTAGTTATTATCCTCACTTGAACGAAGTTGATGATGCTCTGATTTTTCAGTTTGCGATGATGACGAGAATAAATCTAGCTTGTAGTTTTAATATTTATTAAGAGGATAAATTTCCGTATCCTTATTTACAAATATTTTGTGTTCATTCAAGGCTTAGCTTAAGCATAAAACTTAACTCTGCGAACACCACTGTATACTAGCCTCCACGAGCGGGACCACTCCTAGTTGGTAACGTCTATACCCTATACACACACACACACTCGCGCATGCCTACACGCATACACACATACATACGCCTATACACACGCTTGCACACACATACACACACACGTATACACATACACTTATACACATACACACACCTATACACACACGCCTCACATACACACACGCCTGCACACACACACAGTCCCACACACACATACGCCTACAGAAATACACTCATACATACACACACAAACACGCCTACACAAATACACTCATACATACATACAAAAGCTTGTACACACGCACACTCGTGATTGCGAAAACATAAATTAATTCCTGTCTGCACATACAAAAACACGTCTGTGCACACACACACACACACACACACGCCTGCATATATGCCACACACGCTTGTAAGCGTGTGTAAACAAATACACACACACGCCTACACACATGCGCACACACGTCTACATGCATAGAACCACACACGTCTACATGCACACACGCTCGCTTACACAAGCATAAGCCTGCACACACACACACACACACACGCCGGCACACACATTCGTGATTGTGAAAAACATAATTTGAATTCAAGATGTCAAAAATTCAAACTCTCTCTGTCTCTTTTTTTATAGTATGTATGCTCTTGCCTGCACGCTAAGTAACTGTTGCTAATTGGAAGCACAGAAACCTGAACTCTCAAAAATATGTTAAAACAAAATCATAGCACCCTTAGCATTAATAACTAGTACAAAAGTATACAAATGTCGCTCCGATTCTGGGATAGAGAGAATAATAACCAGCCATAAAGCAATTAAGATACATTTCTCGTCTTTTTGCAATTAGATAAACCTCTCAGCATTTTTATTTTACCCTGCCCCAGAATAAGGCAAAATGAAAACTGTCACTTTAGAAAAAAAATACTTTTCATTGAAAAATAATTTATGCACACTCTTTCTGGGGTTTATAAATGTCTTTTTCCTTCTTTTGAGATGTCATAAATAAAGATCGCAATGTGTTTTCTTGGCTTTATTTCCCTCCCATAGACAGCGTCAGAAATGGGGTCAGAGCACTTCTCAAGATTGAGGTCTTTTATTGGAGTGAGGATAACAGGAAAGTGGTTGTTTCCTCCCACTGGGTGTCATTTGGCTTGGTTTCGGAGAAAATCATTTCTTATCAAATGATTCATGGACACCATTTTTTTTTGTCTTGCTAAAAGTTGTCTGGTCAGCAAAAATTGTTCATATATGAAATGTCAGGGACATCCTTTTATTTCCTTTGCTGAAAAATCTGCTTGTTTGCATAAGTGGCAAAGTAAATCATACATAAAAATATCTGGGTAATGTAAGCTGTAGTGCATTAGTTAAATAACATCTACATTAAAATTTGTGTTTGAATATTAAAAAATTCTAGCACAAATATGTAGATTTCTAAGTACGCATATGTAGATTTCTAGTAATATAATGCATGCCAGAAATGATTTTGGTAATGTTTTCTGTAGTACAATAAGTGAATAAGTGAATAACATCTATAGTAAAAATTGTGGTTGAATACTAAAAAACTTAAGCACTAATGTGTGGATTTCTATTTTGGCATAAGTAGATTTCTAGTAATATAATGCATGAATGAAATGATTTTGGTAATGTTTTCTGTAGTACAATAAGTGAATAAGTGAATAACATCTATAGTAAAAATTGTGGTTGAATACTAAAAAACTTAAGCACTAATGTGTGGATTTCTATGTTGGCATAAGTAGATTTCTAGTAATATAATGCATGAATGAAATGATTTTGGGTAAAGTAGTCCGCAGTACAATAAGTGAATAATATCAATATTAAAATTTGTGCTTGAATAGTCAAAAAATCAAGCTCAAATATGTAGATTTCTATGTAGGCATATGTAGATTTCTAGTATATAACGAATGCGTGAAATGATTTTGAGTAATGTAGTCTTCAGTACAATAAGTGAATAATATCTATATTAAAATTTATGCTTGAATTTCAGAAATTCATGCACAAATATGTAGATTTCTATGTAGACATATTGTAGATTTCTAGTAATACTATAAAGAATGCAAGAAATGATATGTGTAATGTAGTCTGTTATACAATAATTGAATAATACCAATATTTAAATATTGGGTTTGAAAAAAAAAATATCTCCTTAAAATCTTGATCGATGTAGTTTGTCAAAGCTTTAAGAGAAATGTTTGCAAGCTAAACAACCTTAACTAGGAACGACTGCATTAATATAAAATTCATGATCTGATTCCTAACTTATGGAGTAAGACGCAGTTTGTCTCTGTTATATCCATATACGCTATTAGATTTCATGCGTGTCAACATTGCTTCAATGTTTTTAAAACTTTTTGAACAATGGTTCACATTTTGATTTAACTCTGACTGTTATAGGCTGTGAGATCAAGACATCTATTTGTGCACAAGATGAGGATATCTTACATTGGCCCAAAGCCAATAATTATCGCAATATGTTATTGGAGAAGCAAATTCGTTTAATTTTCCCGCTTACAACGAATGAAATCGTTTGATCCATCGTCTATTCCTCAAAGTCCTTCCCCTCCCGTCTTAAATCCTCAAAGCCTTACTTAAGCAGCGTATCATCACAGCCTCATAAATTCCTTGTTCCTCGAAGCAGAGACTGTAGCACCACAATTTAGACACCGTCTATAATTAATAAACCTTCTTCTAAAAAACTATTATACCATCCAATAGCAAAATAGTTTTCAAGGCGAAACTAAATGCGTGTTAACTTGAAACCGGAAAGAAAAAAAGTGATAGGAATTGAAAGTTTAACGCTAATGCTGTCGATATTTTTATAGAATAATACTTAAAAAATATGGAAAGGTAAACGCATTTCAAACAATGCGAGGAGAAACATGGAAAACAAAGCAGTGGTTAATTGCTGGTAAAATTAAAAATGCAATGATTCACGCTTTCGAAATACTTTAAAATTAATTGAAAACAAGACGAAGAATATGGAAGATTAAATTGTATTTATTTAAACCTAGGTATTCAACCTTTTACACTTTGACGATCCCTTTCAGCATTTTGTTAAAGGAATCTCTGGATGAGAGTGCAATAAAAAAAGTTTTATTCTTCTCAAATATAAAAACTTATTACTACAGTAAAGTGGGGCTACTTGGGCCCGAAATTTCATACTTTTTGCGAGTTTTACACTGAATGCTTTGTTAGATCCATAATGTAAACCGATAACCTTGTTTTTACCACTTTTCAGACGTTCTGATACCATCTAAAGCCTTTTTTAAACAAAAACTTTAGCTCTTTATTTTTTTTTCTATTTTTAAAAATTGAGTTCATGTAGATCCAAGCTGGGACTACTTGGTCCCATTAGCAAATCCAATAGAAGAAGCTGTAAAACAGGTGGTGGTATCAAGAAGGACCAATGATTTTGAAAAAATAAACTTAAAACGTACATTCTAGTGAGCAAACTATTTACATAAATTGCAAATTATTGGCATAAATTAATGTAAAATCAACGTATAGATAAAAACATAGTTTTAGGCAAACATAATTTCTCAAATAGAAACATAATCTAAATACAGCTAAAGCCAATTGAAATGCTCATTATTTAAACATTAGAAAGAAGGAAAACCCCTCAATTTAATGGCTTGGGTGAATTTTTTTCTCTCCGATATTATTTAATACCTGTCTTCTTAGCTACTAAATACTACAGGATGCCCTGGTTTGTTTTGTGAACGATTTTTTAATTTCCTTTTTAGAGTTGATATACTCAAGTCAAAATTAACTGATGCCACTCTATAAGATATTTCTCCGGAATTAGTTGAATCTGGACACAATTGTAATTTTTCCTTATTAAATAATCCGCATTATTTCCTACTTTAAGGCTTATCTTTTACTTTTCGGACCCTTTTTATCCCCAGATCTGCAAATAAACGGGTATAAATAGTAACTAACCTCTTTATAACCTTATTTAACATTATTTAGTGATGAAATGTGGGGCTGTTTGAACGCTGGGTTCACAAGTAGTCATTGTAAGGCAACCAGTGCACTTTTACTAACTTATTAGTTACTGTGTTAATTATATAGCTATAACTTTAAAATACTGTTATTTTATTAAGAAATAGAATGCAAGCATATAACTACCTTGACCTAGATGATATCAGATGTTTCCATGTACTTACACGTGAAAGTTTGCAGACACAAAAAAACAACTGTTTAGAAAACTTGTAATCATAACATCAATCAGAAAAAGGCGGGAATAGCAGAAACTTTGTTTCATGCTCCAGCCTCTACCTAGTGCTGCTACCTATCATGGAGAAAGTATTTTAAGTCTATACATTGAGTTATATAGGACCAGGACGGATTTTAAACCCTTTTTTTCTCACGGGTTCAAGTAGCCTCTGGAGGCTCAAGTAGCCCCACTTTACGTTAGGTCTTTATTATGACATTTTATAAAATATAAACATCGTAAAAGGATAATGCATGTTAAGGTATACTGTTAAAAATTCAGGAAACTTATATAATAAATATTACTGCAAAATAAAGTGTTTACAATGCAGAAAAAAATTACAGTAAATAGTAACAAGAAAAATAAACGATTGCAACGCCAATTGATACACCACGTGACTTACAGTGTGAAGCAGATAACACCGTATTTCCCTCACCGATGTGCCACCAATTGGTATGGTGGTCAGCAAAGCCGCTTGCAAATACGAAAGTCCCGAGTTCGAACCTGCTGCTCGCATTTTGTATTTTTTTACTCTCGTTTATTCTACCACAAAATTTCACAGTAAAATAGGATTTTTCGGTAAAAGTTACTGGCAACATGGATGCCAGTAACTTTTACCGTAAAATTTCAGACTTTTTTTTAACAGTGTTGCTTGTGGTTTTTTTTTTTTTTTTTTTTAACATATTCTGTGTGTAAGAAACATAAGTCTCGATAATGCATTTGAAATACTTGACTTTTACAAAATTTCAGATTATAGTTTTGTTCACAAAATATTTGTTTATGTTTATTTTGATAAATAAATCTCTTTTTTGAACTTTTCCGTTTATAATAGTTAAATCCTTAAAATTTTGCGTGCTTGAATAATCAAATAATGAGCACTTACGAACCTCTTACAAAGGAGATTGCACTATAGGGCTTCCCGTGCCTACCACTAAACCGGTTTAATCGTTTGAATCGAACTTGAAGACAGCTCAGCTTTTTTTTTTAAATCCAGACCAGAACCTGAGCAATCACTGGTCCAGCACCACCAGAGTTATTGATTTGGAATGGGAACTTGGAGGACCTTGGGACCACGACACCAATAATGAACATGGAAGATCTTCGATCGGCTGACATCGAACCCGGGGCCCTTTAGTTACGATTCCAGTGACAAAATACCAAGTACCACTGCGGTTTAGCAGAAACCAGGTTGAAGATCCTATTAAAGACAAAGGTTTGAAATTTATGGAAGTGTATAGTAAACAATGCTGAGTATCTAAATTAAACATAACTACGAACGATTTAGAAAAGTCTAATTTACTTCTTATGAGCACACATATTCAAGAATAATAGTAGGGGAATGTGGGGCATAGTTAAATAGCGGGGCAAAGTGAAATGGTGAAATATATACTCTATTTTTAACGCCACCTATCTGGTAATACTTTTACCATATAGTAAGTACCACATGTAGTGTATTCAAGTCAGAAAAAAGTATCTGCAGGTCAGCACATATCATACTACAAACAGCCTTCAAAAATTGATATAGTCCGACAACGAACAAATGAACATTGTCAATTATTTGAGAAAACGAGTCCACTCTTAAAAATAGGTTGGGAAGTACGAAAAGACGCGTGCCATATTTTTGAGTTTAGCAACATACTGGCGATATGAAAATTTAGTACTCCCAGTATATTTTCGTAAAGTGATTACTTAGACCTGAAATGTTTAAATAGCAGCAATAGCTGAATTGAGTTGGCAATGAAGTGAAAATGATAAACTTTGCATTCTTTATTGCAACCCTATTCTCGCCACTTTTCAATTGAAATTAATTAAAGGAGGCGTTGTTATCTCTGACCAATGGCTGCTGAAAGAAGTAAAACCAAGACCCATCCACTTCAGTAGAATGTGACCTGTCCAATGAGACATCTGTTTTGGCCGCACAAAATTAAAATGTTTTACCTCTTTGATTAATGTTTTAAATTCCAATGTGATGCATTCAAGCTCTATAACCAATGACACACTTGCAAATTCCGTTCTTTAACTTTCCTCTCCATATCAGCCTTTCACAAAAATGGACACTTCTGAAACAGGGCGGGGTCAAGGACCAACCCTTTACAGTCAGACTTTGCTCATATCGTAACATTTTGTGGTAAATTAAATGATAAAACTTTTGTTATTAGTATTTTAGATTTTGAGATTTACTAATATTCGGTGCAATTTTTAAGTAATTGCAATCGGGGCAAAGTCAAACAGTTCATTTCGTTTGAGATATCAATCCTTTTTAAAAATATCTTACAGATTTAGCTATTAATTAATTTAATAACATTCTTTCATAAAATAATTTCGTTTATATTTTAGCTATTTCATTCACTCATTTATTTTTCTTATAAATTGATTAATTATTCTATTCATTTATTCGTTTATTGTTTCATTATCGCTTCATTTCTTCATTCATTCTTTCATTTACTTATTCACTTGGTAAAAACTATTTTTAACCATAAAACACAAACTCCCCCTTCAGAAAAATATTTTATTTTTCACTTTGCTTCATGAAAAAAAATGTGAATTTTTCCAATTTTTTTGAAGGTACAAATTTACCGCCAAAAAAAAAAAAAAAAAAATGTTTCAATGCCAGTTTTATCACAAAGTACGTTGTTCCTTTTTTATGTATCGTAATTTTTAAACCAAATTTCCGTTTTTCTTCCTTTTTTTCCATTTGGAAAAATTTAAGTTACCTTATCCATTTTAGTTTTTCACCACACTCCCCTATTTAGAAAAACGTTTTATAAATATTGCATCATGTACTTATATCATATATTTAGCTAGTCATGTTCCTACATAATTGCTTTCGTCAGGCTGTGGAGCAGATAAACTGACATAATGGTGGCATCCTTCAACATAAGACAGAATGGGTGAAAAAAAAAAAAAAATACAAGTCTGTCCTTAAAATATTTTGAGCATTTTAAAAATTATATTCGATTTTCTATTTGTAAAGATTGCACTGAGTCTTCGAAAAATAGTCTTTGTGTTCTGTGAGAAATGAGAGCAACTGGAAGTTAATATTTTTCCGATAGAAACATCACATTGTTTTGAAATAGCTGATCAGCTTCAACGTAACTGGCATTCTTCCAGATAATATACTTTGTTTCTCTTCAGCTTGGTTATTTATCATAGAAAAATATTTTGAAAAAATAGTGCAATGGTTTCGTATAGATCATTTGTTGCATTGATTTATGGTTACATTATAGTTTTTGAGGCGATCACACAGGAAGGAAAATTTGTTCCTTCATTTATATATATCGCTCGTTTGGAAACAAAAATGCTACAATACGAAATTTTTATATTATTTTTTTTTTGCTTAAAGGCCTTCAAAGGACGTTATCTTCTTCGAAAATAATGACAGATTTTTTGTTCTAATATTAACCACTGGAGAGCACAAAAAAATTACTTTTCTGAATGCAAATTTCCTGAAGAGTTCAACTTCAAACGCTTCTCCTGTAAAATTTCATTTCTTCGTATTGTGGCACTCTTCTTCCAAATGAGCGAAATATATATATATATATATACATACACTGGTGTGCAAAAATTAAGGACGAAGTCGAAAAATTAGCATATCAGCTGAACGAAGAGGCAGAGCGGACAGAAAGACCAATCAGGAGATTAAGTAAGGTGATGTACGGTAGCACATGCACAGATATGCAGGCAGACGTAATGGGGGAGTGTCTGAGTAGTATAAAGCATGTTGTCGGTGTAAGATCAGTATTTCTGGCAAAGAGATTGCACGCCGTATAGCAATTAAAATCACACCAAGTTGCTGCCTCAGCGAGAAATGGTGAATAATCAATCTGTTAGACGACATCTGGATGCTTTTACCCACGGTCGAATCATTGGGAAGTTGGAGGAAGGCCGCAGTGTGACAAGTGTGGCTGCAGAGTTCGAAATTGCTCACAGCATCGTTTCACGACTTTGAAGACAATTTCAAACTACAGGAACAGCTATCCAGGGGTTCAGTAGTGGTCGTCCACGAGGAACCACACCCGCAGATGACCGGTGTATTGTCTTACAGGCCAGAAGAAACAGGCGGCAGACAGCGAGAGAAATCGCTAGACACACGACACAGGCGACTGGACGACCAATATCGCGTTTTACCGTGGCCAGAAGACTGCACGGTGGTGGTCTGTTTGCACGACGCCCTATACGGTGTGTACCTCTAACGCCTGCCCATCGGAGAAGGCGTTCTCTGTGGTGCCGAGAACACCGGAATTGGAGAGACAATGAATGGGGACGAGTACTCTTTACAGATGAGAGTAGATTCAGTCTGAGAAGCGATTCTCATCGCATACTCATCTGGAGAGAGCGGGGAAGCTGCAACCATCCCTCGAACATCATTGAAAGGGACAGGTATGGAGGTCGCGATGTTCTCGTTTGGGGAGGCATCATGCTTGGTAGTCGTACAGACCTTCACATCTTCGACGCAGGTTCAGTCAACGGGATCCGTTATTGTAACGAGAGTCTTCCATATGTGCGTCTTTTTAGAGGCGCTATGGGTCCGCAGTTCCTTTTCATGGACGACAATGCACCATGTCATCGCACAGTAGCTGCCGAACAGCTCTTAGAGAGTGAGGATATTGAACATATGGATTGGCCGGCGCGATCTCCGGATCTCAATCCCATCGAGCATGTATGGGATTTTCTAGGCAGACGCTTGGCAGCTCGTATCTTACCACCAGTAACGATTCGGGAGCTTCGATTGGCGCTGCAAGACGAATGGGCAGCAATGCCTCAACAACTCATTGACACCTTCATTTTCAGCATGGGCAGACGCTGTGAAACCTGCCTAGCAGTCGTGGGAGATCATATCCCCTACTAAAGACCGGATGTTTCGGCCTTCAGTCGCATTGCGCTCCGTGCTACTTTTTCAAAAAAGCTTCTTTTTATCCCTCTGATTTCTCTTTTAGTAAGTGTTGCTTACATTACACATGTCCTTATGTATTGGGGATCTTACGGTATTAAATGTGTTGATTTGGAAAGTTTTTGTACAAAGAACCGTTTTTGAAAAAACCGTCTCGTCCTTAATTTTTGCACACCAATGTGATATATATATATATATATATACAGGGCGGACTGGCCAGGTCGGCTAGTCGGGGATCCCCGACTGGGCCAACGACTGAGTGGGCCACTTTAAGCAATTTTTTATTGAACTTAATACATTTAATTCACGTCTAACATTTTTTAAAGCGTAATAATAGAAAAAAAATGAAATTTGTTCACTCTATGGGAAAAATGTGTTTGGAAGCAGGTGTTTTTTTCTCCCATCCTTACCAGGAAACATCACGATCAAGGAAATTCAAAAAAATTTCAAATTGGTGGCATTCGAAAGAGCATTGGAAAACATGTTTATGGCACTGAAACTACGTGCCCTCGTGACCACGTTATCGAAATATGATGTCTTAAAAATTGCCGAAATTTTTAGTAAAGTCGCCAAATTTAGCGAGTTTTGTTCTGAAATGGAAGGTATGGCGCGATTTCAACATCTGCATCTGACAAGACATTTCACTTCCATATTTGGTCACCACCAAAGCGCGTGAGAAATAGCGCATTAATTCTTTACTCGGGGTGACTACCATAGCGTGGAGTGTCGTGGCACAGACTGCGGCATTGAAATTTTTAGGGACTTGTGTTCCGGGATATTAACGTGCAACTGTATACGGGAATACGCCACCGCCCGAAATATTTGTTTTATTTTATTGTAAAAACAATGGAAATATAATGTATATTGACTTCAAATCATATTTTCTTTTGACGAATCCAATAGACCCCAAGGGGAGTTCCTTCAAACATTTATTTCCAACTACAGAAATGTGAATGTGGGTGTGTCTTTTGTTGCTTTTCGAATAACTAAAAGTAATTTTCTCGAATAATTTAATTTGAACCTCCCCTCTGTAAAATGTTATGGAGAAGGTCAAGATAAAAATGTCTTTTAGCATTTTAGGTAGTAGTAGTAGATGTAAGTAGATTTTTAGCATTTTAGGTAGTAGTAGTAGATGTAAGTAGATTTTTCTTCACTAGTTTTCGTGGTTATTATTATTGGTGAAATATATTTTATTTCTAAACAAGGTTCTCATAAGTATTAATTATTTTTTCTTTTAGATTCTGTGCAAAGCTAATTTGTTCTGATTTTTGACATTTTACTGTAGTAACAAAGCAAATTAAAATATACTGCAGTGAGAGGTTCCCTGAGCTTAAACTTTTGGGAAAGCAAAAATTCTCAATTTACCGAAAGAAAATTCAAATTTTGCCGAGCGATAAAATGCGAGTATGCGCAAATAATAATGTATGAAAAGTGACTTTCGGGAGTTAAAAAATTGTAATTATGTCCTCTAATTTGCCGAACTGTCAGATGAACTTTGTGGAATAAGGAAAATTTTTGGGAGGTCACAGTGACCTCCCATCAGTGCACTCCTAACTGCAGTCAACAAGAACGACCTCCTATTACTGCGACCGATCTGTCATAGGGTTCGAGTACAAAATCTCGTTTAAAATTCCACAGATGTAATGATATTTTAGCATCCAATAGAACGTATTAACTGAATACATTTGAATATACCGTTCAAAGTTTAAACTTTTTTGTTATTCTTAAGACTGTCTGTTAAAAAACTGATGTTTAAAACTTTTATGCTTCTGCGGGTGAAATATTTCCACTGAAAGAGTTTATTCGATGAAGAAACTGTTTTGAAAAAAATATGATAACCGTAGAAAAACGGTAAACACACTTTAAAGTCTTTTTTTTTTGAAAAGTCGTAAATCCGAAGTCTTTAACAGTATCTAAATACGAAGAAAACGACAATTTTAAAGATTTCAAACCATGTTCTCAAATTAAAAAAAAAAAACGATTTCTGTCAGTTATTTCCAGTGTATTTTTCGTTATGTGTATCGTTTTCAAGTTATGTGTAAGCCCTCTAACAAATCAAATAATAAAAAAAAACTATTAATTTTTATTTTGCTCGTATTTGAATTCCCTTTTAACGTGAAACATAATTGGTAAAAGTGACTTCAGTATTTTTAAAAAATGACTAAATAACATGCAATATGATGTGCATTTACGTTATAGCGACTTTCAGTTGCAGTGACAGACTTTTTCGAACTACAGGGGTTGTTGTAATGAACGTCGACTATAAAATTTTTGATAAGAATCTGTTATGAAGTAATTTCCGACATCGTTAGTTTTGCTGTGCAAATTTTTGACATTTACTATCCGTTGTTTTCTTTTTTTTTTAATTGTTATTTTTTATTTTAAATTAAAAATTAAACATTTTCGCTAGCAGTGGTCAGACAATAAAACTTCATGAATGATAATAACTTTTGAAAAAATAAATAAGAGCTGGGATACTACAATCCATGATCCTTTTTCTTTCAACATCAAAAACTATCAATTTTATTTTCAATATGTAAGCTTTAATAAGCATGTTTTTTTTTTACTTATTCATATTAATTCTCGTACATAATTATTAATTACTTACAACACATTTCATAACAAGAGTACAAACTTGAATTAGTTAAGTAAAACACACTTGAAATGCACTTAAATTCTAAAATGCATTATTATCACGATTACAAAGTTAAATCCTACGTTCAATTTCGTTATAAAGTTGTAGCTCCTCTGGATAAAGCTCTCTAGTTTCCATTTCACAGGCTTCATAGTTACTTTTTAATTTTACTCACACAAGTAAAGGGTTAATTCGAAACATCGTTTACGCGCTTTGCAAGATGACCAGAAATGGGAATGAGAGTCTTGCTAGACGCAGGCAATGAAATCACGTGGTATTTTCCATTTCTTGCCAAGTCTTGAAATTTGGCGAATTTTCGTAGGATTTCGACAGACTTACACCCCCCATATCTCAAAAACAAAAGGACGAGGGCACACAATATTTGGGTCAAATTTTTTTCTAAAGATACTCTTTCGAATGCGACCATTTTTAACTTTATTCATGATTACTGAACTCGTGATGTTTCCTGGTTAGCCCCCCAGGGGCCAAAGTAAATAGCCGAAGTCCACAGGTGCGAATGCTTCCTCTCTTTGTCAACTTTCTCTCTAGTTTTTAGAGCTCTGGGGTCCATGGCTCCCACATTGGGGTAACGGGAGGAGGCCAGAGAAATTATTATCTGAAGTGGACTGAAAAAGGGCCCGGGACGAAAAAAGAGCTTTCAACAATCTTATATTATTACGTCTAATAACAACAATTGGCCTGCACCACTAGACAAAGCGGCCCTGGCCCTGCTATAAATGTGTGGGTCATGCTTTGGGATGTTGATACATGAGCAGCGGCCTGCACAAGGTTGAAAGTGGGGGGGGGGGGCGAGAAGGAACATCTGTTGGCCCGGTTTCGAGCCTGAAGAGGGCACGAGATTTTTTAAATGAGGAGTGAAATATACAGTAGGGACGTAGTGGTAAACAAAATGGACTTAGAAGGGCGAGTTCCTGAACATAGGCGGATGATTTGGGCCTGAGTTCCAAGGGAGGCAAGGGGAGGGGGGTAAGATTTTTTTTCTCTTTATTTATTTATTTATTTATTTTTTGAACAACATTAGTTGTAATCAGGGCCAGACTTAGACTTAACGGGGTCCCAGGGTTGCCAACCTTGGAGAAACAATTTGAGGATTATCTGTGCTGATTTTGAGGAGTAATTAAAAAAATTTTGGAGCAGTTCGGAATTTTGTATAAAAATCACTAAAATTGACTAAAACCACTTATCTGATTTTTTTTGGAGCTTTAATATTTATTTTAAGCACTAGTATGAAAATAATTATTTCTAAATTAATAAAAAAGTGAAATTAACAAATTAACGTGGGAAAGATATTAGTCTTTCAATCCGACACTAATGTTATTTATTGGTCTTACCAAAAATGAATGATTCTGGACTTACCTGGTTCTTAGTTTTTGCATCAAGGCCCAAGAAGGAAATTGTGTATTACAGATTTAAAATGGTCCGGGACAAAAAAAAAAGGTATTAAACAATTTAGAGTTTTGAATTTTTTTGCACTGATTCATCATCAAGTTGATTCGCAAAATCATAACATAAATATTAAAAAAAAATATTTAAATTTAGTTATTGTTTTCTAAAAAGGGGGTTGCTATACATTGCTAAAACTCAAAATATTCTTGGTCAATTTTCAAATTTTTTTCAAAAAACTATGCACAAATATCTAAGTTTTAATTTTTATTCGACGATTTAAGGAATATTAATTCAATAAAATTAGAAAATATTTGAAGAAAAATTTCGAAAAATTCAAAGATACTTTTTTTGAAAAATCATATTTTTTGAAGTAATGTTTTTTTTCAAATTCACCGTACAAAAATCTAAGTAAACTGAGAAAGATGTGCTCCAAATTTCATTACTTTATCTTTATCAGCTCTTGGCTTTTAAAAGTTTGAATGCGAAAAATCGGGAAAAATTTTATTATGGAGAGAAACGCGTTTGAAGTTTTAAAGTGAAATATAATATTAGTTAAAAGAATGCAACAAAAATAATTATATCTTTCGTTCTAATTAAGATAGAAACAAGATTCAAACGTTCTTTTAAGCAGAAAAAGACGGAGAAGTTTTTTAAATGATAGAAAAAAAAATGGAAAAATTTGACACATTTTGTTTCCTTTAAATATCGAAAAACTGCTAGACAAAGTCTTCGAACCTTAGGTATTCTCTTAAAGTCACTAAAGATAGCTTAGAATTTCACTTACAGAAACTTTCATGGGAGAGTTTCGTAACCCTTTTATTTGCACTATAGCCAAAAATTGATTTCAGTTTCAGAAAAAAATGCCCAGAGAGAACTAGTGTTTCCTCCAGACCAAAAAAGGGCTAGTGCGCTTTCAGATAAAAGGGATAAAAGGATAGAGGAATTTTGTTGAATAAAATAGGTGCTTCTTTTACTTTTTGGTATACAGTGAAACCTGTGTAAGTTGACCACTTGCGGTGCACTACTTTAGTGGTCAACTTAAACAGTTGGGCAACTTACAGAGATTGATTTGTATGATAAGGGCTAATTCCACGCCTGAAAAAAGCGGTCAACTAAGACAGGTGGTCAACTTCACAGGTTTTACTGTACTAGGTACATACAAAGTTCAAGTGTTTTCGATAGTAATTATTTTTTAAATATTAAAAAGCTTTTTGATGTTTAGTTTTAAAGGTAATGCAAAAAACATTCAGATATATTCTAAGCAGATTCTTGTGGATAAGTGATTAAAACGAAAGAATGACGTTTCAAGGACAGGGGTCGAAGGTTAGCTTAAAAGCAGAAGGTGCCCTTCCAAAAAATCTTGGGGGAAACCTTTCTCTTTTCCTTTCAATGTTTCCAAACATATTATAAGATTATATTTTTAAAATTTCAATGTCGAAAAATTTCGAAGGAGAGTCGCCAGATTCCCTATAGTAACGAAATGTAGTTTAAAATTGGGTCAAGTATACTTCAGTTTTTAAATACTTCCAAATGAGATCACTGACCCTCCTATTCTCTCAAACGTGACCCAAAGTTAGTTTTGCGTTTTTTAATAGTTCAAATTCTAAACGTTTTTGTAGAAAGCTCCCTATGCTGTTCCATTAATTTTACTAAGGGTAGCCTAAAATTGTGTTTCTAAAACTTCCCATTTCGGAGAATTTCTGGGGAAGAGCCCCCGTCAGTCTATTGTAAACAAAGATAGACTAAAATGAATTTCAAATTTGAAAAAAAAAAAAGTTAAGAAAACAAAATTGTGGAGGGACCCCTTGTTTTCCCTCTCCTTTAATGCTACCGAAAATTGTAAAAATGCCTTTTTTGACATCAACTTTGAAAATATTGCTTGGAAAAGAACTAGAACCCCGTGTCCTGATTCTTTTCTTAGGACTATATAGATCAACCAATTTCAAAAAATTTCCGGGGGGATATACCTCGTTCCTCATCTCTTTCCTCGTGCCCTTCTTATGTTGTCAGTATAGAAGCCTAAAGATATGCCTTTTCAGGATTATAACCATAAATATCCTTTCAAGGCACATAAAAAATGTGTCAGTGTTAGCTATACTTTAAGTTTCGCAATTTTCTCTTTTAGAACTTTAAATCTTGATTTAGGAACTTAAAGAAAAATAGGAACTAGTAGTAGTTTAATGTCTTTTCTCGACTAATTTACAGAAGTGTGCCAAAATATTCTTTTACTGACTGGGCCAAAGTCAGCCAGTCCACCCCTATATATATATATATATATATATATATATATATATATATATATATATATATATATATATATATGGGGAATATGAAAAATGATACATTCTACACTCAACCAGCGCATAATTGCGGCTAAAGCATTAAATGTATTTAAAATATTTGGTGTTATGCATGTGTTCCACCTCTAAGCGTGCACGAAGTAAGTGTAAAATAATGAAATAACAACAAATTAAAAAAAATTGTATGAACTTGAAGAAGTACAAATGCAAAACCGGCAAATTTAAACTCAACTACATTTAAACAGCAAAAATTAACTGGGTGGGTACTGCTTCGTCGACGGAGAGCGGGGGTAGTGGTTGTACTGAAAATTTGCAGGTTTCTGAAGAGGTCGGCAGCGCACGAGTTATCATTGAAAGTTTAATTGTTTAGAAAGTCCAAAAAAGACAATACTACTGCTAACTTGTGCACATAATCAACCCCCCCCCCCTCGCTCTGACCTGCAAATAAAAGAAAACAGATTACTCGCCCAGTTTTAAAAAAGACAATTCCACTATCCAAACTCAGTCCTTATTCCTTCCTGTCGATACGGTAAGGTTACCCTATTAGGTAAAAATTGAAAAATAAAACAAAAAGATTAGTTTTGATATGAAACAATGTGTGTTTGAGTTTCCCTACTAGCATTTGAGAGAATAGTTCGAACAAACATTTTCAGTCGGGCTGATTTTGGGATAAAGAAGTCGTAGCCGTAGTTGGTTATTTTCCCTCCGACTCCGCAGACCTGTTTGTTTAGTGAATTTTTATTTCTTTATTCTAAATGGGGTTGTTTCCTTCAGTTAAAAGTACTACTTTTAGTCACTGAAATTGATAGAATGAGTAAAAAAAAAATAACATGGACCCAGAAAATACTTTCATTTTCCCAACAGTTATTTTTTAATTAATTTTTTTAAACGTCTTATTCTTCAAACAAGGCGTGGTCTTTATGACGTCACAAATGATGCACTATGGCGCATCTTTCTACTACGTTTCCACGTTATGATAATCAAGCAGCGAATGAAAATTGCGCTCTACGCTTGCTACCAGCCATATCGTTGCCAATACACGTGAGTAAAGATGCGAATTAAATATTTTTCTCCGTGAGTGGCAACACTGAATGGCATTTCATCACTTCTGATGTCGCACGACAGAAACGTAAACAGTGAAAGCGCACCGATTTGAGTAATTTTTTTAAAATATTAAACTTGAAAAAATTATTTAAAAAATGGTCAGATTCTATATTTTTAAGCATGCTCTTTCAGAAAAAAATACTTTTGAAATTTTGGAAACGACCCCATTATTTTTGATCGAAAGTCATCTGGGAATTTCTATATTTAAAGTTTTTAAGTAATAATTATTTTAAATTTTTTAACAATATTTGTTTTGCATGACTTTGAATATTTCAGCAACGATGATTTTAAACATGTATACGCCAGCCTCTGTGTCCGGGTAAATGACAGGAGTAATCCGTGGGAGAAACCACACTACTTAATTCGGTGTTCTACTCAGAAAATCTGACTCAGACAAAAACTGACCCTGCAAATCTCAGCAGAAAGAAGGAATATATCTCTTAGTTACTGCGGAAAATCTTTTTTATTGGAGACGCTCTCTCATGTGGATAAGTGAATAAAGTTTAATGTGGTATAAGAAATCCATTTGTGATGGGGCGTCACAACCATACACGCATACTTAGATACATACAGGGCTTAATTTGCATGGGACCTCACGGGAGTTAAGCTTCTACAATTCTTTTCGGTTTAATGTGAATTTTCACGTATTGAAATTTACAAAATGTTTTAAAGACTGTAGGGCTATCCCACTTCTTTTATTAAAAAATTAAACTCTGCATGCAAACATGTATGGGCTGTCCACAAATGATACACTTTGAGCGAGGTTCGAGAAATTGTGTTAGTTTGTGACAAGGCGGAGGGAGGGGGTAACCAGAAAGGTGACATGAAGTTCTTTTTTTATTATTAATATGCAATGAAGTATACGTGACTTGTGACAAAGGAGTTAGGGGGAAAATGACGAAGAAAAGGGGACATCCCTTATGGGCAGCCCCTATCTATGAGTATGCATGTGAGCTTGTGAGAAATGTATTTTAGCACAATTGTTCAATTTTGATTATGTGAACGGAAAATAAAAACACTTATAACGTATCCTCAAACACATAATGCATTTGTGTGATTATGTTACAAATTCACTTTTATTTTAAGCAAAATATGAAAAGTTTTGGTATATGAATGTGTTCAAAATTAAATCACTACTGTACCTCAAAATACGTCATATCAAAAAATAAGTAAATAGAAAGGAAATAAATAAAAAAGGTATAGATAAATACATGTGATTTTCCCCCCTTTGTGAATAAAAACATAAAATCGAAACTGCGACAGAAAAATCCAATGTTTTGGGCAAATACTTTTTCCCCTAAATAAAACTTTAATCGTTTTTAATGTCTAGGTGACCTTTTATCCAGGTGATGACAGAAGAGAAAGCAATTTCATGCGAAAAATAAAGGAAAGAAATTGAATCGGAATTCCGTAAGGACTCAGCTCGAGATATACGTTTGAAAACATAAAGCACAAAACAAATAGAGTGGGCGGATTTTGTATTTTCCTAAGTTATTTTTGAAAGGTAATTTTAGATATTCTATTTTAGGATCTTCATTGATTTTAAGAATGTCGAATCTGCTTCATGCAAAGAGGTTTTTTCAGAGGGATTTTAGACTGTCTACTTGGAAAATTAAAGTCGTGTCAAGTGAGATATATTCAACAATCAGGCAATAAAAGAAAACAAAAATAGTGTAAAAATTCCTATTAACGAGTAGAGAAGAACAATTTTATGACTCAAATTTGAATACCTCTTTTATTGTTTTTTAAAATCCAAAATTTAAGTCATTGTTATTACTTGACGTAAACATTCCGTTTTACGGATTTTATGGCGAAAACCTCCCTGTTTGACTTCCTGAACGTAAAATAACTTCTATACTGAATTTCGCTAATATCTTATGCAAACTATGGATTTTTGTAAGGAACAAACACACACACATACAAACACAAACCGACACACAACCATTTTTATATACATACATTGATATTTAGGTAGCCCAGGTACCTTGGACCAAAAATTAGGACAGCTTTCCTGAAAAATCAGATCATCTCGGAATTATTTTTATTGCACGAAAAAAAAAAAAAAAAGTATTGTATTCTCGAAAAAAAAAATTTCCTCTAATTTTGGCCTAATTTTCGATTTTACTCATCCCTGAATGAATGTTGAGTGGTTTTTTGACCCTATCGCACGTGCATATAGTCATTTTAAACCTATCTTACCCAATGATAAAAAAAGCGCAGGCTTCAACACTCAACGTCATGATTAAAAGCTCGCTAGCTAGATAATGATAAGAAATTCTCTTCATGACTTGAGGCGCACTTTTTTTTTTTTTTGTATGTGGTGTCCATTTCTTGGAATTTTTGAAAACTGCAGGAATACTTAAATTGTTCTTTCTAACCCAGAAAAGTTATTTTGTTCTTTTGAGTGCATTATGAAAAGTGCTTAGTATTTTCTTAAAAACTCTGTTATTTAAATTTTAAATTTAACATTAAAATTCTTGTCCATCATGAATAATCGTGATCTTCCAGTTCAGTAATAAAATTTTCACTACACAGATTGCAACAAAAATGTCTTTTTTTTTAATAAAGATCTAGGTATCTTTAGATTTTTTACCATTTTTTCAGAGTCGGGACTTTGAATGGTGGCATGCCATTAGCGCTTTTCCTCAAACATGTGCAGCAAAATGGGTGAGTTTTTCGAATTTATTGCTTTTAAATGCCGAGTTTCAAAAGTATGAACTTTTATCTTACTTTGGGTAAAGGTAATATTTTTACCAGGAAAAAAGGCGAAAAAAAAGAAAAAAAAAAGAAAAAAGGAGACATTTTTCTTAGTCATGGAATTATTCTTAGCTGTTTCTCGCATTTTTAATTTTCGGAAGATCGTTGTTGTTATTATTATTATTATTATTATTATTATTATTATTATTATTATTATTATTATTATTATTATTATTTCATTATGCTTCTGCTACACTAGTGGACAAAATTAAGAGATTAAGATATGGAAGGCATTTTTCCGAACATCTCGATAAATGCTGGGTAAAAATTAATGAAATTCGGAATGGATATAACTTATAGTATGACAATAATGTGTGCAAAGCAAAAATTTAAGTGCCATTCATTGGCAAGAGTTATTGCCAACAGTCCAATGTGGGCTGAACTTCATGATGAAAGATGGCAATGAAAGTGTTGCTTGTGGTGTGTGGTCACGTCTGACAGATAGACAGCATGCACAACGAGTATGCATGCTGTTAACGAGAGAGTAAATGAGTTCTTGTGGAAAATCCTCCCACTCTTCAACCAGAGAAGTTTTGAACTCCTGAATGGTTCTGGGTGAGGGTTGGAGTATCGCAATATCCCTCCCAGAAACATCCCAAGCATGTTCAATGGAGTTAAGGACAGGCGATTTGGCTGGCCAATCCATTCGATGAATATCTTCGATTTCCAGATGCTCCTCAACCAGGACAGCCATATGTGGTAGGGCATTGTGCGTCCATAAAAACAAATTTCGGGTCAACAGCACCCCTGAAAAGACGCACGTAGGGTAGGATCTCCCGCCTGCACCTCTAGGCATTCACAGAACCAGTGTCAATCACATGGAGTGTTGTGCGGGTATCTTGAATGCTCCTTGTCCAAACCAACACTCCTCCACTATCATAATGGCCCCTTTCCATGATGTTACTGGAATGGTATCGGATCCAGGTTCCCTCCATATGAATATTCACCGAGAGTCAGATTGTAGACTGAATCTGGACTCATCTGTGAAATTAATATTCATCCTTTGGAGCTGTGTCCAGTGTTGGGGGCTGTCTGCAACACTGTACACGCTCTCTTTTGTGGGAGTGAGTGAGTGGGTTGAAAATGACGGTCTTCCTGGCATACAACCGTACCGCATAATACTATTCTTTCTCCGAGCCTACTGGCAACTGTCTTCTTTAAAACTAATGTTCCTGTAGCAGCAGCGAGGTCCCTAGACGGTTGCGTTGCTGTTGACGCCCTTCAGCACTTGGTTGTAAGTAACAAATACTGGTCTTTATTGGGTGTTGTTGTTCTCAAACGACTTTGTCCCGGTCTTCTGAATACTGTCCCACTGTTTTTAAACGGACTCCACAAAAATCGAGACGACACTTAGAATTCCACCCAATTCCCTAGCAACCTAAACTTATCACAGTCCTGTCTCAAGTCTACCCATTTTTCTCCACCTCAAACCTTCGTCTAAACGATGATGTTCACTCATTTCAACTAAAAACCAACAAAAAACAACAATATTATTCAAAAAACACAATACAAATCGCTACAGTGTTGCAGAGTGTTATGAGCTAAGCATCTGGCCGCAGACTTTTTATACCTCCTTTGCCTTAGCAACGCCCACAAGAATACGTAAACTCATATCAGCGACAAAAGCGCCATAGTGTCATTATATGGCAATTAACTGTCCAGATTTTATGTGATTTTCCGAGAAATGTGTGAAAATGCCTTCCATCTCTTAATTTTGTCCACCAGTGTATGTACTTCTAATTATTTTTCGGACCAATTTATCCATCTTTCTGTGGTTCTTTTAGTTTGTTTAATGTATGGAAAATAAATATATATATTTTTCTTTATTGAATTACCTTTGAGATTTTCGTTTTATTAAATTGTAATATTGAATCATACTAGTTTATCGCACCAGTAATACAATCATACGTTATGGGTGTTTTATATAAATTTAGAATGTATTCATTGTCCTATCATCAGGCCCGACGAGAGGCCATGTCAGCCTAGTCGGAAACTAGGGTCCCGGGCCTTGTGGAGGGGGGGGGGAAGAGGGGGTCGACTACACTGACGCAAGAAAGAAAGGAAGAAAATAAAGAATGACGAAAAGAAAGTAAGAAAGAAAGGGGGGGACTGCAAAATAAGAGAAAATGTAAAGACTGCGTTACTCTTTTTAGTTAGTTTTAAGTTACTCTTTTAGTATTTAATGTTGTGGCACTTAAAATAGAGTTAATTGTTTTCTAGTAAGCAGTTTTAATTTTTTCTCCTTTTTTGTCCTTTCTTCCCCTTTTTTTCCTCTTTCTTCCCTTTTCTTTTCTTTTGTGCCCTTTTTTCTTTCTCTTCTTTTGGGGGGGGGGGAGAGGGGGGAGATGGCCCGGCGATATAACTGACAAGGGGTCCGCCTTGGCTCTCTGCGGCGCTATCATAACTTTGAGCTATGAATCTGAAATGTGAAAAAGAGAGTGAAGCTGTTTTATACGCATATTTTATTAGTAGACTAGCCTGCGTGCCCGGCGTTGCACGGGCTACTTAAAAAATGAAAGAGCTGTTCAATTGATGTTTTTGTATTATTCTGATATCAGTTTCTAAAGCGCTAAGGAGTAAATAATTACGCGTAATGCAAGGTTTGCAAAACACCAGTAGAGCATATTTTTGGCAAAAATCTCTTTAACGTTAATCATAGTTATTAATGATACAAGTTATGAGTATTTTCAATTAGCACAAAAGATGAAAATATATGCATTATCAACTATAATCTCTGGTCACTTTAAACTGAATTAAATCTGATAGACTATATCTGAAATATTTATGTACAATTACGATCATCTTTTTACATAAAATGACACACGCATTTTGATTGATTATGTGAAACTAAAGCACCAAGACTAAATAAATACCAATAAGCATTAATTTAATACCAAGTTATCAGATTCAAAGCTAGCTTTAGTTAAAATCCTTAAAAACAATTTTTTTGTTCAACTCTGTTTCACTTAAAGAAATCCAAACAATCTTAATTTAACATGTTCTTTTAACGATACAAACTGTATTTCAAAAATAGAAACAGGAAAGAAAAAGAAAGTTATTGCAATTCGGAAACTCACCCATGTAACGGGAAAAAGTTCAACAAAGTAAACATAATTAGTATCACATCCTAAATGTATCAAAATATGAGACCGGTGAACGATAAACTTACACTACAATCAATAAACATATCTAAAGAAACAACTTTTCTATGCTGAAAGGAGTTAAGAACGTCGAGTGTAAAAAAATAAAAAAAGGACAGACGATAAAATAAAGGCTATATCCGAATAGAGCAACCAATTTTAAACTAATTTGTAATGAAATTCTAGATGGAAACGTTGTTTTAAGATTTGGACAG
This sequence comes from Uloborus diversus, assembly GCF_026930045.1. Classification (NCBI taxonomy): domain Eukaryota; kingdom Metazoa; phylum Arthropoda; class Arachnida; order Araneae; family Uloboridae; genus Uloborus; species Uloborus diversus. The sequence continues at coordinate 100,530,240 of NC_072739.1, read as the reverse complement.
CAGCCAAAAAATTCTCTTTTAAAACAATTATTAGAATTTTATTTGCTCATACGCAAAATGGCAACAGGAAAGAAATAAAAATTTCTGAATAATGTTATGTTAATTAACGTTTTAATTAATATCTCCGCTAATTAAAGTCGTACAATTACGAGATTGGTTCTATTGTTTTCTTTGGAAAATTTCGAATTGATCGGTATCTAGTTCGACTCTAGATTCGCAGCGGTTCTCGAGGAGATCGATCTTCAGACAGACAGACAGACGGACGCGAACAGATTTTAATATTATAGTTGATGTTTATTTACCATTTGTTAGTTTCAAAAGTCGATTTACGAGTTGATAATTAATGATCTTGCTGCTACTCTTGTAGTAATGCTTCAATTATAGATTACCACTTATTATTCAAATATTGCAATCGCTTAAAACACTTTACCAGTAATAGCGGAGAGTATAATTTTCTCAATTCAGTAGAAAAAATGTAATATTAGCTTAGAATCGTCCTTTTGCTTTGAACTAATCGTTTGATTTTTAAAACCACCATTTCACACACCATGCCCAAAAGCCATAGAAATACCCCAGTAGAATTTATCTTGACTATAACAATAAGCACTCATGAGAGTTCATTCAAAATATTCAGGGGGCATAATTAAACCTCTTGCATGTAACGCACCTATTATTTAAATCATAATTGGTAATTCTCATCATAAAAAGACTATAATTCTTCTTAGTGTCGCACGCGTTTATGTAATTTTTATTCTTCCTCTGAACCATAAAAATTACATCGATAAAATTTTGCAGTGGAGATTGCCACCACGCTTTTCATTAAAATCGGAAGATTATTAAGCATAAATTGAAAACGTTCCGTTTTTAATACTTTTCCTTTTTCGTTCTATTCTGTAATCGTATTAAAACTTTTAAACAAAATGAATGTTGGGAATTCCCAAAACCAAATTTATACCCTAAGCTTTAATAGACACGTAATAAAGTGCAACCTAATCATCTTTTTTGACTTAACTGCTTATCATTAATCTAAAGTAAATGTAAGCGTAATAAATTTAACAGCACCGATTTCTAAATTGATTAAAACCACTTTCGGCGACAGGTATTTTATCTTGATACATCTTTACGAACATTCACGGTTTATGAATACAGTTTTCTAATTTGTTTACAGACGTCTCAATTGACAATAAATATAATTGTTATGAATTTAGATTGATAAACTTCTTCTAAATTTGTTCATCTTTGTTTTTCATATACTTATCTTTCTATCCTCGTCAACGAGAGAAAACTTTATTTTTTACATTTTCTAGATGAACATGTTTAGCTTCACACGTATAAGGCATCCTGAACGCACTTGTATGTAGACTTAATGAACCTAAAATTTGAAATGTTTTATGCAAATGAGGGGGAGGGGGGGGGTTCTGTATAAAAATGAATAGTTTAGACATTATATCTCTTTGAAAAAATGTACATAATAAAGTTATTTATGTTTCCTCTAAAAACAACTGTATTATGGAAGTGACCCTGTACTGTAGTTAAATGGATGAATGTATTAAAGACAAACTTGCTTATAACGAGCCCCGATTTAACGGTAACCCGGATTTACTGAGGAAATCAAAAAGTAGCTTAGTAGAATGAAGTCTATAGAAGCATAAGTCGCTTTTAACGATCAAACCCAGCTAAAAGCGAGCAATATTTTTGTAGTTAATGACATTTCTATTGATTTCTCGTCCAGCTTACCCTGTTCGGAATTTTTTTTTAACGTTCTAAAGTCATCCAAAAGTTAGGGATGAGTCACAAATCCTGAGCACAGTTTCACCGTGGAGTCATTCCACGTCAACTGACCTAATTTTTCAAATCGTCCCCACTCGACCATCTCCGATTTGGATAAAATTTTATAGAGGCGTAGAGATGTCTTTGAAACTAACCAATGCAAATTGTCAGCTTCCTAGATCCAAATCCTGAGGATCTAGGATCTTCGAAAAATGTGATCCAAGATGGCGGATTAGCTTTTTGTGCCAAATTGGCATGTTTATACCAAGTTCACAGGAAATTTTATTACACTGGAAGCCTGAAATCTTAGACGCTTAAAGTATGTTTGACCATATATTCAAGTATTTTTGTGAATTTGAGCTCGTTACATTTTGTGTAGTATGCGCGTGAATTTGTGAAAAAGCGCGATGGGAAATTTTTTTTCCTGGATTTTAGGTTGCCATAAAATCTGAATAAAAATAATTCAAAAGCTTGTACTGCGTGATTCCATTGTAAAAATACTTGTTTTTAATGGGTTACATTTACAAAGCTTAAATATCTATTTTCTAAAAGATATTGCGATTCAAAGTGGCTATCAAAACCGTTCAAGTGAAAAATAGCCTATTTTCAAAGCGCCATAGCTCAAGTTTGTCACCTCGCATCTTCTTTTCGTTTATACCATGAGAAAGAACACATTTTTTCCTTCAAAATAAGTTTTTTCTTCAATGGTGTTTTTTCGAATAAGGATAAAAAAACGAGCTTGAAATTATATCTGTCGTAACGAATTGCCATGTTCAATCTCAGATTACGATATAACGCTGGAAGCCTGAAATTTTAGGAGCTTAAAGTACTTTTGGTTTTCAATACATTCTAGTATTTTTCTGAATTTGAGTTCATTAACTTTTAGGTTCAGTCGACCTTAGGCCTTCGAGTTCAGCCTTGTCACGATAACGCATTTCCCTCTATGTTTAACATTATCAAACATATCAAATTATCATGCACTGGCGCGAGTTTCATTGTTGAAACACGCGGGTTTCTTTATCATCGGCTGTTATCTATGCTAACAATAAAGCAATTCCCTGCATATCAAACATTACCAAATCATATTATCAAATTATCATGCCCTGGCGCGAGTTTCATTGTTGAAACACGCGGGTTTCTTTATCATCGGCTGTTATCTATACTAACAATAAAGCAATTCCCTGCATATCAAGCATTACCAAATCATATTATCAAATTATCATGCCGTGGCGCGAGTTTCATTGTTGAAACACGCCGGTTACTTTATCATCGGCTATTATCTATACTAATTTGTAGCGTGAAGAAAATCATTGAGACGAAAGATCTGTTGCAATTTTTTTTTCTCGAATATGAAAAAGTAAAATTCCGTTTTTTTTTGATGCTTTTTTTGTAATCGAGGGATTGTTTCCTTTTTGGTTATTTTTATTATTGGCCGCAAAATTTTACTGCCTTTTTTTTTCTTTCGTTCAAGCCTGGTTGTTGAATACGCGTCACTTGAGAAAACTTTTATTTTTGAGGTAGACCGTACAAAGCCAGGCGACGCAGGTAGTAAAACATAAAGAATGTGAAAAAGTAAGTATTTAAAAATCGTTTTTCAGAATTTTTTCTTCATAAAATGGTTCTCAATGAGGTTCAAAGAAAATTAAACGTTTGTTTTGTGAACATAGCTTTGCTGGCCAAAAATTATTGTCCCACATCTCAAAATGCCAATCCCTTACATACAGTACTGCCCTACTTACAACTAAACTACGAATAAATGCAAAACAGATCAAAAGCAGCAATAATGTTTGAAATTTATGAGATTTTCTCAATAAAAGATAAACAATTGCTGACACTAGCGGCGAAATTTATGATTTTCTGAGCTGCTTCCAACAAATCGTACAGAAAGTCATGAGTAAACTGCGAAGAAAAGTAAAATAAGAAACGTTTTCCTCTGAAACGGAAGCTATTTTTTACTTTCTTTCCAAGCAGAAAGGCATTGAAAACATATTGCAGTTTTAAAAGGAAATAAATGTAGTTATGAAACAAAGCCATTTCTTGTTATCGTGAAATTGGGCCATTTAGAATGTTCGTGGAGCGCATAAAATTTAAATACGGAATACAAAGTGCCATTTCATAAAGAGAAAAAGCTTTGAATCAGTTTAGTAATCAACTAGATGTTTGTAGGAAATTTATATTTTAATTTAAATTTTGTAACAGTGTAGTGGGAAGGGTATTTTCTGTACAGATTTCTGAAACGGCTATCATGTCATTGATTACAATGAATGTACTGTCCACCTCTGGCAAGATGAGTTCCGCTGCCTGACCGATTCAACAATTCCATTACTTGAAATAGGGGTGAGGAGAAACAGCTTAAGAACTTGCGGATTTAGTTGGCAGTGTATTGCCCATTTGGCGAACAATATTACTATTGAAGTAAGAAGTAGCAAGCAGTACAGATTTTCTCGCCAATAAAAGGGTTGCAATGGTAGCCTGACAATTCCTCTTCTTACTGATTGCTTTCCCTTGAAAGAAATGGACTTGTTCAAGGCCACAGCTCAACTTATCGGAGGTGAACAGTAGCATGTACTGTCTAAGATAAATGTAGTAAATAAATTTTTAAAAATGTAGAATTAAACATGCACTTTAATTGAATGGTTAAGGAGAAGATAGCAGCATAAGACTTTTCGTTGCAAAAGTGACAAATACTGCATGTTGAGATTAGAACATTGCAAAAAATTCGGGACATTATGGTGTATAATTTAAATTTTACATTTAAACAGCTGTTAAAGCTTAGAACACGTTTTTTCTTACTCTTTCTAGAATTTTTAATTCTTGCAAATGTTTCAAGCTCTGATTTTCGAATCGTTGTTTGTAGTTTTAAGCTTTGTGTCGAATGTTCATTTTCTCATTTTCTTTCCTTAAATCTATTTATTTATTAAATTATTTACTATATTTTTTTTGGTTAGGTTAATTGCTATCATCATTCAGAAGAAGAGGTAGTATACTTCGTTGAATTTTTTCTCCAAAACTGCTAGGAACATTAAATGGTTCATTCCAGGGCTTATGGTTGAGATGCAATGCAATTTTGAGAAAAGGAGATTTCTTAACATAAATAAAATCCAGAACCAACGGCCATGTATTTTGTTCTACAACTACGTGTACAGATTTTTTTCGCTCATTTGTCATTAATTAACGAATTGTAAAAGTACCTGTGGACAAACACGCTAGCATATTTGAAAAAGAAAGAAAGAAAAAAAAATGCTAACTTGCAAAAAGTATTAATGTATTACATATGGCCCATTGTTCTACATTTCGACTTATAAGGGAATTTCACTATTCATGATAACTGAAGAAAAGCATAACCTAAAAGAAAAATAAGAAATAATTTAGTTGAACCCGATATCAGAAATCGAGATCACTATTGTGAAACAACAGTAGTCTTGCATTTCACTTAAATACAATAAGGGAAGAAATTGAGAACCAAATATATAGATAGGAAAAAAAAAGACTAGAGACAGTTAAAAAAGAAAAAAAAAACACTCCTTGTTTATTTTAAATTTAGCGTACAGTGTACTGTTTCCGAGTTATTTCCTTAAACAGGAAACTATCTCAGCTCCAAAAACTAACCAACCAAATAAGTTTCTTCCAAGAAAACGTGACATTTGCAAGACGAACTTTAAATTCCCCGTAAATCCACGATCACAAAAGTTTTTTCTATTCTATTTGCAATTCAAAATACTTCCGGCATACACGATCTATGAAAAATATTCCAATATCGCTTTTTGTGTAGCCTCAAAAGGAAGAAATCTGTCTATCTTTCAATTTTTTCATAGGAGGCGGCATGAAATGTGTCACGCCATTAAATAAGCTAAACATAGCCTTTGAGATTTTCTTATTGGAATCTGAGTTATAGTGTTGCTATAGTAAAAGCACGCTTATATTTATAAAAGCACGCACAAATTAGTATAGGGGCCATTCCACGAAAAAGCCATCACTTTGCCCCTCACCTTACGGTTCATATATTTCATTAAAAAGTAATAATTTTAAAGGGTAATGCCGAACTTTTTTGCTTAATAAATCACACCTAAGTTCGTAATTTGTTAAGCAGGAAAAAAAATGTTCATTAAGTTTTTTTTTTTTTTTAAATTAAATATATGAGGCCTCATGTGCGGGACAAAATGACCGTTTTTCGTGGAATGGCCCATAATTTCGAAATCTAAAAGCAGCAAATAGCTTATAAACTAACCATGATGAACTAGTAGTTGTTTTAAATAAGCTAAATGCAGGGTGTATCAGTACAGCGTTTACGGACTTTCAGGGCAGATAGAGTACACCTAGACGATGGGAAATCACATAGCAATGCATGGTCGGAAACGCTTTTCTAGAGCGGTAGTGACGACACAAATCACCAAAAATACAAGACACGAATAAGGGAAGAAAACATGCTTATTATCCTTAGTTTATCAAAAAACTAAGAAAAAAGAACATGAAGGGGCCAAAGGTTGTCATCAAAGTAGGTATTAGAAATTACAAACCCCAGGCCGTGATGCATGCCTCACTTCTCCGGCACATTGAAGATCGTACGTCAAAGCGGGCGCGGCAACAAAAACCGTGTGTGCGCATGCACCGTCATCTGATGATTCGGTTTACGTAACGACATTTATCGTATATACACACAAAAGCTTACCAGCAGTTTTGCTGTATTAAAAATAATAACTATGTTTTCTCCTTTTATTTGTGCCCTGTCTTTCTTGTGCTTTGTGTCGTCATTATCGGATCAGGAAAGCGTTTCCGACCATGCTTTACTGTGTGATTTCCCATCGTCTAGATGTGTCTGCAAACGCTGTATTGATAGGTACATCCTGTATTTAGCTTATTTAATGGCGTCGACTCGTAGATGTTGCATAAAGCAACTACGAGCCTGTAAACGCTGTACTGATACACCCTGTATAGGGGTACCCCATAGGATTTGATACTTTCTTGTTTGAAGCGAAGATGCAGTGAAACAATAGAAAAAAACTCGTTTATAGTCTCACAAATTATTATACTTTTGAAATCTAAAGGCAACAAATAATTTGTAAACTATAATTATGCTGAACGTATAGTTTTCAGCTACAACTACAATTAAGTCGACGCCATTAGATAGGCTAAACATAGCGTTTGAGACTTTCTTGTTCGAATCAAAAATGCGATGTTACAATAGTAAATGCACGCTTATATTCTCACAAATTAGTAGAATTTAGAAGTCTAGACGCAACAAATGACAAATAACTTGAACTGTGCTGAATTTGCAGTTGTTTTATACTACAGCTACCAGTAAGCCGACGCTATTAGATAAGCTAAACATAGCGTTTGAGACTTTCTTGTTCGAATAAAAGAGGTAGGGTTGCAATAACAAAAACACGCTCCTAGTCTCACAAATTACTAGAATTTTGAAATCTAACGGCAACAAATAACTTTTAAACTGTAACTGTGCTGAATTTGTAGTCGTTTTATGCTACAATTACAAGTAAGTCGACGCCATTAGATAAACTAAACATAGCGTTTGAGACTTTCTTATTCGTGTTGCAGTAGTAAAAGCACGCTTCTAGTCTCACAAATTAATATACTTCTGAAATTTAATGGCAACAAACAACTTGTAATTTATGGTTTATTTGTAAAATATAAAAATGCATTTTTATATTTACTGAGTCACACTTCACATTGATGATTTCGCAATAATGAAGCAATAATGTTCTTAGAAATAGCAGAAAAAAGTATTTAATGTTTCCGAAAATAATCTTTTGAAAAGTTATCCAGTCATTTTACTCTTGTAAATAAACACTTACAGCTGCATTTATTTGAAACGAATTCCTATATCCGTTACTTTAGCGTTAAAAAAATGTCACCTATTTCTTTTAAGAGCAGTGCATAACTAGGGTTTATCGCAAAAATAAATTGCTAATGGTATAATTTTATTGCGTCCTTGTCTGCAGGTTATTATCACCCAAAATACTTTAACTTGATAACCGTAATTTCAAAGCGTAAATGAGATCTGAAGTTCCTCAAGGTGAATGTCTTTTTCTAAGTAGTTTCAGTCATTTATCCAAGGAGACACGTCGGGCAATAATTACCAAACAGGACATTTTAAAATAAATGGCCCCGCCAATTTACCTTTATTACTCTCGATTTTTTGTACTTTATTTTGATGGCACGATTTTATTGCAGAGTACAGCGAAGAAACACTTTGATTTAGTTTAACATTTTGCGGTTTGTTTAATTTCTTGCGATTATAATTAGTTTGCATTGTGTTCCGCATTTAGAGGTATTTTGTTCCTCAAAGACCCGGACGTAGTAGATTGATGTCAAAAAATACAATAGAAAATATTAATTTTACATTCCATGAAAGAAATTTAAGCAAAAGGTTGAGAAATGCTTAAAAACAACTATTCGAACAAGGCGATTCATCTCCCATTTCATCTGGGAGGTCATTGCGACCGCCAAGAAATTTCTTTATTCGACAAATTTTGTCTGACGATTCTGCAAAAATAGCATCATTCGACAAAAGTTGGAGTTCTATTCGACAAAATGATCATCATTCGGCGAAATCTGGAGTTCCATTCGCCAAAATTATCATCATTCAGAAAAAATTAGAGTTCCATTCGGCAAATTGAGAATTTCAGCCTTCCCAAAAATTTTAGTTCGGGGCGCCCCTGATTTGAAACGTTACTAATCACACTCAAATCGTCCGAAATAAGTTGCTACACTGTAAAAACGATTCAGAAACGTTCCTGGAAAATAATAGGCAGCTGATGTGCCCAATTTCAGTCAGTAACATATCTTACAAAAACCAGGATCGTTTTCTGATAAAAGTCAGTAACCTTTCTGAAATATTAAGAAATCTCCCCTATTAAAGCCAGTCGTGAACTATCTAGAAAAATTAAATAGGTTTAATTTATGTTAATTATCAAATGCCATATTAGGGACAAAGATGCTGCTCATTTATTGACAGCCTATGTAAATGCAGTAAATTTAAATCCAAATAACCTTATGATCAATCGTACATCCCTTAAGAGAGCAAGAGAAAATCTTCGAGAGTTAAAATCAGATTTCATGAATTTAAATTTAGGTTTTTTATTTATTCCCTGGGATACAAAGCTACATCCAGATGTAACTGGGAAAAAACGCCCGATAGGCTTACCATGATAACTTCAGGTTCCAATGTTGAACAGCTACCCATAATTTCTGAGATTTTTCTTCAGTTGTATACATATTTTAGATGATTGCTCTTTATTGCTAACTGTTCAAGCTGTAGTGTTTTATACAGCGACTTACAATACCGGCCGTATAAATTGTAATTTTTTAAAACAAAAGCTGAACGGTGATATATTGCATTTGTATTGCTATCATCATGCACTTGAAATCGTACTGCAGAGTGTCTTTTTAAAGAAGTTCTTGCCTATCTTAGTTCTAGACTCGATATTCCATTATTTAAGCGCTTCAAAATTCAAAAATTACACATACCACTTAAATTCTAAAAGAAGAATTTGATGACACATTACTGTTCATAGAAAGCGGAATTAAGAAATATTACATAACGTGTAATAATATTTCTTGGTGAAGTCCTCGCTCCTACAGGGATATGTTTTCGGAAACCTGGAGCTTATCTGTGAGCCAGATGGGTGGCAAAAGGAATTTATTGTTTGAATATTTATATATTTAGGAAACAATTTAAATTGACCTTACATGAAGAGATTGCCCGTAAATGTTTTACAGTTAAATGTTGTATGAAGATATAGTTTTTCGCAGCAACCTTTTCTAGGCCTTTTAAATTAATATAAAGTCTAGTGTCTAAAAAACCTGCAGCGTACAAAATGATGACAAACATGCAGCAGAAGCAGTGATTGAAAAATTCATAAATCACTTATGGTACTTAGAGGATGAACTAATAGCTTTGTCCGTATTGAATGAAGGAATTAACTTTGAAGGTAGGAAAAGACGACTTCAAAAAAATGCTAGCTGAATAGGAAGACGTGTCTGTTGACAGTAGATGATTTGGAATAACAGTAGATGATTTGGAATACTTTCTTAGTAAAGATCTTCCTTTTTATAGAATCAATTACAAGTCAATAAAACTGTTTGATAAGTTAGAAACACCAAAAGATGTTTTCCTATTTGATCCGGATTCATAGCAAAATGAAGGAAACTATTTAAAGGGAAGAGATGTCGTTAAAATGCTGAAAGTTGTAAATGATACAACTGAAAGAGAAGCACAATTAATCGAAGAATTTCACAATCAATTTACCAAATATGAGTCACAAAAGCAATTTAGTATTTTACAGGCACTCCAAGACTATCAGAAAAAAAAAAAAATGCATACAATTGAGATACATTAAGAAAAGCGTACGATTAAGGTAAAGTTTCTAAAGCAATATTTCATTTTTATTCAATGTAAAATCTTTAGACGATATAAAGTAATTAAAAAGATTAATTTTGGTGCTACCTCGCTGTAAAAATACTTTGCAAACATAGGGAAAACGATGTACGGGGTCTGAAGTAAAAACTCGAAGATTTGTTGGAAAATTATCAAAAGTGTTCAAGTTCAACGTCCTAGGGGCACGTGTTATTATTGACCGATCGAGTTCAAATTTTGCACCGATTACTTTTTATTATAGTGTCACAAAACTAGGGGGCGTCACTTGTTGAATTCCGCAAAATGTTTTTTCCCATATAAATAAGGACCACCCTAATATATATATATATATATATATATATATATATATATATATATATATATATATATATATATATATATATATATATATATATATATATATATATATATATATATATATATATAACATGGAGCGAGAAAAAACTTTTATTTTCTCAACGCTTAATTTTTATTTAATTTTTTAAAATGCCCGATTTTGAAAATAAGGCGTGGTCTTACAAATGATGTACTTTGGCACATCTGTCTACCGCATTTCCACGTTATGATAATCAAGATGCGAATTAAATAGTGCGCTCTACGCTTGCTATCAACCATATCGTTGCCAGTAAATGTGAGTAAAGGTGCGAATTAAATATTGTGTTCTGCGAATGGCATCAGTGAGTTGCATTTCATCATTTGTGATGTCATCGGCAAAAGCGTAAACAATGAAAGCGCACTGATTAAAGTAATTGTTAAAAAATATAAAACTTGGTCAAATTATTTTAAAAATGGTCAAATTCTATGTTTTTAAGCATGCTCTTTCAGAAAAAAAAATACTTTTAAAATTTCGGAAACGACCCCATTGTATATGGAAATAAGAATGAGCTCTCATGGTTAAGAATAGCGTGACTCAAACTGCTTTTGACTCCGGACCGGTGCAATTAGTGAAAATATGTCATGGACCGGTGCTGTTTTGTTTTGTTTTGTGTTTAAAAAAATCCTAGGTATTCAATTTGTTACAAAATTTACTTGTAAGAGTTTATTACGATTTATTTTTCATAGCGCACTGGATGACAAGTGAGCACTTACAAGCACTGCAGGCACACTGACTTCTTTTTAGAATGTTAATGATTTTGCTTCTGTTTAAGATAATTCTTTAATTGTTTTTGTGGTGTTTTCCAATTTGGTTTATTCATTTTGATGTATTATTTCTGTTATTAAACTCTAGAATGCTGAGAAAACATCCGTAGTAACTGCAAAGAATATTTCAAAAAGTGTTCCGGACAGTTTATAAAAAAAACCCACCTCAGAATAAGAGCTTTTAAAAGTGGCAAAGTGGCATAAAACTTTTCCCGAAGCGGGAAGTGTCCAGAAAAGGCAGCTAAGAGAGCTAATATCTGAGCTACTAAGTGCACGAGTTTTTTTAGTAAAATCTTTGTAAGTAGTGGTATCCAATTTTAGTTTTATTATGCCTTTAAACTCTCTGTCATGTTTTGTGACCTCTCCAAATTTGGTACATTTGATTGGGACACTTCACAACAGTACAAAACTATAGTTATCATAAATAAGGTAAAGCTCCAGTAGTGGCCAGTGCTTCAGTAGTGGCCACTTCAAGTTTACTTTTGTACTTTGAAGAAAGAAATGAACAATAATAATGTGTTATTTGAGCAATCACATTGCTTATTGTTCTCTTTTGACTGTTTTGAGTTCCTATGATTTTATTTTCCCCCCGCCTCCCTCTGCAGCACCACCGTCGACTGGCCTCACGATGCTGCTCCTCTAGCGAAAACAGTGTCCAGGTTGCGTCCATATCCTACACACACGCGCATACACACACACCTACACACATACACACACACCTACACACATACACACACACCTACACACACATACACACACACCTACACACACACACACTCCAAAATACATACACACACACACTCCTACATACGCACACACACCTACATACACACACACGCATACACACACACGCATACATACACACACCTATACACTCACACGCCTACACACTCACACACCTACACACATGCACACACACCACCACACACATACACACACAAAACCACACACACACATACACACACCACCACACACTCCTACATACATACACCTACACAAATACACATACACACACATACACACTCATGCCTGCACACAGACACAAACACACACACACTCGTGATTGCGAAAAACATAATTTGAATTCCAAATGTCAAATTTCAAATTAATTTTTATTATTATTACTTTTTTTTGGTTCTTAATGTAATTAGTATCATGATGAATCGATTTTATTCATCTGTTGAGACAGGGAGAAGCAAAGGGATGCAAGTAGACATTTTCAAGTTTTGAGTAAAACAACTTTTAAAGATGAGCTCCTAGGTAGGCTTTCACTGAATTTTTTTTCTAAATCATGCTGAATAGCAACTACCAAAGCTACTAGTACCATCTCTTTCCCCAAGACAGAGGAGAGGTTCACCTACCATGCGAATTGGTTATCTCCAAATTTTTAATTTTGTCACTTACATCCCTTTGCTTCTCACTGTCTCAGCTGTTCAAGTAAGTAATGTAAATACTTCAGATGGGAGAATGTCAGATGGCCACTACTGAAATTTTTAGATTTAAGAGCAGCCACTACTGGGTCAAATTTGAGATTTGAGAAAAAATTCATAAAATTTGAACACATTTTTAGAAATTGGTTAGATTCATAAAGCGTTGGGCTATAAAACGTTCATTGAGTTTCAAGAGGGGCAATTAATATTGTAGACCTACTGTTTAAAAATATACTTCATTGTGTTCATAAATATACTTCATTCTACTAGTGTATTTTAAACCTTGAAGTGGCAACTACTGGTGTTTTACCTTATATCTCTTCTGCATGATACCATTATTATTATTATTATTATTTTTATAAATCTATAAGCACTTTTGCACTCTTCGATTATACAAATTGAAGCGAGAAACGAACTTAGTTTATTCACAACGTTGCTTTGCTATAAAGATTAAAACGATGTAGGACAACACCCTCAAACTTAATTAAAAGAAAGATGACTGCGAAGAAAAACGCCCTTTTTACTGAGATAAAAACGATTTTATCTTCAAATTGAAATTACTTAATGGTTACCCAGTTAATTAATTTTTTTAACCTCTAGAAATACAGACGCATACCTTAAATCAATATGTATATTCACAATAAATATACAATACAATATAATACAAACACCTACATAACATTAGTTCTAGAAGTAATTATCTTAGACAGATTTCTTTCATAAAAGCTTAATTAGCCATTTCAATCACTATTAGTGATAAAAACAATTTTTCATGTTCATAACATAGCATTTTTTTCTGAAAGGTTCTTTTTGTTTCAAAACTACTATTTTTTTCTTGCTGAAAGTAACATGCGAGAAGTAACCCTGAAGCGATTATTTTTATCATTTTTCTTGTTGAAGTATATGCCCGAAAGATTTCCTAATTACAATAAAATGTGACAAGTTTGATCCTTCTTTCAAACAGATCATATAAAAATTTGAATGCCTCCAATACAATGTGGGTTTTATTTTTTGTGTGTGTCTATTTAGTAAAAAAATAAGAGAAAGATAGAAGAATAATTTTCATGTCCTTATAAATAATTATTCATTAATCTTTCGATTTATGTTTTTTTCTCTTTCTTTTTTCCTTTTTTATGTAATGCATTTCTATCATTTTTTAAAATAAAGTTTAAAATCTGAAGAAAAAAAAACAATAGGGTAACGGCTCCAGTCACAGACATGCTTAAGACATCGCTCTCATGTTAACTCAATTTTCTGAGTCCTTTTTAAAATTTTAGACTTATTAAACTTATTTTTCTTTCCTGCAACTACATCTCATCTAATGTTTGGATGCTTCTGGATCCTCCGAATTAGTTAATTCTATTTTATTTGCTCAATTTCGATAGAAGGTCCGATCCTCAGTAATAGACACTGACAATGGAGTGGTTTCCTTCAATCAAAAGTACTACTTTAAGTCATTGAAATGGGTAGAATAAGCAAAAAAAGTAATATGGACCCAGAAAATACTTTTATTTTCCCAACAGTTTTTTTTTTTAATTAATTTTTTTAAATGTCGGATTTTCCAAACAAGGCGTGGTCTTGATGACGTCCCAAATGATGTACTTTGCCGAATCTTTCTACTACTTTTCCACGTTATGATAATCAAGCAGCAAATTAAAATTGCGCTCTACGCTTGCTATCAACCATATCGTTGCCAATGCACGAGAGTAAAGATGCGGATTAAATATTTTGTTCTATGAATGGCAACGCTGTATGGCATTTCATCATTTGTGATGTCACACAACAGAAGTGTAAACAATGAAAGCGCACCGATTTAAGTAATTTTTTAAAAATATCAAACTTAAATAAATTATTTTAAAAATGGTCAGATCCTATGTTTTTAAGCATGCTTGTTCAGAAAAAAATGCTTAAAATTTTGGAAACGACCCCATTCTGATGACACCCAGAACAGGCAAGATGAGAAAAGTATGAGTAATATACAAAATTCCCCTTTTCTCTTCAAAATGTGTAAAAGTTCTTTATTTTGAGAGCTAAATCCTTAATATATTCAAATAAACATGAAACACGAGCTGACCTCGTGGTGGCTGTTCAAAACCTTCCAAATGCCTTGTAAATACCAACTGGCCCATAAAATTCACTCTGATAACACTAGATGGTTGCATCGTATTCATGGACCACAACAACACCAGTTTTACCCGCCGAAAATTCTTATTATTTAAATCCAAACTTATGGCTGTCTGTTACTGGATCCTTATCTGTTACTGGTGCCCTTATCCTACCATGCCCAAAAATACATGAATAATCATATAAATAAGTCTTTTTAAACTTAAGGTATTGAAAAGTTCTTTGAAAATCGTTCTCTGAAAATCGTTGAACGTAGGTAGCGAACAAAAGACGTCATTTTTTCTAAAGAATAAGTTGTCGCAAACATAAGGGGTGCCTTCTAGATGCAGATCCTTTCACGGGAAGTATTGGCTTTACGGTAACAAAACTGCTTTTGTCAAACGCAGAGAAAAGAAAATCAAACAGAAATTTCTGCGAAGTATTTTTTTTGCTTCTTGAATATTCAAACCCTATCCTATCTCCCTTCAACTTACGATGTTTAAAGTTGAATTGAATTTTTATATAAATCCGAGAAGTTCAATTACAATTTTATTGCATTTACCTTTCTTGAAGTAGTATAAAACTTTTATACGTCAGGTAGTAAAATACTGGAGCGTTTAAATGATTTGACGGCGGCAAAATGACTGTTTCATAATCCTTAGGTCAGGACTTAATTTGCATGGGAGCTCATGAGAGCTACGCTGCCACACTTCTTTTATACTTTTTTATATGAATCTTCTCATAATCGACGGGATTCAGGCTATTTACTCCTTAAAACAATTATGAAGAACTTAGAACTTTTACACTTTTGTTAAAAAATAAGCTCTGGCTTGGAGGAGAGCGCATTGATATGATCATCTTATGCATCAATAAATTCGGAATTTAAAAAAATCTATCAAATTTATATTGTGTCAAAAGAAAAGTTAAAGGTTGAAATAAAAGTTCTAAGTTTTAAAATCATTCAAAGGCATAATTTGTTAAATTACCAGAAAAATCCCACCTTATAGAAAATAGCAACCATTCGGATAACTACTAAATTGAGGAAAGCAATCCAAAACGTAATTTAGTGCTCTGTTGGGACAAATCTAACCTGGCAATGGTTGTAAAGGTGCGATTAGGATCTGCGTAGTATTCGTAATGTTGGCAAGTTTGCTTTGCTCCAACTAAGGCTCCTATATATATACGAGCTGACGCATCAGCGTAAGAACAGCCATTTTGAATCGGAGAGTGTATTTGAGTGGTTGTCTTTTGTGGCGAGTTGTCGCGCGTTATTTTCCACTGCGATTATTAGAGGCACGTGATTTGTTTATAAGATAAAATATTATTTTTGACCAATTTGACAAAACCGGAAACTTCTCTCAGGTGACACTTGCTCCGCAATAGTGAAACATCCGATCCAAAAAGGCTAAACATAAACTGATGCGTCGGTCTGTATATATAGCGGCTCTAGCTCCAAATATAATAGCTATTTTCTTTTGGAATGACTCTTTGCTTAACGTTTTATGGATTGTTTAGTAGCCACAGCAAGGGATTTTACATCGAAATTCTTTAAACACACTAGAAAATCACCCGTCAAGGTATTACGGGTGAAATTTGCTTTCACATCTGAATTAAGCAATTGCCTCTTTGGTGATATTTTGATAGTTTAAATTTTAATCCTAACTCCCAGTGGATTAACCCTGAACTCCAGTAGATAGCATTCATTGTTGACCACTTTTTAGTATCTTCATTCTCCTAAAATGACAGTCTTACCAGTAAAACAGTTAAGTTACTGGATTCAGTTCAGCCTTGTCAAAAATAAAAGTATTTCCATGCATGTCAAACATTAGTAAAAAATGTTATCAAATCACCATGCTATGGAGTGAGTTTCATTGTTGGTGACGTCAGGAGAGTTACTCAATCAATGAATTCGCTATTATACGTGTGAAGATTTAATTTCATTTGTCGAGCTATCTCTCACTTACCATTTCAATAATGAGAGTTACGAAATTTCTTAGGCTGAAGTTTATTATACACATTTCTGTGCTTGCTTAGGTTCAGCCTTGAAAGTGAAATTGTTAAGTCTATTAACCGTTTATTGTTCATTTTTGTTTTTGGCAACTATATTAACAACTTCGGACAACCAATAAAACAACCATAGAGTAAGGAATTTTAATTTCATGAACTTTTTTGAATCCATGTAACTTACCCTTTAACTTACTTTGGGCATCCACCATACAACGGCAAAGGAAGTATAATAAAAACTGATAGAAATAGCATAAATTATGTATCAACTAGCTGCGTCGCCCGGCTTTGCACGGTCTACCTCGAAAATAAAAGTTACGTCTAGTGACGCGTTTTCAACATTCACGTCTGAATTTTTTAAAAAAAAGAAAAGAAAAAAAAAAAGAGTAAAATTTTGCGGCAGATTGAGGAAAATACCCCAAAACGGAAACATTTTAAATCTCCCGATTACAGGAAAAGCCTCAAAACAAAGCCCAGAATTTCATTTGTTTATATTAGAGGAAAAAAATGGCAACAGATCTTTCTTCTCAATGTTTTTTTTTTACGCTACAAACTTCAATAAATCATTGTTACGGAAATTTGAGATGAAGTACTGAATAATAATTTGAATGGAGGAACGCCTTCGAAAAATAGGGATTTTATGTCGAAATCTAAGTATTATAATTAATACTTTTTTTATTGATATCTCCACTAATTATTATCGGAAGATTATGTTGAATAGCCAAACATTAATAATGGAAAATTACGAATCCATCGATGGTAAGTTTACTGGCGTTCGGGAGAAAAAACTCGGACACAGATAGATACGTACGCTCAGTTTTTAATTAGGTAAGATTTTCTAGAACGTATTGCTGAAAATATCCACTTCAACTCAGCAATGGAGCTTTTCTTCAGTCTAAAAAAGACTCGACGCAATCAAGAAACTCGTAATTGAACGACTTTGAAAAATTTCTTAAAAATTTACTTGTTTGAAAATTGACTCAAAAAATGCTTTTTTTATTTTTACTTTACCAGCTAAACCAACTAAACGACACAAAATGACATTACTATGTATTGACTTCATACATACTACATTGACTTCGAGGATTAGAATTGTGCATGTAGCATAAGTTTCAACTTTCAGCACTCATCACGAATGAGTTTGAGCAAAACATTTTCTCTTTTAAAAAGCAAAGAATTTGATGGGATGTATTGCCAACGGAAATGAAACGGAAGAAAGATACTAAAATAATCGATTTTCTCCCAGAGAGTGCTTCTGTGATGTATCCCTTTTCACTTCAACTCTCAGCATTTAATAAACTCGTTACACGCTCAAAAGATACGTACGGCACACAATAAATATGGCGATATTGGTAGTTATTAGTTTTGGAACGTTTAGAAGCATCGCTGAACATCTGCAGCAGTACACGTAATTAAACATTAACTCTTTTCATTTTGTAATCCAAAATATTTCAATTTCTCCGAAACGAATTTGGAAAATGTAAGGCAAACAATTATAATTAAAGATCTGTTTTCTAAATAATTTTCTGGACATGCTCAAGAAAGATCTTTAGCTTTATTTCTTGTAAAAAAGACAATAAGTTCATGAATGACATTAAAAAGAAAATGTAAATTTTAACAAAAAAAACCCTCTGAAAATCGGTTTTTATATGAAATTAAAATGAAAAAAAAAAAAAAAAAAAAATTAAAAATTAGAAATAATACATCACAGTTGAAATATTAATTAAAAAATATGGGAAGATGAGTGCAGTTAAGAAATATTTTCTCTCCCCCCCCTCCCTGTTCAAAATATTTCTTGAACACAAATACAG
Source organism: Uloborus diversus (assembly GCF_026930045.1). Lineage (NCBI taxonomy): Eukaryota > Metazoa > Arthropoda > Arachnida > Araneae > Uloboridae > Uloborus > Uloborus diversus. The sequence continues at coordinate 100,511,587 of NC_072739.1, read as the reverse complement.
TTAATGTACACTTTTAGTTACATTTTCTCAATATTAACAAATTTTTGATAGGTTTTTACAACCATTATTTTCATTAATAAAAAAGTAAATGACTAACCCTGTTTCATCGTTCCCCATTTTCTCATATTCTACTGAATTGTAACTCTAAGGTATTTTCTCTCTAAGTTAATTCGTTATTTTGGTGCAGTCAAATAGAGAATGTCAACTGCTTTACAAACATGAAAACAAGTTTAAAATAAACGATGCAAGATAGATAAACATGGATGAGAAAAAACATAAGCTTATAAAAAAAAAGAAAAATTAATTTGAATTTTGACACCTTGAATTCAAATTATGATTTTCGCAATCACGGGTGTGTGTATGTAGTCGTGTGTGTTTGTGTATGGGGGGTATGTTTGTTTGTGTGTAGGGGGTATGTGTATGTGTGTGTAGGAATGTGTGTTTTTGTCTGTGTGCTTTCACAAGTGTGTGGGTAGCTGTGTGTATGAATGTGTGTGCGTGGGAGCGGGGCATGTGTATGTGTGTGTAGGCATATGTGTTTGTGCCTGTGTGCAGGCATGAATGTGTGGGTAGTTGTGTGTATGAAGGTGTGTGGGGGGGGTATGTGTATGTGTGTGTAGGCATATGTGTTTGTGTCTGTGTGCAGGCATGAATGTGTGGGTAGTTGTGTGTAAGTGTTTGTGTGTGTGTGTATGTGTTTGTGTATGTGTGTAGGTATATGTGTTTGTTTGTGTGTATGTGTGTGTGTTTGTGTGTAGTTGTGTATGTATGCGCGTGTGTGTAGGACATGGATGCAACCTGGAGACGGCTTTCGCTATAGAGCAGCATTGCGAGGAGCCGGTCTACGGTGATGGTGCAGAGGGTGGCGGTGGGAAAATAAAATGATAGGTCGCCAAAAACAGTCAAATGAAAGCAATAAGCAATCGTGATTGCTCAAAAATGGAATCCAAACCGACCGCAGAAAAATATGGAGCAGCTTTAAGATCGTTAACCAAGTTTGAACTATTCCTAAAAATATGGAAAAATCCCCAAAACCAAGATCTCATAAAGTGACGCATTTTCGGATAATTTGATATGCGTTAAAATCGAAAGGGTGACTCGAATCCCACTAAGTTGGGCAATTCCAGAAATATATTTAACTGTTGTTTTTCTCCACATAATTTTGATGCTTTTTTAAGTGAAAGTTTAAAGTACGCCTAGTTTGTTCTATATTCGATTCACTCTCTCGATTTTAACTTTTATCAAATCATCCAAAAAGTACCCCAATTTATTAGATCTTCATTTTATGAAATCTTTCCATGTTTTGAGCAAAAATTCAAACTTCATTATCGATCTGGCTATTCCGTATTTTTCTGCTGTTTTGATTCCAGTTTTATTTATTTACTTTTTTTTTCTTTGTCTTTTTTCCCTCACTTATTTTTATCTATATTGCGTCGTTTGTTTTTAACTTGTTTTCGTTTTCGCAATGCAGTTAGTATTTTTTGTTTGCTGTTCTACCTCGTTGCATTTGTTGCATATCCTTTCATTCATAAGCTCATTTATTTTGCATTGAAAAAGGGTTTCCTTATAACCCCGAAACACGTGTATGCAAGTTTCCTTCGAATTTGCAGTTATACGTTGTTTTTTATTTTACTTTTCAAGTACAGAGGTATTTATTCTATTCTTAATCAATAAATTAGTTGATGAAATCACTCATTTGAATAGATATAATACAATAATTCACAAGCGTTTTCAGAGGGCCCCCGATTTTACATGTTTGGGAGGACAGAAATTTTCAACTTACAGAATGGAACTTCAAATGATGGAATTCGAATGATGATAATTTTGATGAATCATCAGACAAAATTTACCTTGTTATGATAATTTTGATGAATCGTCAGACAAAATTTACCGAATTATGATAATTTTTACGAACTGTCAGACAAAATTTGCCAAATTATGATAACTTTGACGAATTGTCAGACAAAATTTACCGAATTATGATAATTTTGACGATTTTTCAGACAAAATATACCGAGTTAAGATAATTTTGACAAATCATTAGACAAAATTTGCCAAATTACGGTAATTTTGCTAAACCGTCGGACAAAGTTTACCGAATAAGGACATTTTTGGAAGGTCACAGTATCTTCACATGACCCATCGTGCCACCCATGAGAGGGAAATTAATGTGTGCTTTTACCTATTTTTATTTATTTATTTATTTTTGTAAAGACTTACAGCTTGCATACATTTTTCAAAAGATTGCGTTTACAATTGCGTTACAACTACATTTTAAAACTTATACACTTTGCAAAAGTTTTGTGCTTTGAACAATATCACTCATACTAATCTGTAACAAAATTACTGTAATTAAGCAGTAGCGCTGCAAATATTTTACCAGTCGTTTGCAGATGTCTAAAGATAACTCACACTGAAGTTCCTTTTAACATTAAGCTCAAAATTGACTTAATAGAAACTTCAAATTAACTCGGAACTGGTAAATGTTCTCATTTTAGATTAATAAATCACAGATCATTAAATTTAATGAACTGACAGAATGAAATAGATTATTCCAAATTTTAGAGTTAAGCGCTTAAATTTATTCGAAATGATTATTGCAGCATCAAATATGTGTATGATTAGGAGAATATTAGCAGAGTAAAATTGTTTGTTTTATTATTCAGATTTGTTTTACTTAGTATGGAGAGGATACAATAGATGAAATTTCTTAAAATCAAAATTATTCTTTCTATTTCACTCAGGAAGAATTTATCTGGTACAAACAACTTTTTCTATTTGCCTTCTTAGTTTCAAATAAAAAGAAAATTATTTGCGCTAGTAAATACTAGAAGTTCGTTTAGAACTAGATGAAAACTCGTTCGTTTAGAACTAGATAAAAGCTCAATAAAGATAAAAACAACGCTGCTGAACCTGATTGCAAAATTGAATCAATTTTTGTTGAAAGGGCGTAAGTCAACTTACGAACAATGTTGACCTACGCCCTTTTAACAAAAAGCGAATCCATTATTCCATACACGTTATTTGGAGATTACAAGGAGAAACCCCTTTTTAATGTTGGATAAATTTTTAAGAGATTGTTGCATTTCCCGCTTTAATGTCTACACCAGTTAGGACTACACACCAGGGGCGTGCTCGGGGGGGGGGGGGGGGGAGAAGGGACACCTGTTGGCCCGGGTCCGATATTTTTAAAAAAGAGAGGTTGAATATATGCAGGGACGTAGGGTAAACAATATGTAGGGGGCCCGTAAAAGTCATTTGTGACGGGGCTCCAAAATTTCTGTGCACGCTCCTGCTACACAACTTACAATATTATTAACTTCCTCTCCTTGAAGTTGGTTAAGAACATCAATATAGCAAAGAGCTAGAAAAATAAATTGCACTTGAATGTGATTGAACTAAGAAAACGTTATTTAAAATGCCGAAAAAATGAATTAGTAAAAAAAAAAATGAATACAAAGAAACAAAAAAAGTATGGAGATACAGTGAAACCCCGATTTTACATCCCCCGAATATACGTTTTCCCAGCATTTCACATTTTCTTCACTAAGTCCCTGCTTTTCCGGAAACTAATAATGTTCATTTTATCCAGTTGAAAAGTTTGTTATTTATGAATTTCCCGCATTTTACGCTTTCTTTGGGAAGTAAAAAGAAAAAAAAAAAGAAAGAAAAAGAAAAAAAAATGTTCTAAAATTAGCAATATATTTCCTTTTGTTCTTTTTAAAGCTAATCCACACTGGTTGCAAGTTAATCTATGAAAACAGAACTGCTACTGCTCCATCCGTAAGTTGACCTTTGTGGTATTTTTGAACAAGGTTCGAAAATATCATAATATTTTCAAAAATATCGAAAATATCCGATATTTTCAATTAGCACAAACTTGAGTCTTCCAAATAGTAAATGCATCCTCAAATCACACTTTATTTTCTTATTACTATAATTACAATATGTATACTTAAAATGAAGGCTTCTTTCATTATTAATATCTAATATTTCGTTTTAAATTTATATCAATTTTAATGGAGTTATTTAGCATTAGCTGTTTTATTCATTTTTCTTCTGTTAGCTACTTTTACAGTTACATGATTCAGAAATAAAATATATACATTAGTCCGTGCACAGTGATAACACATTTTCATTTTTCTGAGCAATGTTTAACATTTAACTGGGCACTTTTAATATGAATTAAAATTGTTGCATTACATACTAATTTTATGAACATAAAATACAAGTAAAATAGAAGTATTATATTACTTTACTAAATTTATGATGTATTAATACATTATAAAAATATAGTACATACCTTTTTGGTTATTTTAAATTATAAAGGAATAATTTTACTATGAATAATATACTTCTTATATTGAAAATACCGTAGCTGAAAAAAATTAATATCAAAAATATCAAAATACAATAAAACCTATCTACAATGACACTGTTGGGACCAAAAAAAAAAATATCGTAGTAGACAGGTTATCGTTATAGACAGTTTGATTATTCATGCTGACATTTTGCTGGGGTAAAAAAAAAAAAATATAGACAGGTTATCGTTATAGACAGTATCGTTGTACACAGGTTTCACTGTATCGTGATATTTCCAAAATAAATATCGGATATATATCGTGATATATGTCATGATATATATCGATTGATATATATCGGCGAACCCTGTTTTTGAACCAATGAAGATGAACAAGAAGAAGCGGAACCACAGCCCGTCCCTTCTTTCAAAATGCATTAAAGAGCTTACGAATAGTGAAAGACTATTTTCTTTCTCACAAGGACCAAGAAAAAAAAAACTTGCAAAGTATTTCAATCCTGGAAGATGCTGCATTTACTTTGAGCTTAATGACTAAAAAACACTCCACTATTACGGACTAGTTATAACTTAAACGCCCGGATTCGCAACTAAAATGCGCGAAAATTATTCGAAATGGTATGTATAATAATATTTTCGTTTAATATAGATATTATCCCTTTTGAAATAGTCATCTTTACTACCGTTAGTTTTTTTTCTATTTGGTCCTTTCTCTCAATGTACTTTACGTTTTCCCGTATTATACGTTTTTTTTCAACGTAGTTCCTTGAGAAACGTACAATCGTAATTTTACTGTATAACTGTGAAGTCACGTAATCAACTAGATTAATAAATAGGATTTAGTTATTATTTTTTTAAATCCTACATATGTAACCCTTTCAAGACTTACATTATAATTACCTGAAACAAGCACAGGGGCTGTCCAATGACGTCACACTTTTCTTAGATAAATTTGACATGGGGTCGTTTCCAAAATTTTAAAAGTACTTTTTCTGAAAGAACATGCTTAGAAACATAGGATCTGACCATTTATTGATAAATTTGTTTACGTTTAATATTTAAAAAAAAAAAAAAAAAAAATACTTAAATCGGAGCGCTTTCATTGTTTACGGCTTCTACCGATGACATCACAAATGATGAAATGCCATTCAGTGCTGCCATTTACAGTGCAAAATATTTAATTCACATCTTTACTCACGTGCATTGGCAATGATATGGTTGGTAGCAAGCGAAGAGCGCAACTTTAATTCGCTGCTTGATTATCATAACGTGGAAACGTAGAAGAAAGATGCGGCTAAGTGCATCATTTGTGACGTCATAAAGACCACGCCTTGTTTGAAAAATCGGACATTTAAAAAAATTAATTAAAATAAAAACTGTTGGGAAAATGAAAGTATTTTCTGGGTCCATGTTATTTTTTTTTTGCTCATTCTATCCATTTCAATGACTAAAAGTAGTACTTTTGACTGAAAGAAACCATCCCATTGCCACCAACTGCCACGCTTTGCCTTATTTCCTCTCCCATACTTCGCATATCAGGCTGTTTTTCTTTAGCATATTCTCATAAAAATGCTTGATGTCACACGTCTTGTTACTCTCTCCCTCCCTCTCGTTACAAACTATCACAATTTCATGAACCTCCTTCCTCCCCCTTAAATCTTAACATCGTTGTGGACAGCTCCATAGTTAAAATTAGACACAATTGCGAAAATGCTAGAAATATGCTCTATTTCTAAAAAAGCGGAGAGGAGAAAAGTTTCAGAAATATAATTTTGCACTTATGAAAACTTTTCAAGTTAATTTTAAAGCAAATCAGTAATTAAAGACCATTAAGTTAAAAAAAAAAAAGCCTACATAGACGAAATGATTAAAAAATACATAAATAAAATTTTTGAAAATCTACATAAATAAAACAAATAAAGAAAATAAATAAATATAATGAAATAAAAATGAATGCAATAATATAAAATATTTAAATATAACTCCGAAGTTATGTGTTCAACTAAATTAATAAATACATAACTAAAATTAATGTTTTTTTTTTTCTAAATTTACCTAAACGTTTTATAAGTCATGTATTATAACTACCTGAAACAAACATAAATAGAACTAGAAATGCGTGCAATAATTGCTCTAAAAATTATATTTCTAAAGAAACGGGACCGAGAAAGAAATTTAGCAATTTAATTTTTAATGAACAGTTTAGAACGTTTCTCAAACGCTTTTGCTTGATTTGTCCTCAAAGTTCCATAAATAATGTCTTTTGTCCTCCGTGTTCGTTAATGGTGATTGTAAGCACGTTAAATATGTCGTAGTCACTAAGTCCTCCAAGTGAATAAATACCTCTAGTGGTGCTAGTCCACGGATTGTTCGGCATTCGGTCAGGACCAAAACGAAAAAAAAAAAAAAAAAAAAGAGTTTTCTTCAGGGCCCAATGAAACCAGTTGAAACCACAAATAGTGGTAGGTAAGGGAGACCCTGGAGTACTTCGTGTAATATTGTATAATATCAAGACCAGTGGCGTGCACAGAAGTTTTGAGGCCCGTCACAAATGACTTCTATACGGGCCGCCCCCATATTGTTTATCACTAATTCCCTACATACATTCCCCGCCTCATTTTAAAGATCTCGAACCCCCTTCAAGCTCGGACCTGGGCCAACAGGTGTTCCTTCTTCTCCTCCCTGTGCACTCCCCTGATCAAGACTACATAAAATCAGTACAGGTAAAATTTTCGCTTTGAAAACACACACACAAACCAAAATAAAAAGCAAGAACTGTACATCTAGGACGTATAGTTTTCCCAGAAAGGCAAAGGAAAAGTATGTCGTTATATCCTGGCCAAAAAAAAAAAAAAAAGATTGCAGCGAAGATGAACATTTGAGCTGAAATTTTCATCCATGTATTGATTAAAATATCAGGGAGATTTTGTGAAAGATTTTTTTCAGTTACTCTTGAATATTTTAAGAAAATCTTGTGGCTAACATCCAAAATGCATTACATTTATTTACGTAATCCTAGCGTTTTAAAATGCGGAATGCATCAGCTCAGAATTCCGTTTCTAGTCAGCAAATTTCTGCCACTTAAATGGAACGAAATCGAGAAATTTTTTTCCCCGGATTTTAAGATTATTTTATGTTTTGGTTTTATAAAGATCGATTTCTTAATTTGTACTCATAAATATTTTTTGGGATGTAGGTCTTATTTTTATTTTATCAAATGCATCTTTAAAGCGTGATCCATATTGGGTTTATTTAACTGAAGAGTGTGCATCTGAATAAAAATTTCTCTGAAACACTTTTATTAACATCTACTTCATTTAATACTATAAAAGATAAGTAAATTTAAAAAAATAAAAAAATGTAAATAACCAAAAGACAAGAAAAAAGCTATTTGTTTATTAAAATAGGACTTACTAGTTAGCTTTTTTCCCTTCTTTTTCCCTTATTCTATGGAATTACTGATTTTTTTTCTTATGAGATGAATAATTTTATTCGAATCCAACGAAGTGTAGATTTGAGTAGCAATGTCATGGAAGGTCGTTGTGAGACTTCCAAAAAATTTCCTTATTCACAAATTTTGTCGGACGATTCGACAATTTTGTAGACAGCAATAAAAAAAGAGCGTTTTTTAATGCTTTCAATTACAAAAAATTGCATTTTTTAATTTTTTTCAATGGTGCTTTAATGACTCTTTAATATGCACGCTCATATTTCATCGTTCAACAAAATTCGAAATCTCATTCGGCAAATTAAAAACTTTCGTCCTCCCAAAAACTGAAGTTCGGTGCACCCCTGGTAGCAAGTAGATAAAAAATACTCTAACAAAATATTTTACACACCCATATTCTAAAAATGAGTTTAAAAAAATAATTAAAATTACTTTATTATCAACAAGCGATAAACAAGTATGTACATATTCAGATCTGAGCATTCGAAAGGTTATAAACTTCTGGCAAATTAGGACGCTACTGAGAAAATGCATCGTTAGCCAAAATATTTCATGAAATAATAACTATCATCATGCTTGTAGGTCCAAGTTTAGAACGTTACATTAGCGCGAAATAGTTTTTATTGATTAATGATCGTGGGTCATGTGATACGGTGAGAAAACGGAAGCGGACCTTGCATATGGCGACACAATTTGGGTGTGTCTTCATTGTCGAGGACCTTGTCACATTTCAAGACAGAAAACTTTTTATGCAGTAGTGAATGATTTTTAGCATCATGGAAGTAACTTGTGAGAAGTTTAGCTATAGTTAAATGCTGGGGCTCTCAAACTTTTTTGACTCGTGGAACCTTTTGAAGAATTAGAACTTTCTTACGGCACCCCAGTCCATCTTTATAACATACTAGTGGTACCCGCACGGCTTTGAACGTAATAGAAAAATTAAAAGGTCTTTTGGTTCGCCTGTGTATTTACAAATAATGTATGGTGAATTTTCTCGCCAATTGGCTTGTACCCATGTTACGGTTCCACGTTATGATAATTTCGTATCTCGCCAATTGGCTTGTGCCCATGTTACGGTTCCACGTTATGATAATTTCGTAATTTACTCGTCCATCTTATGATAGTTTTGTTCTTAAAATTGGAATAGAAAAAGAACCACATCGAATTTTCAAAAAATCGCTTCGAGGTGCACACCCCCTTGCTACAAATTAACTTTGGGCCAAATTTCATTAAAATATACCGAATGGTCTAGGCGCTATGCGCGTCAGAGAGATCCAGAGATCCAGACATCCTCCGGACATCCAGACATCCTGACATCCTGACATCCAGACAGAGAGACTTTCAGCTTTATTATTAGTAAAGAAGATAAGTACATCAAATAAAACCACCCTGAGGTTCATAACCTAGTATATCGCTCATTTATGATTGAATGGGGTGGTTTCCTTCAGTCAGAAGTACTACTTTTAGTCATTGAAAGGATAGAATGAGCAAAAAAAGTAACATGGACCCAGAAAATTCTTTCATTTTCCTAACAGTTTTTTTTAATTAATTTTTTTAAGTGTCCGACTCTTCAAACAAGGCTTGGTCTTTATGACGTCATAAATGATGCACTAAGGTGCATCATTCTACCGCCTTTTCATGTTATGATAATCAAGAAGCGAATTACAATTGCGCTCTACGTTTGCTATCAACCATATCGTTGCCAATACAAGTGAGTAAAGATGCGAATTAAATGTTTTGGACCGTCAAGGGCAACACTGAATGGCATTTCATCATTTGTGATGTCATCCGCAGAAGCGTTAAACGATGAAAGAGCACCGATTTAAGTATTTTTTAAAAAATATTACACTTAAAGAAATTATTTAAAAAAATAGTCAGATTCTATGTTTCTAAGTTCTTTTTCAGAAGAAAATACTTTTAAAATTTTGGAAACGACCCCATTGACTTCAACTTTTGCATGCTCATCACATGACTCATAAAAACTAAGAGAAAGATTAAACAAGTGAAAATGTAAGTTTTAATTATATTTTTCAGCAGTTTTAACAAAGAAAGACGATTTATCATTATTAGGAATAGAAATTAGACTTCAAGAACAATAAATATTTTTTTTCCTACTAGTAACCTACAGTGATCCACGTCAAAACGAAAGTTACTGTAAAACAAGGTCAGGTAGTTTTGACATCACTCTTCCGTAATAACTTTAGTTACCTAGTTTCTATTTGTTTCTGTTGCTTGGTAATTAGAAACTGCTTGTCGGTAACACTTTATCATCAGTTAGTGTTTCTGATGACGATGAAGTCGCTATCAAGCAAATTTTAACTATGCTAAATCTATGAAGGGATGACCTTATGGGCGTATATGACCTTATTTTGAACCCACCTTTATACTACCTTATACACCTACCTTTTGATACCATGGACACTTCGCGGCACCTCTCGTCTCTTCTTACAGCCTCCCAGGGTGCCGCAGCACCCAGTTTGAGGATCCCTGGTTTAACGTATACTTTTTTTTTTGCCGTTTGATGCGTTAAACGTTAAAATCAGGGCAGTCGGAGTCGACTGACATTGGGACAAAAAAATCAGAGTCACTCAAAAAAGGGCGCTGACTCCTACTGCAAGAGTTTTTTTTTGTATGAATATTTTTTTGTATGAAGTCAAAGAACATTCAACGAATTCAGATTCTGTATCTAAAGAAGGCAAGCCAGAGCCCGCACCGTAGTTGGAAACTTGTGAGAGGGCGGAAAATTCAAGTTTGTTGAGATAGTGCTGATCCAGAAGACAGTATCCCTTGATGAGATTAAGAGGTTAAAATTGCAATTTTATGTCTTTAATTTCGGATTTTTTTTTTCTGGCGATAACCCCCGCTACCTTGGTTTCTGTTTGATGTCGCCAAGGATAACATTGGCGATTATACACATAATTGCATTTTTAGGGCTTGAATTTAGAAAACGTGCCTGGAGAAATTTACTAATGTTCCCAAGGGCACCCACCCTTTCTCCCATAACTTGGCAAAACACAGAATGGAGTGGTATTTGGGCTTCAATTACTAATAATTTATGGTGGGTAACCTCTCCCCTATCCATTCCGTTTTTTAGAGCTCATTGTCGAAAGATTTCTAGAGAGGGAACCCAGCCTTACTCGTGTCCTAAACGGTCATTAAATATAGCCTGTAACTGTGTTTTAAGACTTCAATATCAGAAAAGTTTCGAAGTAGAGCCACCGGATCCTTAAGATCACTCAAAAAATCTAAAATGGCGTCTTGTGGACTTCAATGAAAAAAAAAAAAAAAAAACAACTAAGGCATTTTTACAAAGCTGTATACTACCTTATTTCTTCTTTTCCCATAATTTTTAGGATTAGCACAAATCTAAGTATATCAAGGACAACTGAAGGGTTTTTTTTTTTTTAAACAAGGAATCCAAAATTTTATTTACCACGGAAGTATGAAGTTTGTGGTTGTGGCACCTGGGGCTCTGCTCCGTATCCACTAGTAATGTTAGAGGTGGAATTTCCCTGAAGGGAGCAGTGGCTGTTCTTAGCCGAATTCGGCCGGTGAATATGTCCTTGGTAAGATCCCTTAATGGAAAGGATGAAATTAGAGAAAGTTTCTAAAGAAGGTTTACTTGGCTGCTATTAAGCTAACGACCAAACGGCACGACCTTGAGGGTCACGGATTTTGACAAAATTCTAGCTATGGGTTCATTCCCACGAGATATGAGCGCAGGTAAAGCGGTTTGACTGCATAGGCCCTAGTTTCTCTGCAACGAGGATCGAAAGTTGCTAGTTTGGAAATGCAGAGGCGTTTTCATTGGAATTTCTTAACTTGACACTATGTTCGATCTCCCAACATCTTTTTAATCTTTTGTTAATAAATTGAGTGTAAAGGAGGACGCGTATTTATATTTATAAGCATGATCTAAGTTAGTTGAAAAGTCGAAACAATCTTGCATTTTTGTTCTTTTGTGTGCCATGTGCAATAAATCAGAGTGTTTTCTCTTCTCCCATTTTTTGCTTATTAATGTGGGATATCTTTGATAGCAGACAATAAATATCCAGTTAAAGTAAATGTTTTTATTAGAAAACGATAAGTACTTGTTACTAGCAGACGATTAATATAACATGAAAATAATTAGTTTTTCATTTGCAAGCGATAAATATCCTGTTACTATGTTATTTCGGCGTTCAAGTTATTGAAATTAATAGTAGGAGCCAATTTGAATTTGAGAACCGCTTATTAAAAACTAGTATTCAACTTAATTAATTCAAAGATAAGCATGCAAACGGCTCATTCTGCAGTACAATAGCAGAAAAAGCGATAAAAATGGTAATTTTAAAGGAAATTCCATTGCATTTCCTGGTCCAAATGATCAACTTTGGACCCCCGTTGCAGCCGAACTAGGGCCTATACAGTCAAACCGCTATACCTGGGTTCATATATAGTTGGAATTTACCTATATCTAGAATTTTGCCCAAATGCGTGACCCTCAAGGTCGTGCCGTTTGGTAGTAAGATAGGGCGAAAAGAAAAAGGAGAAAGAACTAGTCCAGATTAAACAAAATCTGCGCTAGAGCAAAGAGTTTATCGAGGGTATACTGTGGCTGCTTTTAAGCTTAGGTAGGGTTATTTTAAGATTGAAGATGATTTTCTTAATATTTATGTATTGATTTATTTCTTTAAATAAGGATATAATTTCTGGGATGCTGAACTCCTCCTGGGTGGGGATCTCAAGTAGAGTGGTAGGGTCCGAGGACACTGCAGCACCAGCAGGTTTCCCTCCTAAAGTTGATCCTAAACAGAGGGCTATCTGATTGAATTTTAAGCTTAGGGAAAGCCCTGCAACCCCGATAAGAGGCTGCATGGTTTTTCCCGCAGTTACTGCAGCACACTTTTTCCTCGACGCCCTAGTTGGGGCAATTAGATTTTGTGTGTTCCCCACCGCACACAATACATCGGGCCTTGCGGTTGCAATTTGCTACCAGGTGGTTGAACCCCTGGCAGGCTTAACACTGCCTCACGACTTTACGATTATGGTATTTTTCAACTTTAATTTCAATGAACATGATGTTTTTAACTTGAAGAATTTTAATGAATTGTTCACTGTCTGGAAGAGTAATTTGGAATAAGGGCAAGCACTAGAGACCTAAGATTTTGTGTGCATATGTATTTAAGCATAAACATATAGAGTATCACAGAAAAAGAAAGAAAAACCAGCTTTTACTTATTTTAAAATTTAAAAGAATTAAATATTTTTTGAAAAACTCAAAATGCTCCACGCGACTTGAATTTTTACATTTTTGCTTAATTTTCTCATTTTATTACATAATAAATCATTACAAATAAAAATTGGTAATAATTAGTAAATTCCTTGAAAATAAAAATTTTAAGAATTTTTTAAAAATACATACTTTGATAAAAGTTCCCCGAAATTTCTCTTGCTAGTAATTTGTAGCCATTTTTTTAAAACCTTCCTGAAGTTAAATTCTGTAATGCATACCAAGTTTTATTATTAGGTAAAACATGAGGCAAAATTTTAAATTTTGTGTACTTTGTGCAAAAATTGTGTCGCATGGAACATTTTGTAGTTATGAAAATAAAAAAATTTTGTTTCGAGTAAAATGCAATTAAAGTATAATTTTTACTTACCTTTAAAATTTACTTCGCAAAACCTCTTTTTCAGTGTTTTTATTTGTCAATAAAGCATGTTTTATTACACGAACAAGATTTACAATAATATTTTAATTAAAATAATAAGAGAGTTTATATTAAATTTTAACTTTTCCTGCTTTGTTTACAACTGAACAGCCAAGTTTGACAGGAGTAGGGTAGACCGACCAGTGAATGAACAGTTAAGCACAATTTCATTTTTTAAAAATCCTAGTAATTTTAAATTCTATACTATACAAATCGTGATAGTTAAAACATTTTAATTGATCTATGTAAATATCTTTAAAAAATTGCGGGAACTTAAATGGTACCGCTTCTGACTTTTTTAGGTGTTTAAAGAAAAAAATGGCACAACGAGCCAGTGAATGAACACCTCGAACCAGTAAATGAACACAATTGGTCCAGTGAATGAACATGATAAATTTTGATTCAAAAAGAAACTAAGTTTCTTTGAGATCTATCTATCTATCTATATAGAAATCTATATCTATTTATCTATCTATCTATTTATATAACTATCTATATTTATAGTTTTATATCTCTATCCATCTATCAATATACCTTTCTATCTATTTTTCTATCTATCTATCTATATACTTATCTATCGATCTATCTATATATATATGTACTTATCTATCTATCTATATATATACTTATCTGTCGATCTATCTATCTACTTATCTATCCACTTATCTATCTATCTATCGACTTATTTATCTACTTATCTGTCCACTTATCTACTTATCTATCTACTTATCTATCTATCTGTCTATCTACCTAACTATCTACCTATTTATCTGTATGTACATCCACAATCTATTATCCTAATCAATCTATTTATCTAGACATCTACCTGCTTTTTTTACCTGTCTATCTATCTACCTATCTACCTAACTATCTCCTTATCAATATATCTACCTATCTATATCTATCCACCTATCTATCTATTAACCACTACCTATCTATTTATCTATCAATAAATCTATCGATCGATCTATCTACCTACCTATTCTATCTCTATATTTATCTACCTATATATCTATTTACCTCTTATTTTTTATGTATCTATCTCTATATCTTCCTCTATCTATTTATCTATCTATCTATATACAAAAATACATACATATCTACCTTTCTATTCTCTCTCTTTGTATATATATTTCTATTTCTCTATCTCTCTATCTACCTGTCTATCTGTCAAGAGAGATAAAGATATAGAAAGATAGATGTAGGTAGGTAGGTTAATATACAGATAGAGATATAGATAGATAATAGATAAAACTCAGTAAAAAGTGCATTGTTTGCAAAGACAAAAATAAGGAAATTATAGAATATATAATGAAATACATAAATAAGCATATAAAACTATCTGCATTACAAAAAAGTACGAAAATGAAAATATCTCAAAGAAACTTCAAATTTCTTTTTAAATCAAAAGAAATTTTGCCATTGTTTATTCACTGGGTTTTAGCAATTTTTCGTACCCAGTGACTGAACACCCCTCTACCTGAAAATCTACCCAATCTGCATTGACTGAAACAATATAAATCCATAGCCTAAATATGTATACTTAATTTTTCTTTCGTAGAGTTAAATAATAAAATTTATCGATAAAAATAATATGTATCAAAATAATTGCTAGCACGAAACCAGCCTTATTATTTTGAAAGAGAGAGAAAACGATTCACGGCAGTAAAAATTTCAAATTTTTTCCAGGAAAAAAAATACGTATCCAAAGTAACTAATCAGGTGTCAGATAGCTTAGAATATCAATAAAGAACGCTTTTGTAAGTGAATTTATTCAGAAAAAAAAATTTTTGGAAGCTTTTTTTTTTTTTTTTTTAATGACGCGCTGTTCATTCACTGAGTTTGTGTGCAAACTTTAAGCAGTCGTAACTTTAGTAAAAAATTCTCAATCGCTAAGCTGTTTTTTGAGTTAGGAAGAGAAATGTTTGAAGTACAACAAAACGTAAAAATCAAAATTTTGATTTTTTTAGTTCAATTTTCGCCGAATTCAAGGTCCACCGTCCCCTTAGAAACAAGGTTCTCAGTGTTGGTGCGATAGGGAAGTCCTCGGATCACATATTTTTGAAGTTTTGGGGATATTTCGATAATTAGGAATTTGGCGCGGTTGTCTCATTTTTGGCGCAAATAATTTTATTTTGGTAACCCTGCTGATTTATAGTAACCCTATGTGAATTGATGTTTCCGATCTCTTTGTTTTGATTTGCAAAGAAAAAGACCTCTCGCGCAGGCGTTGCAGCCAAAAATTGATGCCAATGAAGAAAGATCGCCAAATTCCCACTTATCGAAATATCTCCGAAGTTTTGGGCCTTTAGCACGCCTGGAGTAAAACTCCACTGGATTTGTTTTGAGATAATCAAATGCTTTCTGTCACGGGAGAGATTCCTGATTTGGAGTACAAGAAGTCATATAGTTCCGAAGTAGTATAGTAGTCAGGAGTTCCAAGATGTCACAAAATTATTTTATTTTATACTTCTTAATGCAAACCAATTTAATAGAGCTAGGCTTAGATTAAAGAAATTGTATATATTTTAATTTTAAATTAATCAGCGCTTTGAAAAAAAAATTATAAACCTATTGCTAATCGTAGTATTGCACTACGAAATTAGTTTTGAAAAATCTAAAGCAATATAAGCAATTTAAAAAACTTTTGAAACCCAAATTCTGAATGTATCAAACACATAAATATTTTCGAATTTGTGATTTTGCAAATATTATTGTGATAAGGTGAAAGAAAAATTTCAGCGGAAGAGAATATCACCACGAATTATAAATCAAGTGGTACTTTTTCGTTATAAGTATGTCACGTCTCATTTTCAATATTTTCCGCCAAACTGGTCAGTTAATCTATGCATGACCCCACTAGATGGCGCTGACGCATTACGGGCCTTACAATTTATGACTTTTCTGTGTTAAATCGATGCAACTATGATCTGCTCTTGAACTTCTCGAAAAATGCGAAACTTCATTCGTTACCCATTTTTGACCGCAAGAGGAACTGAACCCAATTCTGTGTATCCACCAAACAATGGCAACGTAAATGAAAAACAGGGATTGCTTGTAGCACCCTCTTTGCTGCTATGAGTTCAAGGGTTGTCACGGCTGCTGACTTATGTGCCGGCGGCTCGATCAAAACAAAGCGCTTATTTTTTCATCAAACGTTGCCAAAATCAATGTTGCTGACATTTAAATTTTAATTTTTGAATAAAACAATCCATTGAATAAGGTTATTACAACCTTACTTGCAATACTGTTAGATTACTGTAGCATACTGTTAATACAGTAAATTTTTAAAAATCCCGAAACAAAGGAGGATGTGTCAGAAGGTTTATGTAACTGTTGGATCTGTTTTAGCCTTGATGTATTTTTGATTTTTTCTCTTTGTCGTATTTCCCTCCTATCCATTAGGTCTGTTTTAGCATAGAGTAAAGAAATTTACAATTTCTTTACTCTATGGATTTAGCTTCGATACTTTAAGGGAAAGACGTTCACAAGCAATAAGAGCTTGGAGCAACTGCATTCGAATTTGAGGGGAAATAATTAAAGATAAGAAATGTGGTTAGCTTTTAACATCTACAACTACTAGGATCATATTTTACTTAATGTCGCAGAAGAAGAAACTTCTATGTTTCTAGTATTATTTTGAAATTATTACATAGGTTAAACCACGGCCCCACTAGACGGCGCTGACGCTTAACGTCCTTTGACAATTTATGGCTTTTCTGTATTAAACCGAAGCAACTATGATCCGCTCATGCATCCTTCAGTTAATTTCAACATGTCAAAGTTCGTTTATTTTTGATTGCACGTCTCCTATTTTGACCTCAAGAAGCACTGAACGGAACATCATAACACTAGAGACTCTAGTGTGGTGGTGAACGGAACCCCTGCCTCCACCAATCAATGGCAACGTAATGGAAACAGGAATTCCCTGTAGCGCCCTCTTTGCTGCCATGAGTTTCAGCGACTGTCATTGCCTATAAGCGTGAGCGAAATTTAGTGGGGCCATGGTTAAACAAATGAAACTCTCGTGATAATAATACAAAACGTTTAAAGCGAGACTCTCGGCTTAAAACCAAATAGATGTTAAATAATAGCCAATATTATAGTTGGATGGACCAAGAAATACATTTTTCTACCATGACAATCTTTGGCAACAGCATTCTTTAAGCGAAAGGTTAAATTTAAATTAGGCAAAACTAACTAGGCAGTAAATATTAAAATTACCCATCAGATCGTTACCGTCGCTCAAAAATGAAGATTAAAACTTTTAAAACAAGAGCTTGCGATCCTAAGAAGATTTCTCCCGAAAAAGCTTCTTTGGATGCCGAGCTGTACGGACTTGGACGGACTTTAAGACACTTGCAACCGCCTGGAGGCTTGGAACATGGAATTTTTGATGCGTATAGACTCCCGCCAAGTCCTTCTAAGCCCAGAAGAGTGAAAGATTACTTCAAATCGAATGTGTTCCCTTCAAGAGGACCATCCCCTGCACGTGTGGTCTTGCGACCGAAGAACAGTACGACTCTTCATCGTCTCTTCACAGCACCTCCACCGAAAAAGATGCCGAGGGAAAATTACTATTTGAGATCGTCAGTCTTCGATCCAGACGCACCACTCGGTAGACCGAAATCTTTGATTAAAAGGAATCCGATTACAGGCGACGGTTGTTTGACAGAAGCAGTTGTGGCAGCGAAACCAAGAAAACTGCGAAATCCAATCACTTTCGAAGGGGTAGAGGAAAGGTACATTCCTTCGCGTTGTAAACAGCCTCCTGGAGGAAGATCGACTTTATTGTTGAACTACGTTGAATGAAACGGGCAGTACCAAGGAAATCTAATAAACAATACTGGAAGACGTGCAGCACAAAAACGACAGCTTTCAATAACTAAATCATTTAATTTTTGCTAAGAATTTATACCTGACAAAAGTTTAATACATTAGCCATGCTGTAATAATTATATCAACTATCACAAAATGGACAATTCAAAAATAAAAATCTGACCGTCATTATAAATTGAGTAGTCAATCTGTTCGCAACTCCAGAACTCGAATACGCTACCTTGCGTTGATTAACAATACTAAAAAAAAGGTAAAACATTCTGTTCTTCGTGTTTTCTTTGGGTTAAATTAAAGGCTTCAGACAGTTTGTGGTGTAATGTAATGTCAGAAGAATAGAAAAGAAAACTTCCCATAAACACGATGAAAAAGTTACTGTCATTCACTTAGCGTCAAAGTTGCTGCATTTGTTTGTTTTACCTTTTTTATCCGCCATTAGACAGTTGCCGCCGCGCCCCCTATAGTTTATTGGAGTTACGAATTTATTGCATTTTATGTATATAATTCTTCATATATTTCAGAGAGCCGTTAAATTTGATCCAATTATGAGGCATCTTAACATGCAATTTACGGCATTTTTAAAAATTGTCGCCAAACTTGGCTCCGAAGTCAGGGGAAAAAAATATTTGTTGCAATCTAAGTGTAAACAATTAAAAATATGCATTTTCTGGCAAGGTTGTGGTAATGTGGCCCCTTGGCGAGATTGTAGCTCATTAATGCTGTGTACTTTAGTTGGCGGATTCGGGTAATGTGAGGAATCGCCCCCTTATTCTCCAAGTGGTGTTTAGGAGCAAAATCGGTATAACTTTGATATATACCCCCAAAAATTACGCGCCAAATCTGGCATTCCCTACGGACTTTTTAGGGTTGCTGTTCCTTATTTTGGTGTTGCCAATTTAGGTTTTTTTCAGCTTTTAGGTTTTTGCTGTTGCCAAATTTAGTATTTTCATGTATTTTGTACCATTTTTTGAGTTTTTTAAAAAGTTTTGTGGCAACAATTTTTGTGGCAACAAAGTTTTGTGTCAACAAAAACAAAAAGTCGCCAAATTTCCGATTTGGGGGGGTATATCAAAGTAGTTCCGCAAAATCTAGTATATTTTTGAATAGTTTAAAAAAAATTTCAAGTAGGTTTTTTCTCAATCTAGAATGTTTAAAAGTAGTTCTGGTATATTTCTAGTATGTTTTTCTGGTATGTTATTCTAGCTTGTTTTTCAATTTTTTTCGGAAAGTGCGCCAAGTAGTTCAGTTGCGCCATGGATTCTTTTACATTTTAATGGAATGTTTATTGTAATTA
Organism: Uloborus diversus; assembly: GCF_026930045.1. NCBI lineage: Eukaryota > Metazoa > Arthropoda > Arachnida > Araneae > Uloboridae > Uloborus > Uloborus diversus. The sequence goes on along the minus strand of NC_072739.1, from coordinate 100,492,001 downwards.
AATGGTTTGTTTCATTTATTTTGAGAATTATTTAAAACTTTAATGGCACTTTTTATGGCTTTTGGTGGGCTAATTTATCTGTTTATTTTTCCGGATTTTTTAATGGCTATAACACCAAGGTATTTTTTAAAACTACCATTGCGTTATCTCAACTCCAACGCCTATTTAATACTAAAATGAAAGGGGCGTTGCTCTGTCATGACTTCCAAGAAACTTAGCTAATGATGAAACAATGCGACAGAAAATTCCAACATCACCAATAAGAGGATGTTTATTGCAAGTGCGCCGAAGGACATTTTGGTAATTGGGAACTCAATGCAGGCTTCATATTTTGAGCGTGATTAATTTTATTTTTTTAACCTTGTTGTTTTTTGGTAACCCAATGCGATGAGATATTTCTCTTTGTACTATTTGTTTACATGCAGGGCCGAGAGCCAAGGCGAGCCCGTCAACTGCTCCCTCCTCACATAAAATTCGTCAAATTTATACTACTCCAACTCCGAGACAGACCCCCTCAAGGGACGGGTCCCTAGTTTCCGACTAGGCTGAAATAGCCTCTTGTCGGCCCTGTTTACGTTTGCAGTGGGAAAATATTCCTCGAGAGTGGAATGGTGCCTAATAGTTGACGCCAATAGAGATCGCCAAACTCTCAATTGTCGAAATCTTCTACTGCTCGAAAAATAAAAAAGAAAAGATGTTTTTCTGTTTTATCAAAATAGGTACTTTTTCGTCATAGGTACTACAATCTAAATGACGCTTAGCTTCCTATTTATTTTTTAAACTGGCGAAAAAATAATGTATTATTTACGTCGCCGCCGTGAAGAATCATCATGCTTCATAATCATACATTTTCTTGATAGATTTATTTGGACGGATAATATTACAATTTAATCGGAATTTTCATGTTTTATCTCGTTGGCGTGTCATTTTGACTTTAATTTGGTATTTTGATCGTTTGTTTTATTTGGCGGATAATTCTTACTTTTTAACGACTGAGTTAAACAAATTGGAGGATATCTTTTCACTTTAATCTAACATTTAGTCTTGTTTAAAGGCTTGTTTTGTTACACAGTTCACCAAAGACAAAATCTTGTATAGTTGCTAGCTAAATATTTTCTGTGTCAAATTGATCAAATACGGTGGCGATAAATGAAATGAAAGTAGTTGACAGGAGTAAAAATTCGTCACTGGTAACGGAAAAGTACCTTAAGTTATTGAACGAAATAGTTATTATGAAAAAGGAGTGTTCAAAAAAGAGGGGCAATTTAAAATATTGGCTAGTAAATTTGACGATATAATGTTGGTGTCGAGATACCATTCAACATTCTACGCCCAATACTGTATTGTGCTAATTGTTAGCTCGAGAAAGGAAGAATTACGGTAACCGGGTCGCGGCGAAATATTTCATTCTGGCAACCCGCTATCTTACCTTGGCGACAGAGCAATTTTGGCGAACCTACATCAAAGCTTATTCGCTATTCATTTGGCCAATCAACCATTTCAGAGTTCATTGCATAAAATTGCAGTGTATTTGTTTAATAAATCCTTTTTTTTAATAAATTCCACAGAATAAGGTTTTTAATTTTCTCAAAGGTTTTTTTTTTTTCAAAAAATGGCAACATATATTGTGTTTCTTCAATTTTTAGATCTTCGAATCATTTTATAAAATTTTGCATCGCGGAATGTTTTTCACCATTTTAAGTTATGGATTTAAAAATTAGTTTTTCATATCTTTGGATACATTTTTGGAATTTGTTCGCAGTAAGTAATTTTCTTTGTATTTTATTGTTCCATCTTTAATTTAATTCATTACTTATCGCAGTAACTTATTCACTAAGTTTGAATTAAAATGTTAGTTATGATAACGTTCTCTGAATGGATCTTTTGATATGATTTAAATTATTTAATAGATTGTTTAAAATTCTAATTAAACATTAAATCTACTTAAGGGCTTTTTCTATTCGCAACTCCACAGCTCGATTATGCTACCTTGCGGTGGTTAAGAATACTGCCGAAAAAGGTAAAACATTCCATTCCACGTGTTTTCTTTGGGGTAGATTACAGGCTTCAGACAGTTTGCGGTGTAATGTAATTTCAAAAGAATAAAGAAGAAAGCTTCCCACAAACACGATACAAACTTACTGTCATTCACTAAGCGTCGAGGCAAGTTATAAGTTACGGCATTTGTTTGTTTTACCTTTTTCATCCGCCTTTAGAGAGTGGCTGCAGCACACCCTATCGTTTATTGGAGTTGCGCATTTGCTTAACAAACTATTTCAGACTAATGTCGTTTTTTAACAAACTTTTAATGTTGTTAAATTTGATAGAAATGTAATTTTTCCTTTTAATGTTTTTTAGGAAATTAAACATAAAAAGTGTAACATCATTTATGTCACAAACCATTTCGTTTTATGCGCTTTATATTCCCACGCAGATTATGGTAACATCTTGTAAAACGTTACCTCGCACTTGTCTTTTCTGCAAACTTAATTTTAAAATGAGAAAAACAATGAAATTCTATGAACAATTAGGCTTACTAATATGTTTCTGCATATTTTCATCAGTTACAAAAGGAAAAGTTTTATTACCTTTTTTTTTGAGTAATCACATTGCTTATTGTTCTCATTTGACTGTTTTGAATTCCTATAATTCCCCCGCCCCCGCCTCCCTCTGCAGCACCAGCGTCGACCGGCCTCACGATGCTGCTCCTCTAGCGAAAACCGTCTCCAGGTTACGTCCATATCCTACATACACACACCTACAAACTCACACACCTACACACACCTATACACTCACACAACTACACACACATACAAACACTTATGCCTGCACACAGACACAAACACACACGCCTAAATACACACACACACACACACCTGTGATTGCGGAAAACATAATTTGAATTCCAGTTGTCAAAATTCAAGTTAATTTTTAATTTTTTTTTGAGCAATCACGATTGCGACCAAACGACGGGAAATTGGTATGGTTGACACAGGAACATTCAGGGTATCTTGCACCTGCTGCAGAATCGAGGAACAAGTGACTTTTGGGTCTGCTACAGCTTGTCGGTGGATGCGTCGATCCACGCGTTCTGACGTCACTCTGGCTGCCCCTGCACCCCACAATCTTGCCACATTTCGTTGTTCCAACCATCTTCAGCACAGTCGATGCACCGTGCTCGCATCCATGTGGGTATCAGCTGCGATTTGATGTACGGACCAACCTCCCCTTCTCAGTCCGATCACCATACTCCTCATAAAATCGTCTATCTGCTGGAAGTGCCTTCGTTGACGGCGTCCTGGCATTCTCTCGGTGTTACACGTATTTTCCAAAACAAGAACAAAATTTCTTCGATAATTCTCCAGTCAGAAATAACGACACGAATATTGCCCATTCTGCAAGTTCCTTCCCTTATATCTTACTTCACGTGCGTCGGAGAGCTGCGCATTTCACATCATGTACATAACTCAGTGATGTACGTCTACTATAAAATTTGCATAAATTTCTGAACACTCCTTCTTGGTATTGCATTTTCAATGTCGAGCAGTGTACTTGAAAACGTGTAAGAAAGATGCTTGCAAAGCAAGTTTTTTCCTCAATAAACATAATACAAATATTAATATTTTTAACGATATTTTTTACAAAGTAAATAAACGAACATGCCGTCAAAAGCTAACATTATCTTTTAAAATAAACAAATCTTGACTACATTTTACACTGCTTAAAATAATTTTAAAGCGCATTTATAATTCTTCCGAAAATGTAATCAATTCACACGTATTTCTTTTTTTTTCCGGAGCTCGTTTACTTAAAAAAAAATGCTAATGGCTTTTAAACTAAGAATAAATGGACGTAATGCAATTTCTCTTTCATTTAAAATTTTAAACAAAGAACTAACTCAATGTTTAACTCACAACATACACAAAAAAATCTTCTCACAACAACTATAACTTATTTTTAATCCTTTTCGAGAAACATTAAAGAAATAATTGGAAAGTATACTCCCAGCGGGAGACCTACTTATTCTTTTGTGCATGGCGGCATCCAAATAGGTTTTATTTTCCAACGCGCAGTTAGGGCATGATTTACGTAAACTATTTTTTGTCTGTTGCATTCTTTAGTTTTTCAGCTATTACATCATCAACAAGAAAAGCGTAAGTTTAAATCAGTGAGAAGCTAACTTTGTTTAGAAGAATAAAATATGAAAATGAATGCACCGAAAGAAACATAATTTATCAGCACACCTACAACTTCAAAACAAGAGTAATATTTCCTACGGTCAAGGGCGCCCATATAGAGGGGAAAAGGGGGGCTCGAGCCCCCCTTACAAATTAGAACTTCCTTGCTTTTAGTACTTTTTTCTTTACAAAAATGTAAAAATATTTCTTCTCCAGCCATTAATGAATAAGTTATTAAAAATGTCAAATTTCAATGACTCTAATCTTTCCTGAAATTGGTTTTCATGGGGAAAATATCATGCTAAACCATGGTTAAAATATATGAGCCCCCCCCCCCCTTACAATTTTGCATATGGGCGCCGGTGCCTACGGTTGTTCTGAAGCGAAGGCATATTTATAAAACGGCTGTGTGCGTGTATGTGTATGTTTATTAGTTATACAAATCCAGACTTTTTGTCTCATCTTTGCCAAATTTGGCACAGAGGCCTTTTTATTCTCGCGGATTTACATAGTTTTGCCCCCCCCCCAATTAAGGGGCGGAACCTTCTTAAGGGAGTTTTCACAAGAAAAGCTGTTAAACGGTATGATAATGCAAAAAACAACTACAGTCGAAGTCGCTTATAAAGAATCCTGATTTAGCGAGGAAATCAGAAATACTTGGCTGGTACAATGTTAAGTCTGTGGGAGCATAACTCGCTTTTAACGAGCAAGCCCTGCTCAATGCGAGCAAATTTTTGTGATTCGTAACATTTCTAACGACTTTCAGCTCGACTTATCCTTTTTGGTAAATTTTTTTAAACATTTCTAAGTCAACCAAAGTTGGTTATAAATCATAAATCCTGAAGTCAAGCGATGACAGAACCTTTTTTTAATTTGTGGAGTAAAGAAACATTTAAAAATTATATCTGTGTATTCCTCAAAAACAAGGACATAATAAAGAGACATTCAGACAGTTCAAAAGAAAGAAACCAACTTATTTGGTTGCACAGTGATTAAAAAGAAGAAGGAAAGAAGCAACTAGGATGAATTTTTATGATCTTTTTTCATGAACTCGCTTTTTACCAGCAGTCGGTTATAACGAGCAAATATCGCGGTCCCTTTGCTTTCGTTATAAGCAAGTTCGACTACTAAATTTTTCGAAATAAAAAAAAAATCCAAATAGGTCTAAGTTTGATCTTTAGTCGAAAAAATGCTCTTTTCCACATGTTGACGAGAAATTTTGCGCTACATATTTTTTTATGTTATTTAAGCTTGATTGTTGAATATGCGTTACTTGACGCAACTTTCGTTTTCGAGGTAGACCGTGTAACGTCGGGCAATGCAAATAGTATTTGTTATATGGCGCTATGAAATTTTGTGAGAGAAGTACTTCTACACACCCCTCTTGAATTAAATGTATTGTTTTCCTTATTTATTTGTTATTTTTCCGTAATAGGCATGAATATAAAAATATGTCTAAACAATGGTAATTTGTGTTACTCTGTTACTGCGACCTTTGTTGTTTATAATTACTGACATTAAAATTTTTCAGGAAGAAACTACTTTAAATTACTTTCTGCCATCATATTCAATGCATAACCCTCATCTCAATGAATATTTGCAGCTTTTTTAAAGCAGCAGTGCTATTCTCCTTTCTGTCACTGTTGGTGTGTCACGATGACAATGCCATTTTGTAAAAAAGCGTCGCTTTTGTCAAAAGTCATTTAAATGAAGACACAAATTTAAGTACATGGTAGAGAACATTAACATGTATTTTTCCATACGAATTTTCAAGGAAATAAAACAAAATGATTCTGTTATTCAACTCAACTAACTTTCTTTATCCTCATTGAAATTCGTGAAAAAGTGCTAAATGTTATAAACAATCTATAATTAACAACAAATATAATTTAATGGAATAATTCCATACCAAGAGGATTATAATAGCTACATAATTTTGTGATTTACCCCCATTAATGGTAGTTAAAAACGGGAACCGACTTAAAGTAAAAGACTTACTTTCAGTTTCTGATATTATATTTTCAAATAGCTTTGAACTTTCAAAGCTTTACCGGTACCGCTTTTAAGTCGATCACGGGAAATTGAAACTAACTTTACGTAGTCTCACAATTAAAGGACCAACCTTGGGTAAGCCGATGCGAATGAAACTGAACGTAATGGTAGTATTTCATGTGGTAACCTGCATATATCGAACCTGCCTATCTCAAAAACCTCTCTATGCCAAAATGTTTCAAATTCCCCGCATTTATTGCATAAACTCAATTTTTCTCCCATGTTCAACTCAAATCAATTTTTCCAAAAACCTCTATATCTCTCATTCCGACTACTTTAGCTCTTTTTTTTAAATAATTTTATCGCCAACGATCTTTATCAATTGAAGACAAAGAACATTGTTTCTCTTATCTATTTAAAAGTCTCGTTACACACTGAAATTTTCTCCAAGAGATAACAATTTTTGAAAATGTCTGTATACTATAAGTATTATTTAAGCACATAGGCAAAATCATGTTTGGTTCACGATGGCACTTATGTTGAATCTCTATCTTTACTAATAATAAAGCTGAAAGTCTCTCTGTCCGGAGGATGTCTGTAGGATGTCTGAAGGATGTCTGTGACGCGCATAGCGAATAGACCGTTCGGCCGATTTTCATGAAATTTGGCACAAAGTTAGTTTGTAGCATGGGGGTGAGCACATCGAAGCGATTTTTCGAAAATTCGATGTAGTTCTTTTTCTATTCCAATTTTAAGAAAAAAACTATGATAAATTACGAAATTATCGTAACGTGGAACCGTAACATGGGCACATGCCAATTGGCGAGATACGAAATTCTCATAACGTGGAACCATAACATGGGTACAAGCCAATTGGCGAGAAAATTCACCATACATTATTTGTAAATATACAGGCGAACCAAAAGACCTTCTAATTTTTCTATTACGAGCAAATCCGTGCGGGTGCCACTAGTTAATAATAAAGCTGAAAGTCTGTCTGATTTCTGCCTAGATCTCTGTGACGCGCATAGTGCCTAGACCGTTCGGCCGATTTTCATGAAATTTGGTACAAAGTTAGTTTGTAGCATGGGGGTGTGCACCTCAAAGAGATTTTTCAAAAACTCGATTTTGGTCTTTTTCTATTCCAGTTTTATCTCTTCTCTACTAATAATAAACCTGAAAGTCTGTCTGGATTTCTGTCTGGATCTCTGTGACGCGCATAGCGCCTAGACCTTTCGGCCGATTTTCATGAAATTTGGTACAAAGTTTGTTTGTAGCATGGGGGTGTGCACCTCGAAGAGATTTTTCGAAAATTCGATTTTGTTCTTTTTCTATTCCAATTTTAAGAAAATTTTACCGAGCAAATCATCACAACGTGGTGTACGGTTCCACGTTATGATAAATTACGAAATTATCATAACGTGGAACCTTATCATGGGCAAGCGAATGAATATAGCAAATTGTCGTGAGAATCATTATCCAATATTTGTAAAGATAGAGGCGAACCAAATGACCTTTTCATTTTCTACTACGGGCAAAGCCGTGCGGGTACCACTAGTGCCTAAATATAAGCGATGTTTTGCTGAAATGAGGTCTAAGCTCACGGACTCCTATTTTCACGTCATGCACTCTCATTTTTTTCTTTCGTTTACATGGACCCCTTGGAGGCAGACATGCAACCCTGGGTGTTCCTGTGGACCACTTTGGGAGCTATTGTTAAATACATAACTCCTAATCGAAAAGTACATTTTTATCAAATTAACTTTTTCAAAAATACTCTTTCACGTAAAATTTGTTTTTGGCTAAAGTAATTTCCAAGTTTTTTTGGAGGTATAAGTAACTAGGGATTGCAATACCGGACCAAAAAAGCAATACCGGTAATCTATTTTTAAAACATGATACCGGTATACCGGTATTAGAAATTTCTCAAAAACCTATTAAAAACTTATTGTTTCGTTGCCATACTTCATATTTTTGTGCAAAAAGTGCATAATTTCTGAAAACTTATGGTGGACGAAAACGAATATTAATGAAGGAAGAAATGTCATAATTTTTAAAAAATCAGCAATGGTAGGAAACATAATAGATCTGTTAAATTGTCACTAATAAGCCTGGAACTCCTTTTAGCGAAAAAAAGTTCATTCGGTTGAATATACTCCTTCTGAATGCACGCAAATGGGTAGTAACGTTCATATTGCGCGATACGCCTCCTCTAATTGCGTCGAAATCCTTCGGGCTGTTCTCAAAAGGTGGGAGCAAACACAGACTTCAACTTTGAAGCTTCAACACCAAATAACTTTCATTTTAATTAACTCTAAAATTTTTGAGGTAAATTATAATGCTGTATAGAGACAAGAATTGACATAAATTATGGAAAAAAAGCTCTTCAAATGCCCTTAAAAAATATTTTCTTTGCTAAATGGCACAATTTTGGACATACCAAAACGTTAACTGAGCAAATGTACCATTAAAAAAATTTTTTTTAAATTATTTCCATACGTTTCAAAAAAAAAAAAAAAAAAATTAAAGGCATGAATCTTACACTGAATAATTTTTTGTTAATATTTTACACAAATAACAAAAGTAAAGACAGATTATTTACTTTGTAAACGATTTTAGAAAAAAGTAAGTTTGAAATTTGATGCATGTCCAAAAGTTACGATCTTTACAATGCTATTATTTGAGAACTAAGTATATGATGTTTTCGTTTTAAAGGTATTTATCGATCCTCAGAATCAGTTTTGAATTGTTTAAAAGTGTTTTCATAAGCTTTTATGCAGTATCTTAGAAGAAAAATAATTTTTCTTAAACATACATGTGAGATGTCCAAATGGCGTTACGATCTTGACGCCGATAATTCTGTCCGTTTATTTATAATTTTTTTATAATCCACTGTCTTCTAACATCAATAAAAAAGATTATTATGATGTTATCTTTTTTAATCCATTGGTATTTTGCATAATTAATACGTTACACATTGAACAATACATAAATTACAGTAGAAACATGGCTTGTTATGATCGAACGAAAGCCATTTTGCGCGAAAATCGTCAAGCAAACCTCCGTTAGCGACAACACAGTATACGATAAGCTAAAGGTTACCAGAGGGGGATTCCAGTTTGACAAATGTAGTTAATCGTCAGCTGCACCAGTTTTGGCGCCTTTATCACCTGCGCTAGCATTTTTTTTTTCCCGCCGCTTTTATTATTTTAGAATTTTTTTTCTCTTCTTTCTTTTAAACATAATTTAACGATCTCCAAATAGAAATACGAATTTCTCTTTTCAATTATTTTTTTAGACATCGTTTTAATTCTTATGACATTAGAAAAAATATTCATTATTAAAACTGATGTCACTTTTTACATTCTTTCTTAAAGCATATTTTGTTTATTTTTCCTTTAAAAATATATATGTCGTATTTGTCTCTATTTTTATTCCTTATTTGTCCCAATAAATCACACTACAAGTTTGTATAATTATTTCCATGAAGCTTTTTTCTACCTTTCATCAACTTCTTCAAAATCATTCCAAAACTTTATATGTAAAGAGCAGTATGTATAGCCATTCAAGTACTTCATTAATATTCTCTTTATCATTAAATTGCGAAATTCAAAAAGTAGTAAATAAAATTTTCATTGGAAAAGTTAAAAATCAGATTAACAGTTATCAAAAATGGTGAAACTTACATTATGATGATGTCAAAAATCCGTTACCTACAGGACAACAATGTCCAAAATGTGTTACCTACAGACTGCTAATTTAATTTGCTAATTAACAATTTTTACAAATACCTGCTGTCTTTTCATGTTCATATATTGTGTTCTAGGTATGCATACTATAGGATAAAAGCAAAATTGATATCAAATTCGAAAATTTTTCAAATTGCTCAAAGTTAACTTTTTTGTTCCCACCTTTTGAGAACTGCCCCTTCATCTTCAAATAATAAGGCGTGGTGGTTTTAAAAAAAAAATATTTGTGTGTGTATTCAGTAAATTACCGCCCATTAGCCAGGGCTAAAGCAAATACATGAAATACACCGCCAGCTCAGTCATTTCCAGCCGAGGACTGCAGTTTCGTGCTCGCTTTAGCCCTGGCTAATGGGCGGTAATTTACTGAATATACCATGCCTTGCCTTCAATCTTCGAGTTGAACCGAACCATTGTTTCGGTCACTCGTCTGGTCTGTGCTAATTATATTAGCTACCAGTATGTTTGGCACTCTTGGCTTCCTGTAATTCTTTTCCATCTCCAGCTCAGTCACTTTCATATGCTGGGCTGATGAATGCTAATAAGCACGAAACTGCAGTCCTCGGCTGGAAATGACTGAGCTGGCATTGTATTTCATGTATTTGTGTGTGTGTTTGTGTTTATTTTGCATTGGGTGTAGCTTAAAAAAAAATAGAAAGCTTTTGTAATTTATTCTTCGAGAGACAATTCAATATCTTCAAAGGTTTCTTATTGATCAGGATAAGTTCATGTTTGCTTTTTTATCATCTCTTTGGTTTGAAACTCACGATGAACCTAATTTAGATCCTTTGTTAGTTTATTTTGTTCGTTTTCGTTTCAAAAATCTTTTTAATTATGTTAATGTCTAACCATTTGTTCCAGGTGATCACGCCTTTCCTCTATGCAAATTTTAAAGGCACTATATAATTGCTAAATATTATCTCGCAAGTATACAGCTAAACAGCGAGAAAGGACGGCCCACTAATACCGGTGACAAGTTACCATTTGTTATACCGACAAGGAAAGGGTAATCTCGAAATTCCGGTGCAGTTCGGATCTAAAAACAAGTATCATAGAGTGTTGCTGCAGCTGACGGTTGTAATTAATTATTTACAGCACATATGCATTCGTAAATTAAACTTAAAATAAAATTTCAAAAAAGGGCTAGTGATAATCAAGGAAGTTTAGGAAGTAACAACATGGTGCACATAAACGCACGAAACTGCGAATCCTCACATCATCGAGTGATGAAAATATCATTTTGTAATCTTTCCGCTACTTTTATTTATAGATCTTTTATTAATTAGTAGTTTTCAAGCCGAATATTTAAATTAATAGATTGATTTTGGTACTATCTCATTAAATGAAATGTACATTTAAAGTTACAGTAGTTTTATAATAAGTTAAGTTAAAAACTCGGTAATTAAAAGCTATTTATTATTCTCAGTTGATACCGAAAATACCGGTATTTTGCATCAACAAATACCGGTAATACGAAACTGTAAAATAGCTCGAAATACCGGTATTCGGTATACCGGTATCCCGGTATTGCAATCACTATAAGAAATTATTTTTTTTAAGTAATTCAAGGATTTCTGAATAGTTTTAAAATATTAAAGGATTCTTTTCTTGTAGGGAAAGCTCTGAAACTTTTATTTTTATTCCGATAAAGCTAAATTTTTATTTCGTGTAAAATTCATAAAAACTTTATCATATATTTTCAACCATCCGGAATAATTTTTAAATTCACTTTTCTATTTCCTGATGATTTTTTGGGGAAGATTGTTTTGTGGAAGAAATATATTTGCGGATATGAATTCTTAATCAAATTTCAAGTTAAAAGTTGAAGATTAAATTATAATTTTTCAATCTAGTTAACTTCCTGACGTATCAAATATTTTTTACAGATCGGTGTCCCAGCAGAGGAGAATCCCTACTTCAAGTTATTCCTATTAAAAAAAAAAGTTTTCATAAAAGAAAATTAAGAAAAAAAAGAAGAAAAAAACTTTTTGTGTCGTCTCACTTTTTCACCGATAAAACAAATTCATCTAAAACTAAAAATATTACTAAAATGACGTCTTTTTTATTTCGTATTGCTATTTTCTTAAAAGGGATTTTTCTTTTTCTGCCTTCTTCTCTCTCCCTCCCCCCTCCAAAAAAAAAAAAAGATTTTTGCTTTTGAAAGATTACTTTCCTTGAATATATATATATATATATATATATATATATATATATATATATATATATATATATATATATATATATATATATATATATATATATATATATATATATATATATATATATATATATATATTATTGGGCTTTGCACCGCAGACAGAGGCTGGCTTAAGTCTGGAGGGAAAAAAGTGTCTGGTAGGTACTTTAAGGGGAATCTCATCTGAGCCCAGAACATAGCCATATATGGTATGAGAAGCATTTAAGTGTGTAATGTCAGTGACTCATACGCGCTGACATATAAGTGAACAGAACTTATTATGGAAAAGGCCTAGCAAAGGATTTTTCATATTATATATATATATATATATATATATATATATATATATATATAAAGTATTGAAAAAAAGAAAGAAACTCAACTATAATACTACGAAAAACATTCTTTCAGTATGTTATAGAAAAAAAAATCTTTTGCTGAAAATCTCCAACACTGCAGAACCTTTCTACGAAATCGATAACTATTTTAATGTTTACATTAATAGTAAAAACTCGCATTTAAAGTTTGACATATCTTGTAAAGGAAAGAGAAATAAAAAATAGGCGACATGGCTTTAGGGCTTAACATCAAAATATGTATCTCATAACAACGCTATTTATATTCAGATTTCTTCCTGAACTTCCGTAAACAAGCCGCTTCCCGAACATTCTTCCTTGAAATTCCTTCCGAATTCCTTCTCGACTTTTCTTTCCCTCTCTCGTCCCTTGAACATGATTTTACATATTCTATTTATGATTATCCTGAAAAGAAAAGGTCAAGAGTGAAAATATTCTTTACTGTGATAGTATTTATGAGATTACTGAACTCTAGAAACAGCTTCCTTTCCTTTTATCAGAGTAGTTATGGTGTTAATTCAGAATATTTTGTAAAATTTTAATATCCAAAAATAAGTTTTGATGTTTATTGTACGTTTTATACTCATATGTAAAGAGGTATTTCATGTAATACAACACCTGACAATAAAATCAGTGAGTATTCCTTTTACGTTAACATAGATGAAATATTAACGAAATGAACTAAGAAATACTGTACTTGGAAATACCTATAACTATGCGCAGCTGAGATTTGCTATACATGTTCTGGAAACTTTACAAGAAGTCTGCTTTTGGAATGCAGTTCAAAGGCCTCGTTTCGTTTATTGGATGTCAGGAATATCGTCAGTCCTCTTTCCTTTCCGCGCGAGTTTGAATCGTGGGAATAGGAAGAAGTCTGGAGGATTGAAATCTAGTGAGTATGTTGGATAATCATTTGCACCAACCCAATTTGTTTCCAGAAAATGATTAGACAGAGTTGTAATTGATCTTTTTATCTTTCATTTACCTGTTCTCAGATAAGACCCAACTGAACAAGAACTTCGTAAAACAAGTCTTACACGGAGCACAAATGACGCTCAACTGTGGAGACATATGATCGACACCTGCCGCTAGACTAAAATCGATTCAGAAACCTTGCTGGAAAATAATGGGCAGTTGATATGCCCAATTTCTGCCAGTAACATATCCTGTAAAAACAGAAACTTTTTCTGCTAAAAGTCAGTAACCTTCCTAAAATCATCCTTAAGTATTTCTAAAAAAAATAGAAATATCTCCGATTTAACCCAGTCATATTTCTGGATATTTTAGAGAAAACTTAAGTATGTTTTAAGTAGTAGCAACGCTAAGACAGATTTGCATGTACCAAGTATCTCACTTGCTTGCAATTCTTGCAAAGCTGCAGAGTCCAGAGACTTTTTCGCTCTCATTGGAAGCCCAGTCAATCTGGATGGGCCGTAATCGCTCTTCAGCCGATACACTAAATAATTACGTTCAGTTAATCTTTGGAGTGGTGGCTAAAAATATTTTCCCCAACGATGAGAAGTCTGCATTCATGCAATTTGGAGTAATTTCTTAATATTTTTGACAAAGATACTTAATTTTCACTGGAAGTTGCTGAAAACCTTTGAAATCTCGAAACGTTTCCCGTAAATTACCAGTAACGTTTTAAAAATTTGTATAGTGTATAGATAGGTGCAGCATTTTGTTTCGTCAATGTTTACAGCTTGACCGTTCTAACTTCATTTACTGAGCTTTATTATCAGTGGTTGTATTTATGTTGAAATCACTCACCACCTGTTGAAATCAGTCTTAAAACGAAGAAACAAGCAATCGACTATTTTTTTACTTCTGGAAGAGTAATATAATGTTGAATTAAGGGGAAAAACTAATTAGGAGAAAATTACAAATAAAAAAGTTACATTTTTTTGATTCTACACTGTTATTACTTCACTACATCAGGAAAAAATTGTAAATAATTATAGCAAACAGCATGCAATGTTAAAAAAATAATATAACACAGTGAAAAACCGAAAAGAACCTTGCCATGCTAGGATAATTTTTTTCAAGGTGACCATCATAGAAATGTGCATATAGTCCCAATTTACACGCTGTAAAATTATGAATGCATTACATTTAGTAGAGTTAAAGTGATTTAAAGTGAATGTGATTAAAGAGAAATGAATAAGCTTTCTTAGCTGAAAGTTCTAAGAATTGTAAACTAAAATACATTAGACTCGAAACGTTTTGAATTTGTTTTAATAATAACTTAGCTCAGCTTATTTTTTTACATTAAACTAACGATGAATAATTGAAAAAGTAATTCTAAATTCAGTATAAGTCATTAACTTATTTTAAAAATCAACGCAGTTAAAAATGTGCAGATTTAATATTTTATTATTACGTTAAACCTAGACAAAAGTATAAACTCAAGAGCAAAACACCTGGATTATGGTAATTCTTTTTCGAAAGGGTTAATTCAAAACCTATAGATGAACTAGTGTTGCTATTAGCTATCATTAAATGCTTTAGTTTTCCTTCTGGAGCAAATCATGCGATTAAAACAACCATATGTTAGCAAAGTAAATTATATTATGGCATGCTGTTAATTAAATGTTTCCATTTTTGTGAAATTTCGTGAATATTTCCTCGCGTACAATTTACACCTCATAGCTGTACGTCACACAACTATAAAAATAAATAAATAAATAAAATAAACGTATAACTGAAAACTCACTTATTACAAGTTGTTTTCAAAAACATAAAGAAAGCAAACAAGTTTGAGATCCATGGAAGAAGGAAAAGCATAAAACTCTTAAAATAATAAATCACTCAATTTAAATTCATTTTAATTTGAATGTAAGGGTCAGAATCTCTACTTCCTCAAACAAAGACTGAGTTAAATGAAGTGCAGAAAATAATTTACAGAAAATTCACTTTCGTTTGTATTGCAGAGAGTGAATGAATGAATATTCTCTGAGTAGAAGTGACAGATTAAAGTTAAAGACTAACTTGTGGTGCATAAAGTGACTTTGAGTAATCGTCTTCTAACTAAAATAGTCGGTAGGTTAAAAGGTTAAGTGTTAGGAAATATATCAAATGACTTTGAAAAATCGCCTTTTAACCGAGATTACGATTAAACTTAAAGTACGTAAAATGAAGTATAATTTTGTTTTTGAGAAATCTTGTTTTTTTTTATTTTCAGTGTCACTAAACTGGTTTGAAGAAGAATGAAATCATTCTCATAGATCGTCTTTCAGTTTAGGTAATTGGTGAATTGCAAGGTAGGTACGGTGAAATACACGAAATGAAATTGGCATGCTGTCATTTAGCCGAGACCATTAGTAAAGTTTAAGGTTAAGTAAAATGAAATGTACTAAATGAGTTTTTTGAGGCATCATACTGTAATTGGGATCATTGGTAAAGTTAAATGTTAATTTAGATGAACGCATGTAATGACTTTGATAAATCGTTCTTTGTATGTGATCATGAGTAAAGTTTAACCATTTCGTCATTGAATTAGAGAAATAAAGAAAAAGAGGGAAATTCATTTTCTTTTGACATTTAATATGGATATAGAGTAGGATGTATCGAAAAAAACTTTTTTTCGAAATTCAATTTGTCATGCTGATAAAAAGTTGCCTCTACCGACTCACATAGTACACAAAAAATTTCATTCAAAACTAAAAATATTTAGGTGTCCCGCAAGAGGCCTAAAGTTTATGATTTTCTTTTTAAAAAAAAAACCTTTTTTCTGATTTTTTTTAAATAACAGAAAAATGCTAAACTTTTTTCAAGTTGAAAATTGTGAGTAATAAAGCCGGGAATTATCGTCAAATAAAAGGTTTTGCTCTCATGCGGCATTTGTAATTTCGCATGACTTGTTTTTCAGAAAAATCCAACTATCCGAAATTTTGAATTCCCGAGTGAGGTCCGGCCCCAAATGATTCGTATAGTTAGAGTTTTCCTTTATATTTCAAATAACGTGGATGGCTTTATGTACACGATGTCTCCCCTACGTATTTAAGGATAAGCATAGAACTTTCCTGTCCTGTTTCTGACATACGACTAAATTAACAATCACGATTTAAATGGAATACAATTTGATTCCATCATAAATTACAATGTACACTACTATGAATTGAAATGGAATTTCATAATGCAGATACTATTTAAAAGAAAATGGTTTGAATATTTTGGAAAACCGATGTCAACCAGTAGCAAAATCATCGCACAACGTCATATTTACATATATCATTGTAATAAATCGAGATAGATTTTCAGGAATGATTGAGTTGTGAGTAAGCTGTGGTCTGTTACTTGAGGTTGAATATTTCGGAAAATCAATGTCAAAGAGTAGCAGAATCATCACATAAGATCCTATTTGCACACATCAAGGGAACAAATGGAGATAGATTTTCAATAATAATTAGGTTGTGAGTAAGATATGTCTTGTTATTTAAGGTTCAAATATTTCGGAAAGCCGATGTTAACGCGTAGCAAAATCATCACATAACATCCTATTTGTTTACATCAATGTAACAAATCGAGATAAACTTTCAGCAATGATTAAGTCGTGAGTAAGATATGGATGCTTTACTTGCCAAATCGATTGACTCCATAAACAAAAAGTCGGGAAAAGCGATGAAGAAGATAGCGTCTTACATAGAAGTGATCGGGTCCTCGTGTTACATTTTCTGCCACTGCTGGATCAGAAATGTACTGAACCAAAAGTTTAATATAAATTCACACTCTAAGCATTGATTAAGCACTATTAAAGCAGAAATGAGGATTCTTTTTAAAGTGAAGTTTATCGATTTGGAAACTGAGGGATCCATTGCAGGGACCAATTTGAAAACGTATAATGGTGCTTCGCTGTGAAATATAAATGTTAGATTTTTCTTAATCATAGTAGTAATGTAGAAAAAAAAAGAGGCAAAATATTTGCTAGAAATCTTTGTATGTTTACGGAAAATTCTTTCCAGTTATGTGTTAGTGAATCTGAGATTCTTCCGTGATGCTGAAGTGTTCAAAATACAAGTTTGCCGGTTTGTTGCTTCAAGTTACAAACCGGCAAAAATGCAATTAATAATAATTGCATTTTTGCAAATTAATACTAAATACTAATACTAATGTCCAAGAGAAGTTTCGCTAGATTTGTACACATCCTAGATTTGTGAGCTATGTCTGATGAGGTACGTTAGTGCCATCAAATATGCAATTCTAATATCTATACTAGAATTTAATTTTCAACTACGTTGGGTGATTGCTATTCGACATTATATTCGAGTTAAACCCTGAACCAGTTGTTAATGCAACTGGCTGTAACGTCACTGCAATTAAGAAATCACGCTTTGTTCTAAATTTGAAACGAGCTGATGTGTGCATCACATGACTTCCTTTTACTCCAATTTAATGTCATTTCCCCATTACTGGCAATTTTAACTTGATTCAATAGTTTACTCTCTAAATATCACCAACAGTGGCCCAACTGAAACAGATAAAAAAAATCGCCAAATTTGTCGCCAAGTTGGCGACAAAACTTGGCGACCAAAAGACTGGCAATATGTTGCCAACTGTCCGCCAAATTATCCCACTTCTTGAGTTTACATCGAAATTAACAATGATTTTCCCCTAAAAAGGGGTAAAAGATCCCTTTAGAAACACCCGAATGAAACAAAAAGGGAAGGTGCGCAGCTAGACCTCACTAGGAGTCTACGTACCAAATTTCAACTTTCCAGGACTTACCGTTTTTGAGTTAAGCGACATACATACACACGCATACATATGTACATACAGACGTCACGAGAAAATTCGTTGTAATAAACTCGGGAATCGTCATTATGGATATTTCGCTTGTCTATACGTTATTCGGCATTTATCCACGTGTGGTCGAGTTGAAAAAAAACTCAATATTCGTTCGGGGGTGAGTAAAATGGAAATTAAGGTCTATTTTTAAGTGAATTTTTTTTCGCGAATACAAGACTTCCTTTTTTGTAAAAGGAAGAAAAAAATAGTCTTCTAGAAACTATATTTTAAGAACAAAATCATCCTCAGAAATGCTTCATTTAAAGATTCTATTGTGCTAAATTGTTTTACCTACATTTAGCAACTACAGCTCTTTATAAATTAATAAAAATTGCTCCATTAACTTTAAATTTACTGTGGTAAATTTTAACATTAGTTCCAACGCGTACTTTATCTCTCATTATAAAAATAATTGCTTTTAAATAGCCTCCATTTACTACCTAGTTCCATACTTAGCGTAACTTGTATTTAAAGCTGTGAAGTGATAGCATTTAAAATGTACGGAAACAGTTTATCTTATACACTTTCTACCTTGGTCATTAAAACGAGTTGCAAACTGCACCACTCTTAGAAGCGAGATCTTTAAGAATCATGAAAATATTTATTTATTCCCTTTTATCAGAAGTTACGAGCTACTGAATGCATTCAAGGGTGTGACCATATTTGGCTTGAGTCCAGAATTCCTCTCTTAGATGAACTTTTAGTAAAATGCATTCCATGGAACTTTGTAAAGTTACTTTTCACGTTAGTTGCGTACCTTCCTGAGGTTTAGCATATCCTTTTGAAACAAAAAACTTTTGAGAAAGGGAAAGTATTGATTTTGGAACAGAACTGAGAGAAACAGTTGAAGCGTTTTGTATCAAAACAAGATCTATAATTTAAAAAAAAAAATGTGACACAAAAAACGATTATCTGTTCTACTCAAGTAATATTTCGAAAAAATATTTTTTCGCTTGAAAAGCATTTGGTGTGCAGCTTAATTTTTATTTCCTTTTTTAAATTAGCAGTATTATTGTCTAATTACACAGGCTTGCGATGATAAATATATATATATATATATATAATTAAGGTTTAGCTGTGTTTTATGTATCTTTTGGTGCTGATTTCAAGAAAAATAATGCAAAAATTCTATCGCATCACATTTTCTAAGGCATTCACTCTTTGTTGAGTGAATTCAGTTTCTGGTGGTAAGAGGAAGTTATTACTGGATCAAACAATTAAGCAATGTCAACCAAATCGTAATTGTTACTATTCACAGTAAATTAGGTGGTTGGTGACTTCCTCCGGAAATTTTTATAATTTGTTGGCTTTAGAATGCATTTTAGACGACCTTCGGTGATGTTGGGGAAGAAGAGGTTCAGGAGTGCTATCTCTTCCGCTTTTCGACATGGAACCTGTAAAAGCGCAATTGCTATTTCTTACAGTGTTAGGAAAAATGTTGTTTGCGGGTTCTTCCCGGAAATTTTTCGAAATTGTAGCTCTGAAAACATAGCTTTAGATGAATGTTAGTGATGTTAAGGAAAGGAGAATAGAGTTTTTGAGTTAGTAGTCTTAAAACTGCATTTTCCCCCAAACATTGCCTAGCTTGGCAACATTTGGTAATATCTCGCCAAATTTTGGGGCGGGAATGAGTCGGGAAAATGATTTTAATTTTGAAAAAAATGATGCCAACTACCTTCAAATTCTGCTAAGCCCATAGACTCCATGCAGATATGGCGTCATCACTGTGTGAGGCGATGAAGTTAGCTAGTTTAATTATTCAAATGTGGGGGGTTAGAATAGTTAAATTTATTAAAAACTACTGATCTTATTCTTACAGTTTTCATTTCAAAGCATCAATGTAGTTTAAAAGAGACACGAGACCTTCTCGGGATCATTCTCAATTGATATAAAAAATGAACAAAATCGATTAGAGAGTTATAGATGGGAAAGAAATGCATTGATACAATACGAGTTAATTGGTAACCCTATCTTCCTTAAAGTAGATAAAAAAATATTTTTAATCAGTAGTGTACAGGTATATATATTTTTTCAATTATACATAAATTTGTTTAACGACATTTTTCATTAAAAAATTGTCTTTACCATAATTTATTCTTACTTAGAAACAGTTGCACTATTTCAGCGATATACTTCAATCAAGAATAATTTCATTTTATTCTTAAAGAGAGTAATACGGAAAAAAATCAATAAACATTTTACCTTTTTTTAGGTTACACGAATGAGATTTAGATACTTATATCATTTTACTCAAATATTAACTTTCTCGAGTCTTCGTGCCAAATTGTAATGCAGTTGATATTTTACTGAATTTTTTTATACAGATTTCTTACCTAAAAAATCAGAATAACGCATTTATAGAGAATACTTTTTTTATTCATTTACTTTTACTTTTATTTAACTTTACATCTTTTACACGTTTATTGAATTATTTTTCTTTTAGAAAACAGCTTTTTTGAATACACTGAAAAATTTCAAATACAGCAAGGTATTTGATGCTGGAATAAAAAAGGAGAAAAAGCCTTTTTTCCCGAAATCAATTATCGGTACTTGCAATAAATCAAGCGGCAATTTTTATCCCTAATGTAGCACTTAGAAAAAGAAGATAAAGTTAACAAAGAGGACGCATATTTTCTTTCCTGTTTTCTCAAGGAAACTGATCAAATAACCCACTTTGCTTTAACCATCAATTCACAGGACATCGATTTTTTTCAGGTAAAAAAAGAATCTTTTTAAGAAAAAAACTAACGAGATTTTTTTTGCTCGGCTCTCTGCTTCTGTTTTTTTCTCCTTCTTTTTTTGCGATGGTAAATTTAAGTGTACTTGAACAAATATAATAGTTACCAAAGGAAAACATTTCTTTAGTTTGACTAATTTTTCACAGTGTCACACACCGTTGTTAATTTTGATATTTAAGATAGCTAACATCTTGTACCTGCAAAATACGCACAAGCATTGAAAGCAGTGCAATATGCCGACAGCCCGGCTTTCCCATCCAGAGACTGCTAGTTTCGTCGCCGTTTTGGACTCATCAGTTTGGAATAGGGAATAACTGAGCTGGAGGCAGTAGTCATCTCACTGAAGCCGAGAGTGCCCACAAATTGATAGATAAAGTAAGTTTATCTCTCCAGTAGCAGACATGATGCGGTTCCACTCGTCAATTGAAGGTAAAACTTGGGTATTAAGGAGTGCGTCCCCAGCTCGGTTTTTCTCCATTCCAGATTGATGAGTCTAGATCAAGGCGAAACTTCAGGCTCCGGATGGGATAGCCGGGCTGTTGGTGTATTGCATGTAGCGCTTTAGTTAAAAGCAGTAACTAACAAACAGTTCAATTAGTTTCTGGAGACTGCAGTTTCGTCCTTATTTTGAGCTCATCAGACTGGAATAGCAAAGCGGAGGTGCAAATAATCCCAAACAAGTGCTGAATATAGCTTCCCACTGGTAGCTAAAAGCTCAGTTTAGCCAGCTAATTTTGGCTTGAAAGTACTCGCTAAGAAACTTTGGAGTGTATTCAACGATAGTAAAGACCATAATAGTGAACAATTCCATTTAAAAAAAATAAAAACCTTTACCAGGACGAAACATGGGATGGAAGGAAAAGGAGAGATGTGTACTTTTTTGTTTTTTAACATTTGGAGTTTTTAACATTTCGTACTTTTGAAAAATAGCAAATCATTTAAATGTCCTATTTTCAAAATTCTAGCTGTATTTTAGTTCTTCTCATTCCTCTCGATACTAATTTTCTAAATAATAGAACGCGTGAAAAAAAAGCTTAATTTTTTTTAATGCATACTCGTGATTTTCAATCCGTGAAATACGCTTTTAGGTTCGTAAAAAATATGAAAAATTTTAATAAAACTTTGGTTTAGAACAAAATTTCTTGTTTATTGAGCAGATGTTTGTTCACTAGTTAGGCACATTGTTTTCTGTATATTTTACCTTATTTTTATTTAAACCTTGCAAAACGTTAAGGCATTTTTTTTCAGGCTCTGGCAAATAATTGCATTTGTCGATAGAATTTTTTTTCAAGTGAACCATTTTATGCGAGGGCTCTGAAATTCTGATCCGCAAGCTTCTTGGGTGACGGAAGTGACGTATTTGTTTCTAATTGTTGCCAAAAATAATGTAAAATAATAGTAGTTATAAAGTTTAAATGCTTCCACTTTTTAATTATTGCCAAAAACACAGAGAAACAATGGTAATTACAAAGTTAGTATTTTGTTCAAAAGTTTAACAGATTTATTTTAAGGATGAACTTTAGCTGCAGACAGTTGTATATTTTGAGCATTTTTAACTTTTCAAATAATGCAGGTTTTCGAAGATTTTTTTCAACGGTGCATTTTATGCCTACTATTTTTGATGATATTTGTTTAGCACATACGGGACGAAGTGAAATAGTTTATTTCATTATGTTTTTAGTTATTTATTAAATATTCGAAATCATTCCTTAATTAATTCATTTGCATCCTGTCTTTTTTAACTCAATTGCACTCTATAACAAAAAAAAATCGACGCACCAAAAAGGAGTGATCCGATTGAGACGAAAATTGGTGGATAGGGAGACAATGCACAGAATAGTAAATGATTAAATTCTCAGAACAATTGAATAATTTATGTCAAAGTTACAGTAGCAAGTTCAATAAGGTATTGACCCGCCTCTAGCAATACAAAGATAGAAGCTGAAGCACGGTGTGGCAAATACCGATAAAGGTCCCGGAGGATGTCCTGCGGTATTTCCGACCAAATTCGCTCCAATTATCGGACGAGGTTATCAACATTCCTTGTCAGATGCAATCGCCATCCCATCATATCCCAGACATGCTCGATGGGAGAGAGATCTGGCGATCTGGCAGGCCACGGAAGAGTTTTACAAGCTTACAGACAGTTCATAGTAACACGTGTCGTATGTAATCTGGCATTGTCCTGCTGAAAACCAGTCGAGGGTACTGCAAAAAGAACGGCAGTAAAACAAGTCTTAGGATGTCGTCAACGTACCACTGTGCAGTAAGTGTACCTCTAATTACGACCAAAGGGGTCCAGTTATCAAAGGAAATGGCACCTCAGACCATAATGCCTTGTTGAGAGCAAGTGTGGCGTGCAAAAGTGAAACCAGGATACCCCTCTGTCCCAACCGTCTGTAAATGGTCATGATGGACACTGGTGTTTGAGTTGAACGTCTGATGGTTCATAGAGATGAAGAAACCGCTGTGACAGTTGATCGGACAATCACTCTGTTATCACGATCTGTTGTGACCCTAATTCGACCGCCACCATCCTGACGCTGAGCTCTGCCATCTTCCACTCATCCTTGCCAGCATCTTCGAATCGCCACATCACTTCGACTCAAATGACGAGCGATTCTCCGATTTGACCAACCGGCCTCTTTCAATCCAATGATACGATCTCTTTTAAACTCTGACATTTGATAGTAATGAGCACGAACCATGCGGCGAGGCATTTTGAGGTTGTTGAAAGGCAATCTGAATCGGAATCAAACCGCAAGTTTTAACAATTGTTTAAGAACTGCTCTTTATATACACCTGCTGGATGCCCAGTTTCGATGCGCTGGAGGTAAAACTATTCATTCATTTGCATATCTGGTCAAACTACTCATGCATACAAAATTTCAAAGCAATCAGAATTGCTTCTTGGTGCGTCGAATTTTTTTTTTTTTTTTTTTTTTTTTTGTTATAGACCGTATTTAAGCAATTATTTTTTTTAATATTCACTATTTTATTCACGTATATATTTCTCGTGCATTAAAAAAAATATTTATTCAGTGTTTCATTTTGCATTCATTTATTCATTTACTCATCCATTTGAAAACAGTAGTTTTAATAATCAAATATAAAATATCTCACTACAAAAATATTTTGATGTATGAGGTAAGAGGATAATTTTCCGATTTTGGTCAACTGTCCCAATTTACTGCCATTGTTGAAAACTATTTTAATTCAAGTTTTATCATGATATACATAGCGCTTTTTTTATGTACATTTAATTTTCAAAACAAATTTCCATGTTTTTTTTTCATTTTGAAAAATTTAAGTTATTTTAACTATGCATTTTGCAACTTGCTTTGCCCTACATTCCTCTTATTAAAAAAAAGGAAGTGGCTTTGAAATTTTAAAGCATAGTAGTTATAAAAAAGGTTTAAAAAATAGTTTTTTATTTTTTGAGAATATTCCCAAAATAGCAGGCACTTTCTACTAAAATTTCCAAGCAGCATGTCAAAATATATTTTCTTCCGAAATCATATCCCTTCCTCATTTATGCAAATATTTTACTTTTCTTGAAAGCGCTAAGAATATTTCGAAGCTAAAAGCAATTTAAAACAGGATTCACAGAAAAAAAAATTCTTTTTTCAACAACGATATTTCAAAAATTGATGTAAAAAATCAATTTCCGACTAGCGAACACGAACCTAATTTGAAGAACGGAAGAAGAAAGTATATTAAAATGTTTTAGATAAAAAAGTAATTTCTTTACCAAGCTTTACAAAATATATTAAAAATATAAGACAACTTTTGTGGTATGAATCGAAAAATTTACTACATAAAAATTTAACTTCTATTGCTGATTCAAAATTTATCCAGCTTTTTCAAGGGAGTAAAGCACCGAATATTGGATATCATTTGTTTTTGCCACTTAAAAATAATATAATTAAAAAAAAGGATATTGTTGAATGTAAAAGATTTTCGGGGTTTTAAAAATTGGGATCATTTAAGTTTTCAAGATTAAACCAATATTTTAACAATCAATCCCTTTCTTTTTTTTCCCATCTATCTACCATTACCTGATGGCAACATCATCATAAAAATTACTGCTTGTACAGACCGAAGTAAAACTTAATATATAAATAGCTTGTTGTTGCTGTCTTGTGCCAGCTAGGCTGGCAAATTGGGGTGCGCTGCTTCACTTTTCCAAGTGTACCATAATTTGGTGCAAAGTCCGCCTTCCGAAGTACACTCATTTTTGAGTGAAATTTTTTTTTTTCGCGAATACACTACTTCCTTTTTTGTAAAAGGAAGTAATAAAGATGAAATTTTGTTCTAATTTTCTAAGTTAATGTTATCGCTTTAGGATCTAGAATCAATAATTTTGTCTTTAAAGGCAAAAAAATTATTGTGCTTATTTTTGTCGCTAGTTACGTCTTGCGTTTTCTAAAAACTGCAATCTGTGTGAGTGTTTTTTTTTTTTTTTTTACGTTTTATTTATTTATAAATAAGAAATGCATTATTTTCATTTTTTTTTTGCATTTAGATATTGTTTCAAGTAAATCGTAGTGAAAAAATATAATCTTTAACTTATTTTGTAGTTTTTTCATCAATAGTAGTTTTTTTATTTTTGTTTGATTTTATTTATTTTTTTTATTTGATTATTTTTAGTTAAAAAAACATCGGACTGCGAAATGGTTTCGCAAGTAGTACCAGTCCGTGGTACAAAAAGATTGCGAAACGCTACCGTTAAAATAATACAATTTTCATTCTTCAATTCAAATCTTTGCGCCCGCTAGTGTTACGACAGATGGTTGGTTTCCTTGCATGGACCTTGTTTTGACAAGGAAACAGTTTTTACGGAATTCATTTTCGCAAAAAATTAGCTACCAATTCGCAACTCCAGCGCTTACCTTGCGGTGATTTAAAAAACTGCCGGGAAAACTAAAACATTGATGCCACGTTGCGTTCCACGTATGTCTGCTGACGTAAACACAGGCAGTTTGTTCTGAGTATTTATTAACGCAATCGATGTGTCTTAGTTTGCTTTCAGCTACAGAAATTAATTCGTCCCTTAGTAGTATTCTCGAGCTTCTCAAAATAATGTTAGTTTTCATTATTTCCTTCTAAAATATGAGTTGATTGACAAATGGTGAAAGCGAAAATTCTGTATTAACAAACTTGGATAAAGTTATACAAGGTAAAAAATTTTATTGTTTTGTATGAATTTGTAAGAATATGGGTTTTTTTTAAAAAAATCTTAAATTAATTAAACTAACCATATTTTACAGCAGCATTTAGTTGGAATGGACAGTATGCAAAATATTTTCTTGAATATATTATCGTAGAACAAAATGAAAAATGTTTAACCGAGAAAGAATTTACTTTACTCCTTTTATTATCAGCTGAAAGGTTTCGCCAAATTTGTTTAGGGTTATAGTTTTAGTATTGTGCGAGCAAAGTAGCCTTGGCAAGATTTCACGTTTTTGGTTAAACCATTTTCAATTTTTATCATGAGTGGAATAAAATGGTAGTAAGATTACAGAATTCGATAAGTAAAAAGAAATAATTGTCAATCAACTGAAAAGAAAACTACCACCATATATCCGTGAAAATTTTGTTGATGATTTGCATAACATGACACTATTAAATCGTAACTCAGAAATTAGAAAAATCGAAAGAGTAAAATTTTAAATTAACCGATTCGGGAATTCGAGAAAAATAACTCAGCTACAAATGCAAAACAATAAGCGCTAGCCAAGCAAGGCAAAATAGTATCATCATCTTTCGATAATAATTTGTAATGTCACATTGAATTTTCTAGCATTAATTGTTATTCTTGTCAGGCCACAATTCTTATTTAGTTTTATCAAGAATTGATAAATATCGAATTCAACATCGTGGAAATAGCTGCTTAGGTTTACGAACTACGTAGTTTGCATTAATCTTTGACGTTTAGTAATGCTTCTTGAATTCTCATTTCTTTCTACGTGGCGCCAGAATATCCACAAGACTTTGAAAATTAATTTAAAAGGAATAAAGCGAAAAAATCATACATACGAACAAAAATCACAACACTTTTAGCATTTTCTTCGTTACCACATGCGTTTGTTTTAGTTTTTTCGTCCGCCATTAGACAGTGACTGCAGTGCCCCCTATAGTTCGTTGGAGTTGCGAATAGTGCAGGCGCTAAAGGGAGTTGAGTATGCAAAAAATTTTGAAAAAAAAAAGAACCGACTTCAAATTTGCTCTAAAAAGTGAAAAATAATTTTATTCTTTAAACACCATCGATAATGCTTTTGAACATAATTTTTGAAGTTGGCGCAAAAACAAAACGTAAAATCCAGTGTAACCATGCTTCGTTCATATTTTTTTCAGAAAAGCATCCAAAGTTACGAAAGAAACATTTATATCGTTATTCAAATATGTTGTCATCAATGCATACTTTATGTGATAGTGAAGAAACTGGACCTGGTTAAATTTTTAGTTGTAGTTGAGTTATGGCTGTGAATGATTTTTTCTATCGTTTTTGTTCCAACTTCAAAAATTATGTTCAAAAGCGTTATCGATGGTGTTTAAAGAATAAAATTATTTTTCACTTTTTAGAGCAAATTTGAAGTCGGTTCTATTTTTTTTTTTTTTTTTTTCAAAATTTTTTTATTTCATTCTTTTTAGTGTAAATGTAGGTATTTCAGAAATAGTAAGAAGTTATCATCACGAAACTTCACCTTATTTTTTAACACGCTTTTATTAGCTTCACCTGTATGTATGTATGTATGTATGTATCTTGTAACGGAATCTTGCAGCTCAAATTTTGCCCACTTCCTGCGATCGGATTCTTTTGAAATTTGGCACGCGACCTCAGACCCGATGACAATGCAATATTCTATAATCAAATTAATTAATTAACCCTCTTAATTGTTAGTTTCCTCCAATTTTAATCAATATTTTGGCATAAATCCAACAATGTGAAAAAGGAAAATTTTTTAAAAATCCATTAAAAAATGCTCGCAAAAATTATTTAAAAATATCTACAGAAACCTTTAATTTTTCTGCATCAGACAAAATTTGTTCCAATGTTCCAAAGTAATTAGAACATGAAATATAATTGTTTTTAACTAATTTCATGCCAAAATTTAGGTGAGCCTTCAATTTTAAATTCATTGCTGATCAGACCATTGTTGAACAAAACTTTTATTCAAATGCATTTCAAAATAATACAAATATGATTTCCGCAAACATACATCGATGACTCACAGCAGCTTCCCATCGGGGT
The DNA here is from genome assembly GCF_026930045.1 of Uloborus diversus. Taxonomy (NCBI): domain Eukaryota; kingdom Metazoa; phylum Arthropoda; class Arachnida; order Araneae; family Uloboridae; genus Uloborus; species Uloborus diversus. The sequence goes on along the minus strand of NC_072739.1, from coordinate 100,463,755 downwards.
GCCCTTGTCTTAACTTTAAGATATTACCTCGCACTCGTTTTATAAATAATTTCGTCGCCTGATAATTCTCCAACATAAGACTAAAAAACAGAAAAATAAAATAATAGTTTAAAAGACTAAAAAAAAAAAAAAAAAACACGCTTTCCTAGCAAAATGAACTAAAAAGTGAAAAATAATCTTTGGATGATAGTAGTTGAACAATCACTTAATTTTAATGTAATACAAAAAAGCGTGGGGGGGGGGCTTCTTTTCAGTTCTATTGAATTTCTTCCATTTGTTGTCCATGCAAAAATGTAAATAGACAGCACCCCACGCTTTTTTGTATTACATTAAAATTAAGTGATTGGTCAACTACTATCATCCAAAGATTATTTTTCACTTTTTAGTTCATTTTGGTAGGAAAGCGTGTTTTTTTTTTAGTTTTTTAAACTATTATTTTATTTCATAAAAATGCTCCATAATAATAATAAAGAAAAAAACTATAAACACTCGTTGAACTTTAAGCGATTGGCACTAATAAAAAAATTTTGAAAAAAAAAAAATAGAACCGACTTCAAAATTGCTCTAAAAAGTGAAAAATAATTTTCTTCTTTAAACACCATCGATAATACTTTTAAACATAATTTTTGAAGTTGGCGCAGAAACGATCGATAAAATCATTCACAGCCATAACTCAACTACAAGTATAAATTTAACCACGTCCAGTTTCTTCACTACCACATGCATTACGCATTGATGACAGCATATTTGAGTAACGATATAAATGTTTCGTTCCTAACTTTGGATGATTTTTTGATAAAAATATGAACGATGCATGGTTACAATGGATTTTACTTTTTGTTTTTGCGCCAACTTCAAAAATTATGTTTAAAAGTATTATTGATGGTGTTTAAAGAAGAAAATTATTTTTCACTTTTTAGAGCAATTTTGAAGTCGGTTCTATTTTTTTTTTTTTCAAAATTTTTTTATTTCATTCTTTTTAGTGTAAATGTAGATATTTCAGTAAAAGTAAGAAGTTACCTAGTAAGAAGTGCGGCTCTATATCACTGTATTGCTTTAGAAAAGCCTTTATTGAAAATTATCATTACAATTACTATTAATGTTACAGTTATATGGCACCAAACTTTTATAACGATGAGTTTCATATCGTCGCGTAGATGAAGATAGTGAAGACAATGTGAAAGCCAAATGAAGCGAATACTCGTTAGTCTCAACTCGAGATCTTTATTCAGAACCACGAATAAACGTTACATCTCCTTATATACAACTTGAAAAAGTGCTGGAACTTTCCAGACTTGAAAAGATACAGAAATTAATAGAACATTCGAGAAAATACGGGAAACAGTAGAAACGAAATTTTAGTAAAATTCACTTTGTCCTAGTCGGGATTCGAACCCGGGTCGCTCGTGTGGGAGACGAGAATTCTACCACTGAGCCACCGTTATCCACGGATGAGAAGTGCGAACTTCGCTACAATATCATTTTAATCATTTAATAGGGAAATTTGCTGTTTTTTGCCCATAACTTTTTTTCTAAAGAACAAATATGGTCAAACAAAGTAATGGGACCTAAGTTGAGCCATCCTCTATCCATTAAAAAAAGAATCATCAAAATCGGTTCACTAGATTAGACGCTATGAGTGGACAAAAAAAACATACATACGGTATGAACTGATAACCGCCTCCTTTTTGAAGTCGGTTAAAAACTTATCTTTGTTCCTCTTTGGAATTAATGTGTAGTTAATTTAATTATAGCCATTTAAGTATTACGTTTTTTCTAACTAATTTACATTTCACAGCATTTAAGTTGCTCATGATGCAATTCTGTATTTTCTTACTTAGTCCCCATCATTTGTTATTGGCATAGATGATAACGGAAAAAATACTACTGTAGTTGAAGCAAACCTAATGGTAGCATTGTGAAGGCTAAGCAGATCCTAATCACTGCATCACCTCGCTTCCAGGTCAGGTTTACCCCCACTATGGAGCAATAGCACTGAAGAAGGGAAGATTTCGATAATTCACATATTGTTACTATAAATCAGCAAGGTTACCAAAATAAAATTATTTACGCCAAAAATGAGACGACAGCGCCAGATTCCCGATTATTATCGAACTATCCCCCTGAAGAAACTTGATGCTTGCTTCAGAGAAGCCTTCATTCAAAATTATCATTTCAATTACTATTAATGTTACTGTCGTATGGCACCAAACTGTCATAACAATGGGCTTTAAATTTAATCATTTAATAGGGAAATTGCATGAAATTTATGGTTTTTTGCCCATAACTTTTTTTCTAAAGGACAAAAATGGTCAAACAAAGTAATGGGACCTAAGTTGAGCCATCCCCTATCCATTAAAAAAAGAATCATCAAAATCGGTTCACTAGGCGAGACGCTGTGAGTGGACAAAAAAAAAAAAAAAAAAAAAAAAAAACATACATACGGTATGAACTGATGTTCCTGAACGAAATGAAAATATTTTTTCTTTTTGTTGTTTCCATGGTAACTTTTTGTTTCCCCTTATTTTATTTTAGAGAATGCAATAAATGAATAAGGCACTAGTGAAATTTTAAAACGCGTGCATCAAAATTCCATCGTTATTTTCCCTTCTCCCCTGCTAGATTCAATCAGATGGAATCGTCTTTACTTGGCACATTGCCAAATTACATACAATCCGCGGTCAAACAGTAATGCAATCTCTCCATTTTCTACAATATTTAGCAAACATTGAGAAGAACGTATCAGCAAGTTCACCGGTGTAAATATTTCGGAGCGCGCAATTTTCGCTATCATTATAGGGATTGCAAGTAATAAAATATTTGACGATACTTTGAACATCTTTTTCGTCTTTATTGATCCTGGATCGTGTTCATTCATTATAGTAATTAATGTCACTGCTTGTATTCTGATATATGAAGAAAAAGTCTCGTGTATGCTGTTTTTAAACGGATAAAGAAGTAACCATCTCTGCATCGCATCTTTATTTTTTGTAATACCAATAAAACCTCCAGTCACTGCTGAAGATCGATTCTGATACTGCTGCAATGCTAAATCGGGACTTACTGCATTAAAACTACCCTCCGTTCGTTTGATGGATAGCATTCCTCTCTTTATGTCATTTACAACTTCTAAAGGTAGTTTTATCATACCTTGTAAATAAAGAGTCACCCCACGAATGTAATTTGTGTGATTCGTGGAGAAAAAGTGAGGCAACATTTGTCTAGTTGTTAACAAATTCAATTTGAAATTATTACTCCTATCGGCCATAACTGAACCTAACAAAATTTCAACCATTTCACAATAGTTGTCCAAATATTGAAATATTTCGTTTTCAGTGCTTTTGGCGTGTAAAAAATTTTAAAAACTCATCAAAAATCTGTAATTATACCTTTATATTGATTATATTTTTCAATTAGGCCTGTATGATCTTTATCAACTGCATTCTCTCTTATTTCTTAGAGCCAAGTATTTAGCAAATGCATCAAGAATGATTGTCAAAATAAAAAGATTGATTTTTATATTTTGATATTGAAGACCTATGTCAAAATTTGATTTTTGGTATTAAACAATTTTTTTTAACAAAAATTATTCTTTTAATTTTTATTCTTTTTGTTTTATTTTAAATTACCTAGCTTTAAATATCTTAAAATTTTAAGAAACAATGGGACATTATAACCAGAACAATCACTAAAATGGTTCAGATGAGTTTGCTCAATTTATTTACTTAGTACCTAAGGGAACGGAGTATAAAAAATTAACGGACCACAAGCCTCCTGTAAACATCCAGAATCGTAATCTGGAAGCTTTTTTGAGTTCAAAAGAATTTACAGAATGCGGTCCTCGTATTTTGCATACTCAACTCCATGCAGCGCCCGCTCTACAAGATCCTTACAAAAATTCTCAGTACAATTAAATTGAAATCTCTAAAAATTCTTTCTCTGCCAGCATAATATCAGCACTGATTAGGATATTGTATAAAGTACCTATGCTATCAATATACTAATCAGTACTAATTGGGATATTGATAACCCACGCTACAATATTGAACAGTCAGATCATTAAAATTCATAATTATGCATTTAATTAACCCCTTGACGTTCTTATTATTTTCATGGAAACGGTTATGAAAGTGTCTTTTTTTTATTCAAGAAAGTTATAGAAACAAAGGTGTTTGGATTATGTATGTATTCATTTTCGATTTTTGGAATTTTTTTTAGCTTGAGCTTTGTACGCTTTAGCCCGGATATATTAAGGGCACGAGAAATAGAAGACGTAAGTTCAGTCCGCGAATTTGAAAAATCTAAAGGGAAGAGGTTAATTTGTGTCGATTTTATTTGTCATATTTTCTAGGGAAATAAATTAAAAAGAATGCGTCTTTTTTTCATTGGAAACAGTGTATCGTAAATTTTTGTAACAATATACAACCAGTGCATACTTTTTGGCCCCTAAACTATTTTCTTTATACCTATCACATAGCAGTTAAGCTCAATAATGCTTTTAAACCTAACCTTAAAATTACGGAGCATATTTTAAAACTTTATTTCAATGAAACTTTTTCTTTTTGAAATTCTGTTTCAAACGTTTTAGTTTTATATTTCTTAAGTATAAAGTGCATTTTGTTAATAATTACTTTCAAAACGCATACATAAATACCAAAGTAACAAAATGCAATGGTTTTGAACTTTTCTTCTAATCAGAAAATTAACAAAATACGATACTTTATTTTAAGTTGATTAAACTTTATAAATTTTACTACTGCACGAATTGAATTTATTATCTGTAATCGAAACTATTATACTAAAACTGATTTAAGGTACTGAATTTTTTTAAAAATAACCATCAACTAAGTTTTCTAATGCTTAAGTATTGTAAGTAATGAATATACTACTGCGCGAAGAAGTAAGAATCATGCCTTGAAGATGTTTCTTACAAACAAGTTGTTCCTAATAAATATCTTTCTTACGTTAAGATGCCTTTTTAATTCTTCATGAGTTAATTTTTGAAATGTACATCTTAAATACGTTACATTTACACAAAACACAGAACAACTTTCATATAAATTTTTAAATTTTCATCAATCAAATCTTCTCAGAATTTTTTCAATGTCGTTTAAGATTACTTCAAAGATCTTACACTTGTCCTATCAAGCATGTGGTAATGTATCTTTTTTAGCTGGCAAGAGCTCAAAAGAACGAGTAAACTCTCAAGTGTTTTCAGCTTTCCGCTGCTGAAGAATTTTTCTTTTTCCTTTATCCTGTTAAGTTTCTCTCTGCTGACGATTTATTTCAAGCAAAGTGTTCTTCTTAAATGTGAGGATGATTACTTCTTACAAAAATAATACTTCTTGACTTACGCATCGAAATTATCAATTTATCGACATTATTACCTTCACAAAATATACTAGTTAAAAAACAGCAACACTTTAATTAATAATCTTAGCTATAAGTAACATAACCTTAATTTTTATTCTCTAAGGTCTATTATATCTTTACTAATAATAAAGCTGAAAGTCTCTCTGTCTATCAGGATCTCTGTGACGCGCATGGCGCCTAGACCGTTCGCCAATTTTCGTGAAATTTGGCCCAGAATTAGTTTGTAGCATGGGGGTGTGCACCTCGAAGCAATTTTTCGAAAAATTTGGTTTTGATCTTTTTCTATTCCAATTATAAGAACATTTTCCCAAGCAAAATTATCATAAGATGGACGAGTAAATTACCAAGTTATCATAACTTAGAATCGTAACATGCGCAAGCCAATTGGCGAGAAATTGATCATACATTATTTGTAAATATATAGGCGAACCAAAAGACCTTTTAATTTTCTACTACGGGAAAGCCGTGCGGGTGCCACTAGTTAATGCATAAAACTGCTGCACGAGGTAATGACGTTGTTTCCTTCAGTCAAAAGTACTACTTTTAGTCCCAAAAATTGCAGAATAAGCAAAAAAAACATGGAACAGAAAAAAACTTTTATTTTCCCAACAGTTATTTTTTATTTAATTTTTTTAACTGTACGATTTTGGAAATAAGGCATGATCTTTATGACGTCACAAGTGATGTATTTTGTCGCGCACTCCCATTGCCGCGCTAAATGTTTACGCTTTGCTGCCAACCACGTTGCCAGGTTATGATAATTTGCGCTCAGTGCTAATGGCATTAGTAAATGGTATTTCATCACATGTGATGTGATGTGCAGAAGCGTAAAAAATGAATTTCAATCTGCGCACCAATTGAAATAATTGTTAAAAAATATTAAACTTTGTCAAATTATTTAAAAAACTAGCTGCGTTGCCCGGTTTTGCCAGACTACCTTGAAAATAACCATTTTGTCAAGTGAAGTACATTCAATAATCAGGTTTAAATGAAAGCAAAAAAAAAAAAAAAAAAACCATCATGCAAAATTTCCCTCCCAAACAATGACGACAGATATTAAAATACTTTTAAGAAATTAGATCGAGAAAGATGGATTTGAAAAGCGTAACCATGGAAACACAAAATAAAATAAGTTTAAGAATTTAGTCCAGGCTAGTGTCCATTGAAATGTCATGATACCTCTTTTTTGTTCATATATAAGATTTTTTGGTGGTTTCTATAAGATTTTGACGTGTTGATTTTAAATCCGTTGAGTGCCAGACGCTAAACCATGAGCGTTTTTATAAAAATGGTAAAATTGAAGGTGTCAGCTGAAAAAATTGTAAGACTGAATTTTCCGGTATTAATCATTTTTTAAACCATAATCGGCATGAAAATAGAATGTTTTACTAAAGATAAACATTAACAGCGATACATAAGGAGCATAAATTTTGAGTTAGCTCGACAATAAACTCTAAGGGAGGGAGGCTTAAAATGTATCAGATAAAACACTAGTCATGTCCCGTCGGGTATTATGACAAAACACTGACTAAATAAAAAAACAGCTGCTACTTGGGCACTATTACTTGGAATATTTGATGGATTGAAAAATTATTTGGAATCAATAAAGAATGGTGAGGTACATAATGCAGTCACTTATCATGTCGAAGAGCGTCACACTCGTGTTGCTTCAGACTCAAATGACAGACAAACATTTTGTGAAACACTCTCCACTTTCATTGATGCATTAAATAGCCCCGATCACCCAGCGAAGGGAATTGTTAACATTTACTCTGGTATGATTATAATTCATATTTAATTGTAGAAGATTCTTAAAATTATCAAGTCCCATGGCATGCAAATGAGAAACTGACCTCAAGGATTCCACCAGAAATTAACGGATAAAACAATTCACCAAAAGAAGACTAAAATTGGCGACTCACATCATTTGCTGGATACAGGATTTATATAATCTTAAATAAACGAATTAATGGCATCATCAAGGGAAACAGTTTCCTTACAAAAACTAGTTCGTCATCAACTGGCTCCTCATTCTACTGCTTCATTTGATTTCATGATGATGAAAATAAGAAACATCCAAATAAATCTGCATTGAAGTCAAAACTGGAAGTAGATTTCGGGTAGGCGGTAGGAGTAACCAGAAGTTATTCTGCAACACCAGCTGCAGTGGTGAGCGAAAAATTCTACTCTTTCCAACGATATGTAATATTAATACATGCTAGTAATTTTTAACCCCCATGTTCGTGAATTTATGTGAAAATTGGCCCTAAATCGGAGTAAAACAAGAAGTTCTGTCTAGAACTAAACGAGCCTACTTTCCCGTATACCAATATCGACTTTCTAGTATCTGATCAGTATTCGAAAAAATAGCTAAAATCGTAAATTATTTCAAACATATTTTTTTAATATTTTAAGCTGATTTCGAGAAATAAAGTATGCCTCACTCATCTAAAGAAGTAGATACGTAAAAAAGAAATAAAAGAACAAATAAAATAGCAGAACCTTTTAAACAGAGCAGCTAAACACGTTTTTTCCATCAAAAAAAATCTTCAACCGCTTTCAAAAAGGAAAAAAAAAGAATTCAAATTAAAAGCTAATTAAAATAATCATATCAAAAAAATCGTTTGTTTTTTCCCCTGATGCCCAAATTTTTTTTAAGAATTAGTTAATGTACTTTCAAAAATAAATAAAAACAATAAAATGTCAACTTAAAAAGATAATTTTCATTGTCAAAAAAAAAAAAAAAAAAAAATCGTCTGTGCATATATCTTTATTGTAGAAACATAAAGGACTCCGAATTTCTCCGCCAAAAACTGAATACATAAATTAAAACTTTATTTTGAAAATAAAATCAAAACATATTTAAAACAATTATTTCACAGTAAAAACCATGGCTGTGGAGTCAGTATCGGAGTCCATCTGATTTTGGGACAAAAGAGTTAGAATCGAGAGCCGAAAGTTTTAAATTCAAAGACTCGGAGTTGGAATCGGTCATTTCCTCGAAAAGTCCGCAAGTCTGCCAATATTTGCAGAGACGGAGTACGACTTATTATTTGATACAGGAGTCGGAGTCAGAGTCGAATATCCAAGAGTCGGAGTCAGCCATTTTTCCTCCGTGCATAAATTTTTGCCAAAGCTACGATGTCAGATTCAAAGTCGGGAAGTAGGAGTCCGAGTAATTCTCGGGCACAGGAGTCGGAGTCGGAGTCAGGAGCGCCAAAATTATCGGAGTCGGAGTCGGGAGCAGGTCGTCAAGAACTATTTCCAACAAAGTTTGTTTGAAGTAAATCCGCCTTTAAGTTCGGAATCTATATTGACTTTCAGTTTCCCCTTAGGCGCTAATGTTAAGAGATTTAAACTGTTCAAAATTGAACGAAAACTTGTTCAAAACAAAAAGATATTTTCGATACATGTTTTTCATCAAAAGCTTTTCCCTACAAAGTTTGTTTGGAGCCACTTCGCCTCTAAGTTTAAGATTTATTTTTGATTTGAATTTCCCCGTAAGCGCTAATGTTAAGTGTTTTTGAACTGTTCAAAATTGAACGAAAAATTGTTCAAATCAAAAAATGAATAATGGGAATGAGATGTCCTCGCAGATATCTTTCTAACAAAAAAAAATTGTTCGAATCGGACTATTCATTCAAAAGTTATTAGGGGGGGGACAGACAGACAGATCGACAGACCGACAGACAGACAGACCGACAGACATTTTTCCCCATCTCAATATCCTACTTTCCAATTTTTAATTTTTCAATATTTATCTAACTATTTTATTTATTTTTAACTTTTTTTTTGTATTTCGGGATATTTTTAAGATGCATTAAGCCGTCTTTCATGCTTTTTTCTTCTATCTCTTACTGGGAAAGTAGGCTAAAAAGAACTACTCATCGAATTTTTTCGAACTGGTCTGCAAACCTTTTCAGGACTTAAAGGAACAAACTGTGAACATTTCTGCGAAATCGGCCGGGTAGTTCTCGAGTTTTGCGCGTTCAAACACACAGACGCTTTTTGGAGACTTCATTTTATATTATGTAGATATTATCAAATCCCGTGTTTTTAAGCATGCTCTTTCAGGAAAAAGCACTTCTAAAATTTCGGAAATAACCCCGTTATGAACAAAAACAGTTATTTAATATATATATATATATATATATATATATATATATATATATATATATATATATATATATATATATATATATATATATATATATATATATATATATATATATATATATATATATATATATATATATATATATATATATATATATATATATAGGGTGTTCCATTTAAACCTGCAAGATCTTTATTTTCACAACTGTTAGTCTTAGATGTATGTTTCCTACTGCAAAAATGTTCAAAATCAGATGCAGACTTAAGGTATTGAAAGTTTGAAGTAAAAATAAAAAAAGTCAAAAAAAAAAAAAAAAATTAAAATTTTTTATACGGGCCCCAGGTTTCCAAACTTATATTTAAGGAAATAATTCCAACACAAAAGTTTGACATTAGTACGATCAATATTCACCGAGACATGAGACGCAGCGTTTTGTGACTTACATCACTTTTCACTCGCCGTCAATAACACCTTTTGGGGGAGAATGTAGCGCTTAACAAGTGTTTAAAATTACATGTTTAAATAGAGTGGTTTTTCAAATTGTTCGAGGTTTTGTTGTGTGTTTTTGCGTATCACGGCATAATATTTGCATTTATTTTTGAATACCAATGAAAAATATACATAGTACCTTGTTTTTTTACTTTGACGACCTGTCATTCTTCCGAAAGGGCGATAAGTTCCAATCTCATCTTCTGTATGGTTCCTTAAAACTTTGAATTGGAATATCTCTTTGAGTCTTGGTCGCACAAATGTCAAGTTTTTTTGTGTCAGTATTAGTTTTCATTGGAGATTATTTCTCTTAATATTAGTTAGGGGACCTAGGGCCTGTATGAAAAGTTAAATTTTGTATTTTTTGACTCATTTCTATTTTTGCTTAAAACTTTCAATATCTTATTTCTGCATCTGGTTTTGAACTTTTTTGCAATTGTAAGTATGCATCTAGGACTAACGGTTGCGAAAATAAGGTCTTGCAGGTTAAAACGGAACATCCTGTATGTATATATATATATATATATATATATATATTGGGAGTAACATTTGGAACTCGGAAACCAAAAACTTTAAGGGGCTCAAAATATGACACCTTACTCCTCAGACTTAGAGTGCCGTGAGGAAATTCGAACTCTTTAGAGGATGTAGCTAATCAAAAGAATTCAGGAACCTCTAGCAGATTCGAATGTAGATAATTTGGATATAAACTTTAATGCTTTTTTTTAAGTGAGTTACTCCACTTTTCTTTTCACCGCATCGTCGATGCTTACAAATATTCAGCTGCATTTAATTAATTATGAACTTCAGTTCAACTGTTTATTCCATATCTATATAAAAGTAAACTAAGCTCAAAAAATATCGGTACATTTTTCATCCGAACAACAACAAAACCCAAATAATTGAATGAAATACATGGCCTTGCTCCAAGACAGATGTTTCATATGATTTCGCAAATCTCGTAGCTTTGAAAAATGTATAAGTAACAGGCTGAAAGCTACCGTAGTTGAGAAATGTCTTCGGAGGATCTCTAAAGACATAAAATGATAAACATTTTCCGACAAATCTATCATACCTCGAAAAAGTATTTACCGGCGGACAATAGAAATACGAAAAGAATGGTTCTTTATGTAATAGTTTGGAAAGAATATATCAAAAGCATTATTTATGTCTTCTTTGAATTCATACGGATAAATAATGAATGAACTTTAGCAGTGATTTCGGCTACTTGGTCGATGAAATCGAAAGATTCAGACTTGATGGGAGAATAATAGTTTTGTGTGGTTTGAGGTAAATTGTAAGTAAAAGAAATGATCATTATTTGAGGTTTTACTATCGAAACCAGTTCCATCTTTTAAAAAACATTCAGCATTAGTTTTGAATTTTGACGCCTTGAATTCAAATTACAGTTTTTGCAATCACGAATTGCGATAATACCCTTCTCGTTGGGTTTATTATTTCTACAAATTAAATAGAATTTAATTAGCCAAGAAATTTGCACCCGTCATGTTATGACTGTTGATTTTCTAGAATAGGCATATCCATAAAAAAAGAAATGGTTATTCGGATGTAGTAATAAAGATAAAGACTTTTTGGCTGACATCTACCAGTACACTTATCACAGTGTATAACGTTATGTACTTTTATTTCTTATCACTCTTAAATAATAGGAAATAGTAACCTAGAAATTTGTATTTAGATGAAGTTTTGCTTTTTAAATTAATCTATGTTGATGTTTTTCCTCAAAAAAAAAAAAAAAAATTACATCCCTCCCTTCTTTTCAAAAGTAAAATCTACTAACTTTAAGCCTTGAATGAACACAAAAGATTTGTAACCATGGCGACAAAAATTTCTCCTCTTAATAAATATTAAAACAACGAGTTAGACTTATTCTCGTTGTCATGGCAATCTGAAAAATCAGAGCAACATCAACTTCGGTTAAATGAGAATAATGAGCGATTCGTGATTGCTCAAAAAATTTGCATTAGAGATTGAGAGTATTTCACACGCTCTGCCTACTAAAATATTATAAATTAAACTAATTTTCGTTCGAATAACCTTTTTTTAATGAATTTATTGTTGTTTTATTTTTCAAATTAGCAGTATTGTCTAAGTATTTACAAGTAAAATTAATTTAGATTGAGTGACTTTGAAATAAATAAGACTTTTTTTATAGTTTTATTTTGTTGTTACTGTCGTATCATAGTTATTAATCAATTATGGCGTGCCATTGCCTCGACTTCTTTATTAAAACCCTTAACAGGGAGGTGCGGTCTCACAGACTGCTCAAAAGTTCATTCGATCACCCCATTTCAGTTTCAGTCCGATTGGATGGTTTTTCCCAATAGCTTTTTCTTTTGTGTCCATGAACACCCTCCTTGCTTATCAGTATCTTTACGCAAGTGCATCTGGCTTAAATTTTATTGCATTCTTAGAAGCAGTTTGTGAGACTGCACCTGCCCTGCAGTGTTACAATCTTCGTCAGTAGTAGACATGGCTCTTAACGTTAGAAACCGCAGATATAGGTTCATTTAATCTTATCCGCGTTATGTGGAAGAGATGCAAAATATTCTAGATGAGGTTGAGAGTTGTTTGAAATGTTCACAAACATTACGCAATGATGTTCTACGGACAATGAAGACTAAATTATTTTTCGAAATACGACGCGAAATACTAGTAGTTAAAGGGCTGTCAAAATTTTCCTGTAACTTGATATAATCAATTTTCTGGTACTAAAATTTTCTGTATTTATTAAACAACTGAAATGAAAATCATTAATAAATAATAGATTCATTTTTACTACAAATAGTGAGTGATTTATTGCATCATATGACTTTCTCGAAAAATCTTAAGACTCTAGCAAAATTTCCTCGGAAAAGGTATATTTCGATTCAAAGTTTAAAAATATTTTTTCCCCTGCTAATAAAAGTTCAAAGAAAATCTAAGGGAAATTACAGGACTGTATCTTAATTACACGATTTTTAAGAATTTTTTTAATGGAGCGGTCTCTGAGACCTCACGTCCCCTGTTACGTGTTACTTTTTCACCTCCCCTGTTACCGGTTAACATGAAAGACAAAACAAGAAAGATTTACTGCACAAGGAGAGGAACTAACACCCAGGGCACTGGTGGGACACGGCTCTAGAGCCACGGAGTCCCCTCGTTTTCCTTTCAAGTTCAAATTAAATTCAGGTGGTGTCAGTTTTATGCCGTGTATTAACCTGTAGAGTCGAAAATGTGAGTTTATTAAGCAACTTACTATATAATGTTGTCTGATGCTCTTGTGTTTTTACTGTGTCTGTTCGGGTGAAACGTGGACTGAACTGTTTTTGAAATAAAACCTGTTTGGGGCAGCAGTTTTAAACATGGCTGAGAGGTATTCGTTCCACATCGTGTTGTTCCGTTACAATATAGACCAAGAAGATCATATTGCTAAACAAAAAAAATAATAATAAATAAAAATTTGTGCATTATACATTTTAACCCCAAACGCTTCATTTACAGTATTGTACACTTTTGCTAATCTATTTTAAAACTAATCACTTTTTTTAATGCATTAATTTATAGTTATTTAGTGTGTTAGAAATTTTGATCTTCCACCTAATTATTATGTTTTTTTACCATTGAATATTATTTAATGAAAAATACTACGTAAAAGGAACCTATTTCTGGAAAAGAAGGTTTTGTAAAATCTGTACCTCAGGACCATTATTAAAGTAAGTCCAACAATGACAATTTTAAGGCGATTACTGCCGTGGGAAGGTAAAGGGCGGTATTTGCAACTGTTCATTATTTTGCTCATTGAGACTACACGGATTGAGCTGGTTTTGAAGTACAAAGAGGTTTTGATAGTGGTTGTCTACCTTAGAGCAGGAATTAGTAAATGGAGGTAGGTCATATCATTGGCTTAGCAAAAGCTGAACCAAACAACCCAAGTCACGTGACTCAAGAACGACGAATGGTTGGTATGTTTTGCGTGAAACAAGCGAAAGAAACCTGATTTCTTCCAATGCGTTGCTTTAAAATATATCACCATTCTTCACTCCCTCCATTTCATCTCTTCTCAATGTTTTTTACCTGATTGAAAGGGATTCCTTCCAACTTGCTTTGTGTTGTGATAGTATAGACAAAAAAGTATCAAATAATCAAAAAAAAAAAAAAAAACTCTTTTGAAAAAATTCTGTGATCTATTAAAAATTAGATACAATAAACTACAAATGTGTTTTGTACAATATTTTATTTATAATTTCATTTTTAAATACAGCATTTCACATTTTATGAAAAGAAAGTATGAAGTTTTTGTTTTCAACTTCAATCTGAGAGTTGGAGGTGACATGATTTTTCACTACTTGAAAAATTTACAAGATGTATAAGACCTTGTTTATAGGTCTACGAAAGATTTTCATTAATTAAAATGGATTCACAGGACTTTCAATTTTCAACTTAACATTTGAATATGCAAATGGATTTTTTTGCACATACTTAATGCCTATTAGAAAATTTCATCTTTTTAAATCCCTTTAGATTGATTTGGAACAGTTTAAAGCAATATTGCACATGTCAGTACAGTTTGGTCTTAGTTTGATAAGCGTTGGATGGAAAAAGATTAAGTTCTGAATGAAATAAACATTTCGAGTCTGGAATTTAGTATATTACATTTGTTATAGATACAGGCAGCAACTGAGAATAAGTTGCTCTATGGAAATTTCTAAATATATTGCGATATTTTTACTGTTGAATGATTGCAATATTCAGAGCACAATTCTCGTCGGTTCATCAAAATACGATGTGAGATTTAATCTGGTTGTCTTTAAATTAAAGCTTTTAGAATTTGTAAAACTACATCACCACATAAGAAATACGTAAATAACTTTGTCAAAAATCTAAAAAATATGAACAACAATGTTAGAAAAACTTCTAAAAGGTGTAGACACGATGTTCAAGGTTACAAGAAGCTCCTTTTTTCAATGAGTTGATATTTTTACGTAGTTACACATCTATAATTAAAAGATTCGCGCTAGGTGACGAAATAATTAGGAAAAAACTATTACGTCATTAAATCTGAGTAACTTATTCTACAGACAGATTTTGTAGTTTTCTTTCACAGCATTTTCGTTTAATCACAATTTTGAAACCAGTGAACGTCAAAAGAATTACTTTTTCGTGTCAGATTTTCAATTGTAGTTCATTAAAATATAAGGTTTAAGATAATGACTTTACTGGAGGAACGGCAATCACATTAAATAACCAATCACAATCTAGAACAGCAATAGTTGTTAATTTTCACTTGAATGTGTATCCTGTAATTGTTCTTGAATAATTGCAAAAAATGTCGATTTTTCCATTTCTTACTTCGACAAAAGCAGTAAACTCACATTTGTGCGCTGATTTGTCAAAATATTGCTTTGCTGTTTTTCTTTTTTTTACTATTATTGTTATTTATAATTATTTTTTGTTTTATTATTTAATTAAGTTAGTTATTTATTGCCAAAGCTTTTAAAACTTTATTTTTAATGAGAAAATTTCTTGTACATTAAATATTTTATTATTCGGTAATAAAGCTTTTTTTAATGCTGATGCATACTTTAAACCAAAAGAAAAGGTTTTTTACTTTACATATCATTGTTACACGTACATTATTCAAAAAGAAACACCGCATTATACAAATTTTTTTACACCAATGCATACTTTAAGCCATAAGAAAATCATTTTTATTTTAACTTTCATAATTGTACGTCCATTATTGTAGAAGAAACACCGCATTATTTAAAAAAATGCCGCAAATCGTTAAATATTGATAGTTTAAGCATTTCGGCTTTCACAGAAGAATCATTCATTAAGTTTCAAGTAATTGAAAGTCCTGTTTTGTAAAGAAATGTAGAAAGCCGTAAAAATTTCCAAAAGTCATTTATAAAGTGAAAACTCTGCGCTCTGCAGCTGTAAAAAAGAAAGAAACACAAATTGGAAAAATATGCAATTTTAAAGCGCATTTCACATAAAAATGCTAATCTTTTTCAGACGGTGAGTAAAACCCAATAAGTGAATTAAAAATATGGATGGCCATTTCTCCTTTGGTTCGAAATTTACGATCTTCTTCGAGTAAAATGGTGCAATAAAGTAAAATATTTTTCCTAATAACGCATTACAGAATTTTGACTATCTAATTAAGTGAATCCTTTCTTAGGAGTTTAGAGGAATAAAATGGAAGAGTAGAAGCTTTTTTAAACTTTTTATTTCATATATTTACTTTTTTTCGTTTGACAACAGTATGTATAAGAAAGAAGAATGAATGCGTCTAGAATTCTTTTAAGCTTCACATTGTATCTTATTATTACCCTGCAACCATTTTTGAATTAGAGAGTTAAAATTTAGTATTTTTCATGCTAGAATAATTTATTCGCATTTCAGAAGTGTATTACCTCATTATAATTCAATTGCATTTTCCATTCATTAATTTTAAACAATTTTCCACTTATGTTTTATGCGAGAATCCAAAAAAAAAAAAAGTATACGTCTTCCATTTATTTTCATTATTCTGTGCTCGTCGAAGTTATGCTGTTATAGTTTCTAGAGCTATCTAATCCCTAGAAAGTAATATTGTAACTTGTTCGGAGAAGAATATTTCATTCAAAAAGAGACATTGTTTTAAAAATATATTAACATAGATATAATAATATTTGCATAGAAAAACTCACTTTTTTAAGTAAAAAGTGAGTTTTATACATTTTGGTGATTTTTGATTTAAAAAAAAAAACGAATTTAGGGAAAAACATACAACTCTTTTAACTCCACGATTATTATCCACGTTATCTGAAGTACTATATTTTCGTACTTAAAGAAATTATTTATTTAAAAGTTTTTAACATCATATTTCAGTAATCTTTTTAGGAGTCTCACTGGGTCTCTTTTCTCAAGCAATATAAGGAATTTATAACTAATTAAATTTATAATTGGTCCAGATAAGAGTTTAAAAAAATGGTCGAACAATAACTTTAATTAGTTCACGATACCATCAATTATAAAATAAACGTTTCTTCATTAATGGAAATATTTGTATTTTAAGTTGAGACGATTTATAGAATCGAAAATGAGCACAAAGGTTTGATTTATTTCTTACTTCAGCAAAAATTCTTCGTAAGGATCTAAATTCCCCATTCAATGGATAGGCTACAATGCATAGTAAATGCTTAAAATTAACGAGCCAAGTTAAAGCTTAGTCAATAATTTTCAGTGTAATTAATTTCGCCGAAACGAATATTTGAAAAGATCAACTATAAAAATTGAAGATTATTGTAAATTTGGCAACTTAGTATTGATAGTCAAAATTCTGCCGCCTTCATTTATTAATAATGGTGTTAAGTATGATTTAAACGAAAGTAAAAACAAAACTGATGATCTTTGGACTTGCTGGGGAGTGGACCAGATACATTCATCATCTATGAATTTTCAGCCTTCACATTTAAGTCCTTCTCTTGCACACAACAATAGACTTCAAATTTCATAATTTTGTACAAACGAACCTTTCCTATAAAGAAAAAAAAGATATATTCTGTCAATTTTCAGCTTTTACTTTTATAGTGCTGAATATTATAAAAGCTGCAACAGCACACTCATGATTTAAACTTTTATTCAAAAGTATAGTTTTGAATTCATAAAAGTTTGTTTTTGGTTGCAAGAAGATTTTTTTTTTTTTGGAAACGAAATAGCAATTTTCATATGCTGTAAAATTCGCTGTATTTAACTTTGTGCGGAAGAATTGCGTAATGGTTAGGCGTTCTCCTTCTATTTCCAAAGTCAAAGATTCAAACCTGGCTCCAGTCGGTGGATTTTCCAGGTGCAGTAAATCAGCGTTCATGTCACATCATTATGCGACAAGTAAAAGATCCCTTTAATATTTGTTTAGCTTTGAGTACTCTTTTAAAAATTTAATGTCTGGTGAAGTTTCGCATCGTAAGAGCACAGGTACCTCCAGCTGGTGGAAAAAACTGGGCACCAAACTCTGCGTGGCAATGGCCATTTCCCGATAGAGGTGCCACAAGGAAAAATAGATGCCAGTTTAGTTTTGGGGAATGCACTAGGTCTGCAAATGATGAGAAACTACGCAGCCCCATTATAAACAAAACAAAATGTTGTGCGCGCGAATATGTGAAAAGTGAAAGTTTTTCAAATACTGAAAAAGCCTTCATTTCGCGAGCTGTAATTGTTGTGAAAACGGGGACATCTGCAATTTCCCGTGCGGAAAACTTCTCCAATTTCATATGAACAGAACCGAAAGTACAAAGAAAAAAAAATCACGAGGCTAAAATTTTTCCGATTACGACCGGCTAACAAAAATAGAGAAAATAAGTGCTGTTGGTAGGAAAAAAAAACATTCAAAATAAATTTTGTAGAAAAATTTCAAAGTACCTTAATCTTGGTTTTCTTCTTTTTCTCCGTTTTGAACAATTTCTGGATTAACCTCTCTGCGACTTTTATAACCGCGAAAAGTTGACTGAATTTTCAAAGCTGCCTTTTCTACTTCTGGATCTTTCAGATCGATATCGTCAAGATTTTCCTGTTAAGAAAATTATAAATTATAAGAACAAATAGAGCCGTATCAAGACATTTTTCATTTTAAACTCTTTGCAAAAACGCTGAAAATATTGTAAGCTCCTTGATTAGTTCCCTTAGTTTTTTTTTCTTACAGAACAGTTTTTATGTTTTTTGAGAAAATTTAAAATAAAATGAATTCTTATTAAAAAAAGAAAATTTACCATGAAAATGTTAAATCCAAAATTCTGCAGACCTAATCAGTTTTTTTTAAAGGCCTATTTTCAACAGTTGACTTTATTTCAATTGAAAAAAAAAATTCTAGCCTAATAGTTTTCAATTTTGATGATTGTCGGAAAAAAAGCTTGCTTTTTGAAAAAATATAGCAATAAAATAACCAATAAATAAAACTAAAAACTCTGCCTAGCTAAAAAAAAGCAGTTGAAATATTAAATTTTAATTAATAGTACTGAATAAATAAATATATATACATACAGTGAAACCTGTGTAAGTTTACCACTTGCGGTACAGTACTTTAGTAGTAAATTTATACAAGTGGTCAACTTTTAATAGTACCTATATTTACTTTACATTTTCTATGAAATTATTGGTAACAGGATGAATTATTATTTACTGCTGGATTCTTTATTATTCATCAATAGATGCATACCTTTTTCTCTGATACATGCAGTACACATGTGAAAGATCTTATGAAATTATATATTCTTCAGTTTGGAATTGTTATTCTACACATTAAAACACTTTTTGGTGCTGGCTTTGTTTCCAGAAATGCTAGACGTCCATCAGTTTTGATGCAGGTCGTTACAACACGCTTTTTCTTTTTTTACTTTCTAACTTTGTTGTAACATTGTAACGTTTATCAAAAATGATTTGTTAAGTTTTTATTTTCTTTTGTAACATTTTTTCTGTTTAACCATACACATATCAAAAGCAGTTGTTCTTGTCTACTTTTATAAATACGATTCAACTTATTTCTTTTCCTTTCTCAAGGACCTTACTATACTTAATTCATTATTTTAAATTCATTCATTTTGATTCATTTGTTCCCGTTTGCTTTTTCAACCATTTTGGTGCATATTTGTTTTTTAACAAGAGTCTAACTCAGTAAGTTACCGCCCTATAGCCAGGGCTAAGGCAGAAATACATGAAATACACCGCCAGCTCAGTCAATTCCAGATGAGGACTGCAGTTTCGTGCTTATTAGCACTCATTAGCCCGGCATGAGAGTGACTGAGCTGGAGGTGGAAAACTTCTTAAGGAAGCCAAGAGTGCCAAACAGACTGGTAGCTAATACAGAATTAGCACTGACCAGACGAGTGACTGAAGTAATGATTCGGTACAACTCGAATACTGAAGACAAACAGGTATATTCAGTAAGTTACCGCCCTATAAGCACGAAACTGCAGTCCTCGGCTGGAATTGACTGAGCTGGCGGTGTATTTCATGTTATTTCTGTCTTAGCCCTGGCTATACGGCGATAACTTACTGAATATACCTGGCTTGCCTTCAATATTAGAATTGTAGCGAACCATTGCTTCGGTCACTCATCTGGTCAGTGCTAATTCTGTATTAGCTACCAGTTTGTTTGGCAGTCTTGGCTTCCTTAAGAGGTTTCCCACCTCCAGCTCAATCACTCCTATGCCGGGCTGATGAGTGCTAATAAGCACGAAACTGCAGTCCTCATCTGGAATTGACTGAGCTGGCGGTGTATTTCATGTAAGAGTTTAACTGTTCATCTATATTTATTTCACAATCATCTGTGATAGTGAGAAGCAAAGCGATATAAGTGGACTTTTTCGAGTTTTGAGAAAAACACATTTGAAGTTTAGATCCCAGGTAGGCTTTCATTGACCTTTACCTTTTTCTCCAAATCCTGCTATATGTAGCAGCACTTACCAGGGATACTAGTTCTATTTCTTGCCCCAAAACAAAGGTTAGGTTTTCCTACCATTTATACAGGTTATGTTCAAATTTTTAATTTTGGCATTTACATCCCTTTGCTTCTCACTGCCTCGTTTGTCCTCAATTTCTTTTTCAATTAGTTACATTTATTAATTTTTTTTGTTTGAAGAAGCCTAACTGTTCAGCTTAGCTCACTTCAGTTGTTGCTAATTACTTTTTCAACTGACAAAAGTCGACATACTATCACAAAAAAAAAAGAAACATTCTTACTTACTCGGCAACTGTATGTACTACAAAAAAAAAGAAAGAAAGAAAAGTATCAATCGGCATGGATTCAAGTCTCATTTAAGATCATTCAGATGATACTTAGGTTGGATAAATGACCATTTTCAAAGTAAAATGAACACAAAAATTGAATTTCTCGTAGGAAGCACTTATTTTTATTAGTTGACTAAGTTTTGTTGGCTAAAAGTAGCCAGTGTAGCAAATTTGAAATTATACTGATCATTAGAGCAAAAGATATTGAAGAAAAACGATTTCAAAGAATACAGGGGGAGTTGTCTTTAAAAGCATTGAATGTGGTGCTCATTTTAATATAAAGATGACCCCTCAACAAAATTTCAAAAATAGAAGTTTATAAAGTGCATTATTCCTAAAAATTCGATATGTGTTAGGTGTCTCTAGAGTTAATCCGTGATCTAGTATAGCTAGATACCCAACTCCGTAGCAATAGCCACTGGTCGGCATTGAATGCGCGAATTTTGAATTTTAAATGGACAAAACTTGGGATGCAACTGCAACCTCTGATCTTCCTCTGTGGATGCAACGCTGATTGCATTCTCGGTGAAAGTTGTTTGCGCGCATGCGCTTTCTGGACGCTTGTCCGTCTACTAAGTTGCCCACGGAACCGGTTTCTTGTTGTGTATCTACTTAATACTACATCTATGGTAGTAATAGTCTCCGGAAGCAAAGGAATGTTTTGTTTTTCCCCCTTGAGCTTACCATATAGTGTGCAAATTTCATGCCCAAAAAAAAAAAAAAAACACACACAAATTGAAACACATTTTCAGAAGAGTGCTTATTTCCCAAGCATTGAAACCCCCTCACCTCTTGCTCTTTGGTCGATTGATCTTCCTTCTCATCCTGATTGGAATTGTGCACAGTAACAATTTCAGTTTTTTCATTCTCTTGTGGGGTGGAATTTTCTACTGGATTGGGCTGTGGTACATCCTGTTTTTTCTTTGTAAAGTTTCTATAAGACGCTTGTATCTTCGTAGCAGCTTTTTCTAGATCTTTGTCGGTTAGGTCAATGTCCAACTGAAAAGAATAAAATCTCTAAATAAAAATATTGGTTGTTGAAAAAGAAAAGATAACAATGCAAATCTTTATACACTTTTTTTGAACACGGACGCTTGTCCCCTTTTTGAGAACATTTTATTGCACATTTTTTGAAATAGTTTTCAAAAAATTTCTGAGCACACCTTATTCACACATCTGTGAACGCATTTAAGAACTTTTTTTTTTTTTGATAAGCGACGCATGGACTTTTTTTTTTGGAACAAACACAACATTATAGCATACTATTTTGGGAAACTTTTTACAGAACTTATGGAACACTCTTAGAGCTTTTGCTGTTAATTTTCAGTAAAATCGTGGGTCAATTTGACCCAATGTGGGTCGAGTTGATACACTTCGAAAAATGTTAAAGATTGTTTTTATATGGAAAAAAAATGTCTACAAAGGTTTTGAAATCACCATTTGATTGGAAAATATAGTATTGCATGAAGTTCTATTATAGAACGAACATTAGTAACAAAAATTAGAAAAACTAAAATGTAAAATGTGTATCAACTATACCCGGTATCCACTACTGCAAGTTTTTTTTACCATGTAATAACGCTTTTAGATCATCTTTGTACACTTTCTAAGCTTATCTCTGAAGCTAATTTGAATGATATTAAAGAAATTGCCTTAAAAATATTTTTTGTAATATTTTAACCAAAATATTGATCAGCGGAAGAGCCAAGAGAAAAAAAAATCATCTAGTAAATAACGAAACTTAGAAATCTTTACACATAAAAAAAAAAAACAATATGATTCATGCTTTATATGTGAGTTAGTGAGAATCAAAGAGATGCAAATGTCAAAACTAAAAATTTTGAGATAACCAGTGGAAGTGGTAGGAGAGTCCTTCCCCTCTTTAGGGCAAGAGATAGTACTAGTAGCTCTGGTAGTTGCTGCTATGCAACATGATCTAGAAAAAAAATCAATCAAAGCCTACCTAGGATCAGAACCTCAAGTCCATTTAACTCGAAACGTTAAAACGTCTACGTACATCCCTTTTGCTTCTTACTGATACATGCAGAAATAATTTTGCTTCAGTTAAAAAAAATTGGATCATACTTGTAAATCTAGCTTCCTTAAATTTTTGCAATGATATCTGTGCTTTAATTAATCGTGCAGGTGCTGCATATAAACGCAGATGCTGCATTCTGGGCTACCATGTATATATTCTGCCGCAAAACAGGTTGGTGTAGCGTGATAAAACCTATCGTTTGCACTGCTTTTAAAATTTTAATTTTTTCTCACTTTCACCACTTTTCTGTTAGATTTTTTCTTTCAACCAGTTTTCTTTGCAGTTATGCTTTCAAATTTTCACTCGCTCAACACTGCAATTAGTGAAGACTTACTGTTTTATATTTTGAAATAATCTTAACAATGTTCAGTAAAACAGTTAATACAAGTAATAATAATTTTAAATCATTATGGAACGTTTCAGTGTCCTCCTCAATCACAAAGCGGTCGACATTTTGCCAACATTTTTCATTTAATTTTGTGATTTGTCCCATTCATTCTCGTCGACATATCATATAAATTCTCCGCCTGTTTTTTGTCTTTATGTCTGGCATAAAGCCCAGCTCTGCCCCGAAAATGCAGCTTTAATAGTTCTTCCAGAAATGATATACAGCACTGAAAATTGTATGAATTTAAAAGACATTTGTGTGTCAAAAAGAATACCCGAGCTTATGTTTATATTTAGAAAAGTATCAAAAGTTTTTGTCATGAAGAAAGAAAAGGGGCACTGGAATGACATCTTGAGAAGTGAATGTAAGATGAGTTGATGAATGACATTTTCTTTTTAACGACTTTTGAAAATAAAAGATGTACTCAGTTTAAACTGTAGATGTGTAAGTATGATTGATGACGTGATTTGTTCTATTTTGGAATTAATCGGTGAAAAATCATTGCAACGTGAGCCTATCAGCGGCGAATTTTTTCCTAAGGCTAGAAGTTGGTTCGGAATAACGTTTATAGTATCTGCGAGGGGGGATCAAAATGTAATGTCTCCAGCGCTCTAAATTTATTTCTTTTACATATACTACTAGGCTATCATTGCACATCAATGTTTTAGGGCTGATGTATATCCACGATCGTCGATACCATCGATGTTTTAATTTTGAAGTACTAAAGAAATTAATTTAAAAAAAAATAAATAGTTAATAGAAGATATAATGAAGAAATGAAACGGAAATGGAATTATATATATATATATATATATATATATATATATATATATTAGGACTCGACCGATGCATCGGCCTGGCCGATGCATCGGCGCCGATGGTTCAACAATTTAGCGCATCGGCATCGGCATCGGCGGCCGATGCTAGTTTGCAGGAAACATCGGCCCATCGGCATTAAAAGCATCGAAAAGCCGATGGAATTGGCCGATGTTTTTGACAAAAAAAGAAAAATTACTTTTTAATACAAAGTAAAGGGAGTTATTGTTTTCATATAAAAGTGTTTAATTAAATTTCAGTATGAATTTCCATTTTAGTCACCCCTGAAAGAGTTTTTCATACTGCATTCAGGTACCAAACAAGTTAATTATTGCGTTGTTTCTTGCAGCTGAATGTACGTATGTATTTCTTAGATGTCATAACTCAAAAATGGTAAGCTGTAGAAGGATAAATTTCGCATGTGAGGTGTGCGTACGTTCCAGTTGTGCACTTCCCTCTTTGTTTTCGTTTGGGTGTTCTGAAAAGGCCTGTTTACGCATTTTTTTTAAGTCATTAATCACTTATTTCAATGCAAAACTAAAATAGCGTCTCAGACTGACGATCATTTGGTGATATATTGCCGAATTGGAGACTATGGAAACAAATATGAAATGGTGAAACCGGTTTTTGTGTCATTTTATTAGATTCCCGTAGAACCGACGGTATTTTTTAATTTTTCGATATTTGTCATATGAATCACAGTAATGCAGTGTTTTCTGTATCGCTTCGGCGGAGTTACAAGTTTTGGGCCCGTCGAAATATATTTTGGGTCCCTATTTCACTATCACAGAAGTTGTAGAACATTTATCATAAGCATTTTTGTAACTCTTACTGTGCCTATATGGTTATGGGGCCTCTCGCGCAATTGCAACATTTGCTATATTTTAAATCCGCCACTGCACGTCAAAACAAACTCGGGTGCAAGTTTTGAAAGGGTTTTTCTACTCAATGCTTATGATTATTTTGAACTCTATTTTTTACGACTATTTTTTTAATTTCCGAGAACACTGGGAGGCCTCTCCTCCCACTTCCTCAATTTTTGAAATTAAACTGTAGTTGTACTTCTGAGTTCTTTAAAACTAACACCATTCATAAAATTAGAGATTTTTTTTTCAAACTTTATCTATTGTTTAGAAAGAATTTAGAGCATTAATGTAAGAAATTAATTAAAGACGTTTCGAATGGTGGCATAATTCGGAAATCAATGGGACTTTTGAATTTTTTCTTCGGAAGTGCTGAAGTAGATTCAGAAACTTTTCCGAGGCGTTGGTGGTAGCGGTTCTGTACTAAAAAAACGAGTCCGAGGTTGGGGCCGAAGTGTGAGTTACTCCGAAATCGGAGGGTGACCCCCCTAACCCTCCCTCGTCGTTTCAAGCATTTCTTAAATATTTAGCGATAATTTATTTCGGTCAAAAAATGTCATTTTGCGTATTTCTCATACTTGTTTCACCTATATTTCGTAATGCGCCATCTTTTTTGGATCTTTAATAGCGATCGATTTTTTTTCTGTTGTAAGTAAGTATTTTTATGTATTTATATAAAATCAATGAATAAGTTACTTTTGTTTTTTATGGAAAAGTTTCAAGGATTTTCTATTATGCAGTTTTTAAATTTCAGAAAATTATTGCTAAATTGAAAAAAATAATTTGAACTTGTTTGTAAAGCTTCATAAAAGATTAAACAATCAAATTCTTCAATATTATGTGTGCAAACATTAGATCAAGTAGTATATG
This sequence comes from Uloborus diversus, assembly GCF_026930045.1. Classification (NCBI taxonomy): domain Eukaryota; kingdom Metazoa; phylum Arthropoda; class Arachnida; order Araneae; family Uloboridae; genus Uloborus; species Uloborus diversus. Next base: position 100,438,031 of record NC_072739.1, on the reverse strand, counting down.
TATTCAGTTATTAACTTGGTGTAAATATTGAGTTTGTTTATTGTAGCTGCGTTTTAAGAACCTCGCTCTTTTCATGGCTATGTCTTTTTTCAGCAAAATCTATGTCACCGTTATAGCATTTATGAAAAATGCAAACTTTTCTATTCATAAATTTTAAATAAATATAAAAATATTCCTGTTTTGATTTAATATTGTAATTTATCTGTTAGCTTTTTTGTTTAGTTTGATGACTAAAAAATGTCTACGTGCAATCTTTCCACTTCAATTGCGTAATTTGTTGACGGTTTCATAGTTTTATTATTATTATTTTTTTTTGAATGATTAAACAACATAATTTAATGTTTTTTAACTATGTTTAATGTACCTAAATCCATACATCATTACAATGTTACTGAAATCTTAGTTATATGTTCAATTAAAAAAAAAAACAAATCAATTGGTTATTAAACAGTCTCTTTGTTTTTCTTCCTTTTTCATTTTTATTTTTGTCTGTTGTTCTTTCTCTTTCATCATACAGCAGTTAAAAAAGGAGAAGCTTAACCCTATACAGATGATATGTAGTACGATCCAAAAGTTTGGGGACAAGCTGTATAAAACCTTACCCAGAATAGTTTACATTACCGAAGCACATTCACCTTCAAAAGGTCAGCTTGAGGGGCTACGTAATTTTGCCAGTGTTCATATAACTTTTGGAAACACTCCTGGAAGCCATTTTTCGCTACCTTCTATGATGCAGTTTTATCTTCTCCTGACGGAAGAAAGCAGCGTCCATGGAAATGGTTTTTTGCTGGGAACAGGTAAAAGTCAAACGGAGCTAAGTTCGAGGAAACGTTATGTTATTTGTTTGTCATACCAGAGTATTGACCAATCGAACCGTGCATCCTCAACATGAAAGTCGCCTTCTTACCCACGATGAAGTCAAAGCAGCAACGCAAGAGGCCTTACAGGAGGTTGCGAAAAATTTCTTCCAGGAGTGCTTGTAAAAGCTATACGAACGTTGGCAGAAGTGCATAGTCGTTCAAGCTGACTATTTTGTAGATAGATGTGCTTCGATAATGTGAACTATTCAGGGTAAGGTTTTATGCAACTTGTCCTCGAACTTTTAGATCATACTGAATGAGTTTTCAACTTACTATTTCATAACGTTTTTGAGTGACGCAAGTTTACGCGCATGAAGGCTTAGGGGTGCGACATCGATATCGATGTTTTACTTTCGATGTTTTTGGAACATCGATGTTTTACTTTCGATGTTTTCGGAACATCGATGTTTTGATTTCGATGTTTTTTCGATGTTGATGTTTTTGTATTATAATTAAAAATTATAGTAAAATTTGCTCCAATTTTCTTGCTAGGTAATTAAATTTACGTATGGAATTGCTTCAAAAATGTCATTTATTTGCTCACATTTAAAAATATCGATTTTTCTGTGTAAAGGATGATTTTTGGAAAGATCACTACAAGATGGTAAAAGATGAGGAAGGTGAGGAAGAGGTCAAAGCTATTGGAAGAACTCGACAATGGTAGTCTGTTGTCAGTTCTTGCAGTCGATTCTAAGACTCCAATTCTTAAACTAAAGGAGAATCCTATATATTACTACGGTGAATATTATAACTGTACTAATTCAGAACTGTTAAAAGTTGTGTCGAAGTATTTGATAGTGATGGCGACTTATGTTTCATCGGAAGGAGTTTTTTCTCTGCCTGGTGAAATAGTCAGCGAAAAGAGAAATGCGCTTAAACACCTAATATTGGGGGTTACTTATCGTCTACCCAGGGGCGGATACAGACTAACATTTTAGGGGGCTCATGCTAAAGAGTGACCTTCACCCCTCCTCCACGAATAAACTTATGGTTTTTGGTAAGAAAAATTTCTGAAACTGCTTAGGTGTTTAAAAAATACCACATCGGTCAGGGATATGGCACCTAATAGGACAAAAACCTCACGAATAAATTTTATAAACAATTAAAAAAAGAAGTATTTCAAGTATTTGCTTGTAAAAATAATTCAAAAACTGAAACAAAAACGGAAATTATTTACATTTTATCCATAAAGTGCTTGAATACAATGCGAACGGATAATATTGTCGACGTTTTAGGGAGGGGGTCATGACTCCTATGACCCTCTCCTTGTATCCGCCACTGCCTAGGTGGGCACCACTGCGAGAACCTATGTATAATGAGGTTTTGCGCTAACACGACACTCAAAGTTTACATTTCTTGCACGATAATAAATCCTAAACACTGATTTAAACTAATAAACTATTTACAACACATTTAAAAATAAACTCAGCACGACTAAAAACTGAACTATCTAAAAATTATAACAGAAAGAAATTCTAATCTATAGAGACTTTACAGAAAAAAAAACGTTTATGGACTCAAATGTTTTATCGATTGAAGCGATGCCTGAAGCTTTGGATATGGTTTTACAAAAACTATCGTTGATTAAATTTGTTGCTTATAAAAGCAAACGGGCGTCAGACACTTCTTTATTACTTCTCATTATACTGGCTCCTGAACTCAGCGCCGCAGACTAACTGTCTCGAGAAAAGCTATTTTTACTGTCTACATATTTTAAATACATATGCTATAAATAGAAAAGTGACAGTTAATACCCCCACCCCAAAAAATAAAAAAAAATCGAGAACTATTTACTGTTTCTTATTATGGTTTTGGTCCGGCTTTTGTTTTTTTGTTTTTTTTTTTCAAGCAGTCATTTTCACTACTCAAATGCAATGAACCTTGAAACAGATTACAAAGTATTGTCGCAGATTTTGATGGGAGGAGGGGGTCATGATCCCCCCCTCCTCCTTGTATACACTTCTTACGGTTTCGATCAAGTTTTTAATTTTTTCGAGCAAACATTCAAATGATGTTGCGGGTTGGGGGGGGGGGGGTGTTATGACCCCCTCACTCGTATCCTACCCTCAATAAGCCGTATCGTCTACCCTCAATAAGCCGTCCACCAATTACTCACAATTTGTGTTTAACTTTTTTGCACTAACAGTTCAAAACATATTTCTTGCTCTTAATAATAATTGTCAGAATTAATTTCGTACTTTTAATATAATTTGCACACCTCTTTCTCATCATACAACTGACTGTAAGTGCTATGATATATTTTTTCGCAGATTTAACTAGTTTGTATTAATTGTTGCATGTCTTATCATTTTTTGTCTTATTATAGTACCAAGATGTTGCGAAATTATTCCTATTAAATTGTATTTATGATTTGCAGTTCAGTAGTTTCAATATATTCGTGGGGTTCGTATTCTTTTGTATTGCTTAAATTAGACGCAATGCCCTGATCCATTAAGATACTATTATACATTTGTTAGAGATTATCATCTTTGTAAGTTTGTAGTGTAGTATACTAAAAAATGTATGTTAAATATTGACAAAACGATCGATGTTTTAAAACATCGATGTTTTTTGGTCGATATATCAATACTATCGATGTTTTAATTTCCAACATCGATGTTCTGAAACATCGATGTTTTGCCATCGATGTCGCACCACTAGCATGAAGACATCACAAAAGAATTTGCGATAATTAACTGAGGAGGCGTTCAAAATGGATATTTCGGTCATCTATATGTTCTTAGGTACATATGCATGTACAGATGTGCCGAAAAAACTTGTGAAGTATAAATTGGATGATCGTAAAATAAAAATTTAGGTCGATTTTTTTTTTGTGATTTACAATTCCTTATTCGTTATCAATTTATTTCTGTTTGATTATTTTTTTTTGCCATCGGCCAACGGCATCGGCCATCGGCCATCGGCAATCGGCCATTTGGAGGAAAACAATCGGCCATCGGCCATCGGCCGTCTTTGAACAATCGGCCAACAATCGGCATCGGCCCATCGGCCAAAAAGTGCCATCGGTCGAGCCCTAATATATATATATATATATATATATATATATATATATATATATATATATATATATATATATATATATATATATATATATATATATATATATATATATATATATATATATATATATATATATATATACATATATCTATATATATAAAAATCTCGTGTCACGATGTTTGTTCGGGGTAAACTCCGAAACTACTCAACCGATTTGTATCAAATTTCATACGAATCTGTAATTTGGTCCAACTTAAAAGATAGGATGGTTTTTATAATTTTTTACTGCAAATAAATTGATTATTATACATTTATAGTGTGTATTCATTGTTTGGTTCTGCAAATTCTTAATAGATGGCGCTGTAAGTTCATTCATCCTCAAAAATTTTATTGTTAAGTTAATTAAAATTTACAAATGATACTATGTTACGGATATTGATGGTTATCAACAGTATCGCCGTAGAAAAGAGGAGTATAGAGGCCACACTTTTCAATGTAAATAACAAATTCTACAAATCAAGTTGAAATTGATAAGCAGCGGGTAGTTCCATACTCACCACTGCTTTTAAAAACGTATGAGTCTCATATAAATATCGAGTTTTGCCGTTCTGTGAAATCTGTTAAGTACTTTGTCAAATAAGTTATTTAAGGGCAATATTAGGTTGCATTTGAGTTACGAGAAGTAGAGTTAAAATTGACGAAATAACACGATGAGAGATGAGTAACTTATAAAAGCAGCAACGAAGCTATCTGGCATAATTTAGTTCCCCATATACGAAAGAGACCCTTCTGTACAACATCTTGCAGTACATCTTGAAAACGGTCAACGAGTATATTCTACCGAAGATATTTTTAACGAAGAGCACTTGAACCGCCAAAAACGACCCTGTTTTTTTTATTATTTTTTTACTGTGTCGAAAACGTAATGTGTTTGGCCCAATTCTACGAAATAAAATTATTTACCAATATTCCACGCTATTTTACATGCACTGTAAAAAAATACGAAATGACACTGCTCATTTCCGTGGGACATGTTGGGATTTCACAGGTTCTCAACAATTTTATTTGGAAATTAAGTATCTGCGTCAAAACGTTTCCGGAATTGCTACAAACGTCATGAATGCCGACTTCTCACTGCTTTGAAATATATTTTTAGCTCCCAGTTTAAAGATTAACTGAGCGTATTTATTAATTGTATCGACTTCAGTTCAAGTACGATCCGTCTGCATTGCCTAAGCTCCTAGAGATAGGGAATGATCCTCTGGGTTCCGTAAATTTGCAGAAAGCTCGGCGCGCGTTAGACTTATGGTACTTACTTGCAAGTCTGTGTTGCCTTTCTCCATGCTTGCAGCTTTATTGTTGGAGCATTCGTCTAAAAGAAGAGATGTGTCAAGCTTTGTATTCATCTTACTTAAGTTTTTTCTGAAGGGTCCAGCTAAACGACTGGCTTTTAGCAAGGGAGATTACAGAATTCATCAAAAAGATTCCCGGATAATATTAGGAAGGTTAATGAATTTTAGTGATGAACTGACTTCACTACCGTCGTCGTCGTCCGTCCAGATTGACGTAACTCCTAATGGGAGCAAGGGAGTCTCTGGAGTCCGTAACTTTCCAAGAGTAACAAGCAAGTGGAATACTTTGTGCATGCTTGCAAGTCCATCTTGGCAGTGGCTATGGTAGCGATAATGCTTTTGATACTTTCTTGGTGAGTCGAGAAATGTGCCAAGTTATTACTTTTAATCTTACTTCGGTTCCCTCTAAAGGTTTCAGAAAAATGATTGTCTCGAATTGGAGAGGCTTCGGATTTCTTCCGAAAGACTTCAGTAAAATTTTAGAAAGGTTTCTGACGTTTAGTGGGATGCGTTCCTATTCTTTACAAGATATGTTACTGGCGGAAATTGGACGTATTCGCTGCCCACTATTTTTCAGGACGTTTCTTAATTGTTTTTACAGTGTTGAATAAAATAAAAAAAATCATGGATCCCACGCAAACAAAGAACACAACATTCATCAATCTCGGGCATAATTAAAAATTAAAACCAAGACAATGGGACCAAAACTCCATCCAAAACAAAACTGCGCATCCGAAACAAAGTGAATGTTGTTTTTGCATTTGTTTTCGTTAAACATTCCCGAACAGACGGGAATATTTGTGGACCGTTAATTGTCGAGTGTTACATACATATGACGATGCATTTCGCGAATTGTAATTATTGGTTGCACACAATCATTGAGAGCTACATTTTCTAATGCAGGTTTTGCATAACGGGAAACAGTATTCGTCAACTGTTTAAGATAATTTTAACGACATAATATCCAACACATTCATTATTTCTGCAGGGAAACTATGAATTTAATGCTTGCAGCAGTACTCCATATAGTTAAACAAACACACCAAAGTCCAAATCAAGATTTTACACCAAAGATGTATAATGAAGCATTAGTGTTGATTGAAGATTTATGCATTTCAATTTCAAATTTGTTGTTTAGTAATCATAGTGTGATATCACCTGATCGATTGGTCACCGACTTAGTTAACAATGATTTACATAGAGAAAAAAACAGTGCAATGATGCTGTCTTAGTTACAATTATTGTGAATAATGAGTCATTACTGACAGCGCGAAAATAAAATCATAATTAGATTGTGCTGACCGTTGATGCTGAACAAGGCTATACATTTTTCGATAAAAACAAAGCCGTAAAAATTCCAACTGAATTTTTCAATTATCTGAATATACCAGGAATGCCACTAGATGATTTCCGGTTGAAAATTGATTCACCAATTACTCTTTTTCACAGTTTAAACCCACTTACATTATTCATCAAAATTTCAACAATTTTGACGGAAAAGTTTAAAGGAGAAATTTTTGTGTTGCCACGTAATCCATTAATAGCGTCATAATTTTCAAACACATTTGGTAGGCTTCAATTTCCGATTTGTTTAGCTTTTAAAAATATCAGAAATACATCTCAAGAAAAAAAATGTCTATTTTCGGTCTGGACATGAAACATACATGTTTCTCTCATGGGCAACTATCTATCACCTACTCACAAGTGGGGAAGTTATCATACCTATTCGTGTTAGCAAAAGACAGGTATAGTAAGAATATTGTGCACAACTTAGTGCTTAGATAATTTTCAGTTTTGAAACAGTAGAAACAATAGATCGAAGTCAATGTTATCTACCTCATTTATAAAATTTAATTTTTATATGTTTTTAATTTAGTTAATGTATTTTGTAAATAAGTTATTGATAATAAACTATAGAGAAATCTGAGATGAATAAAATATAGTGTACATTCTAAAAGTGTATATTGGTTTATGATTAAATTCTGCGTTCCGATATTTTACAATCAGTTTCGATATTTACTATCACTTTGAAGTTATTTTGCTTTTATTTTTGGCCGAAGTCATACTTGCAAAATTTACTAAGCGTAAGTATAGTGTTTTTACCATTGAAAATTTAATTAGTACTAACTAAATTCAATAAGTATTTAATTCAGCCCAACACGCCCGTTATCAATCTCATATGTTTTAAAATTGGCAATACTATTTTAAGCTTCACTAAAAAGATTAATTAGATTCTATAAAAACATTAAGTGAAAAAATATTTTAATCTAAATATTTCTCGCCACAGCAACGCGTGGCTGGGTCAGCTAGTATATATATATATATACACACACACAGGATGTTTCAAAATGAATAGCGGGGTTTTAACATGTTATAATATTTATTGCACCAAACTTACAGCCACAAGTGATATATCAAATGAAAGGGATACTCAAACAGTTTTACATAATAGCCTACAAGTGTTCAATGTGAGCACCATTTGTTACTCGGCACACGTCAAGACGATATGCGAGTTCTTCCCAAACTTTGATGAGTGTCTCATTAGTAATTGCTGTAACAGCTGTTTCAATCCTGTTCCTTAATTCGGCAAGGTCGGCTGGCAGTGGAGGCACCTACACAAGGTCCTTAATAAACCCCCAAAGACGGAATTCACACGGCGTTAGGTCGGGTGACCGTGGAGGCCATGGGAAACAAGCACTGTCATTAGGCCCCTTACGGCCAATCCAGCGATCGGGTACAGTTAGGTTAAGCCAATCGCGTACCTCATTATGCTAGTGAGGCGGCGCACCATCTTGCTAAAAGATAAAACACAAAACGCTTTCTGCTCATTGGTCGCCATCTTTGCTACAGGCGCTTTCTAGCGGATTGCAGCAGAAACATTCCACGCGCAGGCGCACTGTTGCCAACAAACAAAACTTTGAGTTTCTCTTTCAGTTGATATATCACTTGATATATACTGATCACAGATTATAACATGTTAAAACCCCGCTGTTCATTTTGAAACATCCTATATATATATACAGGGTCCATTATGAAATTAATGAGCATAATGTTATTGTGACGCGACGATAGATGGCAGCACGGTAAAACCGGCTGGGAAATGTAGTGCTTGATATGCCCTTTCAATGCATCCAGTCGTCAGTTGCTTTCGAGCAGTGTGAGCGGAGATAAGTGCCTCCGCTTGAAGTATGTTTTCAACTTTTGTAACATAACGCAATGGAGCGTTCGCTTGAACAATGATACGCCATAAAGTTTTGCGTGAGGTTTGGAAAAAATGCAACCGAAACATTCCAGATGCTGCAAGAAGCCTTCAAGGACGATTGCATTTCAAGATCACAGTCTGGGAAGTGGCACAAGGCATTCAAAGAGAGCCAGGAGGAGGTCGCCGACGAACCCCGTTATGGATGTCCCCCCCCCCCCCCCGGTGATCCCTCACCACCTTACAGTCCCTACTTAGCTTCATGTGACTTCTTTTTGTTTCCGCGACTCAAGAGAGAGAGAGAGAGAAGAAAGGAAAACATTGGGGAACCTTGGGAAACATCCAACACCATGTTACAAGGTTCCTGAGAGGCATTCCCTTGGAAGAGTTTCAGGGTGCCTTTCAGGCGTAGCAAACACGTCTCCGCAAGTGTATTGATGCAGGAGGAATGTATTTTAAAGAATACTGAACATTTGTACAAATTACGATCAATAAATATATTTTGCCAGTAAATGCTCATTACTTTCATAATGGACCCTATATATATATATATATATATATATCACGAATATACGCGAAAAAACAAATGAATGAATAAAATAATGAATGAATAAGAAAATAAGTAAACGAATGAACAAGTAAGTGTATTATTAATTGAAGGAATGCAAATGAAAAAAAAAATTAAATAAACACGTAAGAAATTTAATAAAAGATTGAATAAGTAAATGAAATGAACTATTTTACTTTGTCCTAAAAATGCACCGAATATTAGTAGGTCTCAATTAATATTTAAAATGTTAATAACAAAAAACTTATCATTTAATTATAACAAAAATAATTATTGTCATCCAACATATATTGCAATATGAGTATCAATTTTGGAAAATTGCCTGAATTATAATATTTTTTGAATTTCAGAGGTAATTTTTTTGACTAGACCAGACTAAATGTGTTGCTACATAGTCAAAATATTACCAGATAGGTGGCACGAAAAGCAAGATGAATATTTCACCATTTCATGTGCCCCACTATTTCATTTTGCCTCACATTCCCCTATAATGTCGCCAACTACAAAATCCTTAGTTTTCAATCACGATAAATACCTTAAATCGCTTCTATACCTCTATTCAACACTCTAGACGAAATTTTGATCAACTTCTTTGTACATATGAGGCAGTGAGAAGCAAAGGGATGTAAGTGGACAGTTTCATGTTTTGAGCAAAACGACTTTAAAGATAACGTCCTAGGTAGGCTTCCATTGATTTTTCTTTCTAAATCATGCGCTACAGAAGCACCGATCAAGGCTACTAGTACTATCTCTTGCCCCAAGACAAAGAAGAGGTTCACCTACCATTTGTACTGGTTAGCTCCAAATTTTTAATTTTGCTACTTACATCCCCTCACATAACGTCACAAGAATTAACAGTACATATTTTTTTCCATTAACACGTGTACCAATTACATAACGCTTTACAAAAGACATTAAAAAAACTTTTCCTGACTTCAATTTCATAATTTAAAAAATACAAATTAAAAGGAAAATATAAAGGCAGTTTTTTAGTTTTAGCATAAAAGAAGTACCAATTCATCCTGCTCTGATTTTGAAATTGGCTTTGATGCAGGTTTCTCTTCCGGCTGCTCTTGCAGCTTCTCCAATTTTCCATCAACCTGAAAAAAATGTATGATTAAAATTCCAAAATATGTCAAAGAACAACATATTTTATTAAAAATCCGTTTCAGTGAATAGAAATAGTTTCTTTTAATTGTTATGCTAATCAAAATGGAGAAATATTTTCAAAACTTCTGATTGGTCTTTTTGATTTATTTCAACGAAATCAGTAAGTATGATTGTTTGGAAGTGTTTTATTCATTTTTGCTTTTGAGAATTCATTTCAAGTTAAAAAGTCATCTTCAGATTTATTGACGAATGACCTGACCTGATTAAATATGCGAAAGATATCTGTTTATATTCATGTTTTAAACTCATTTAAAATAATGAAATAAATTCACTTTAAATTCTTAAAGCTTGTTGAAAACAGCATAGTTTATGGTCATCAATGCTGGAACTATCCAAATTGATTGGTTAATTGCAAAAATGGAGATAAAAGTTAACTGAACACTTTTCATAAAACGTATTATTTAACCTCAAAGGTTCCTTGTAAAGTCACTTACAATGACAAAAACGTTAATTCAGTGCGATTTTTCTTAGTCATAAAAAGAAGCGTTTGACCTTTAATTAGACTCAAGCTCTCACTCAATGTCAGGAATCGAAAAACCAATGACTGTTGTCGATCAAACACTATTGAATAAACATTTTTAGGCCTCCTTCATGCGAGGCAACTTAGTTGAATCAACTTTCGAACGAGCGATTATTAGGAAGCGTAACCAGGTAGAAGCCGCCCGCCTTGTACAGTGGTCAGCCTGCGATGGTGTGGTCCCGGGCTCGAATCATGGCTCGGGCATGGATGTATTTTCTCTCTCCTGTTCTTGTCCTTCCTTTGTGGGAATGTGTTGTGCTGTGAATGGTTGTCTACCTTATAAACGGGTCCTTATGGCATATGTGTACTGTAGAAGTGGACTTCACACCAAATTACTATACAGTCGGAAAAGTGAAGCGGCGCATCCTAAGTTGCCAGCCTAGCTGGAACAAGAAAACAACAACAACCAGGCAAAAAAGTGACGGAATTGTCTGTCACCCTTCCCAAGAGTCAACTGTGCCTGGTGTGCCCGACACACTAGGCACATGTGCTGCTATCGTTCTCACACCAAAGAGTGGGATCAATGTTTTAGTTGATTACACTCATCAGGACATTGCCAAGCGTTTGCTCTACACACGAATAAGCTAGTTGAGAATCAACTCGGTTCGGTTTCAACAGAGTTGTGGAATAGCTGCTCGAATAAATTCGTCTATTAGAAGAAAAAAGCATTCAACGAACTTGCTTCGTGTGAAGAAAACGAAAAACTCAATAAGTTGACGAAGCGCAATGAGTTGATAAACGATAAAGTTGCCCTGTCAAATAGTTGACGAGGCAACATTTTCGAAAAGTTGATTCCACTAACTATCTCGTGTGTAGGAGGTTCTAAACTACAAGTTGTATCGGATTAAGACAATATGAGATTGAAGACTACTAGTAATTGGAAGGAATTGAGGATCGTTACTCAGCATATTATTTGCAAGATTCAACAAACAGATGCTTAGCGTAATTTTTTACTTATTTTTTTAAGTACGTTTAGACTACACGTTCTAGATAAAGAAATACATTGTTTTGAGAGCCGTAATTTATTGCCCATAACATTATACGGGATAATTACTACAATATAGAGCTTCGTAGTACTTGGAGCGTTTCCAAAGTTTTTGCACAATTTTATCGAAACATAGCGTTTATTTTCTTAGTACACGCTACCAAAGAACAATGATGATGTAATTTAAGATTAAATGTTCCATTTTTAAGCAAAGCAAGCTATTAAACAGACTAAAAGTTCATTAAAATGAAAAATTATCCACCTAATGATTAAACTGAGCGATTAAAAAGTAACATTATCTGCCAAATAACTATATCGTCTGATAAAAAAAAACACTTTTAGTTTCATTAAAATCTAAACTTAAAGCAAGAGAAAAAAAACAAAAAGATTGTGCGTTATAGTCGGCTATTTACTCAACGTTTTAAATCCAGAGGTTTTGTTTACAAGCGCTGAAAAGCTGGTCTGCGTTGAAAATCTGTACTTGGTCAAATTGAAAATGAAAGAAAAAGCAGAGCTCAAGGACTAAAATCCTACCTTATAGAACTTTCTTCAGATCACTTCAAGTGAATTTATGAAGAAATCGCGTGTTCTTGAAATATCTTCAAACCACATCCTATGATTTTAGTTTTGTATTCTTTAGAAGATGTTGTTTTTCTTATGTCATGTCTCTCAGTTTTTGCAATATCGCATTTTTTCATAAAAGAATCGCTTTGTACTGACTGTTCTTCTCTTCGTACCTTCTAGTTCTCGTCTTTCGAACGCAGTATTTATTTAAACTTACTCTATATTGCTTTCATCTCTCAATGTGTATTTGAATTCAATTTCTCTATATGAAGTCGTCACTGTTCTTCAGCTGCAGTTTTGGCTTCACGTCAACCACTTTCAGCTTAAAATAAATCTTGTTGCTTTTTTTGACATTTGTAGGCTTTTATTGTTTATTTACTTAATAATTCTATTAGAGAATTATATATGAAATCGATTGCTATTTGTAATTTAAAGATGTCCCTTTTGCTTCCAGGCCTTGGATTACAAATGTTATCCAATGCCATTATCATTCACAGAACAGAACCTAGGTAACTGGATTAACAATCGAGAGATGGCACTACCAGTCATCTCCACCTCCGCAATTTGGACATGAGTCTGAAGGGGAAGGAGATTTTTTGCAGTCTCCTGTACCAATGGTAACAGCTTAGCGATTGACCTCGTCACTTTCGGGCCCACATATTTAACTACCGCATTTCCCACATGCACTCAGATGCTCTTTTATTGACTCGTACATCGATCAAACCGTGAGTCTTTAATCGAGACCAATGTCTTATTAAGTACTGTACCTACTTGGTAGGACCAAGGTAGCAGAATTATTTAGTCACCTGGCTCATAAGATCTGTACCGGTCAACCAAAGTTTCTCAGTGTACGCTAATGATGACTAGTGCGCGTTAAATCTCTCCTGGTTAATAAGTTCATCAAGCTCCCATAAAAGTCAATACCTCTGGAGAAGCTGGGGTTGGCTCTTGATCTGAGTTAAAAAGGATCAACTGCCTTCAGAACCCTCGTTCTCCTTACAACCGTTGAACCACCTTTGTGGTAAGCAAGAAAAGCTTTGGGGGGGGGGGGGGTATCAAGTTTCAACACCCAACGACCTTTGATAAAAATGCAATTAACCTAGGAGGTTTAAGTTGTAGACATTTTTGGTAATATCTATATACGAGGTCGAATCAAAAAGTCTTTGTGCCTATTTTTTTAGACAAAATATGGCTGTGAATACAAAGCAAATATATACATTCCCAGCAGTGACAGTTCCTTGAACCGTACCAGCCGTATCTGCTATTTGCTCAGAAGAGCGGAGCTGCTATCAGTCATTTAAGAGGGCTGTTGTTCTTCAAACATCCACAGCTTATGAGCAGCGAAGTGTTATTCATTTTCTATGGAGCAAGGGACAAAAACCTATAGCAATTCACAGTCCAAACCTTGCCCTAGTGATGATCACGTTTTCGTTCCACTGAAGAAACTTCTGGCAGGACTGAGATTCACATGTGACGAAGAAGCTAAGAACGCAGTCCGACGGTGGTTCCACAGGCAGCCGGAAGAATTCTACCACAGGGGGATCTCTAATTTAGTGCGGCGATGGAACAAATGTCTGAACCGGTGTGGTGGCTATCTGGAGAAATAGTGTAAGTGGCATAGTTTACTACGTATATTTGTAAATACCTGTTTGTATCTTTTTTTGGCAAATAAAAAATAGGCGCAAAGACGTTTTGATTTGCCCTCGTAGATTAATGTAATAAAGATGTTTTTGGTGGTATGCATCCAACTTGTGGGCCGTCATCCACTATTCTGCCGTGAGCAGGTAACGACAATAACTGCAAATTTGTCATTTTTCTTTTATTTATTTATTTATTTTTTTATTTTATTTTATTTTTTGCATGTCCTATAACGTAGCACTTTCAAACAGGGGATTCATTGCTACTGAGAAAATTAAATTCAATGCTGTCCAGTACGTAAAAAGAAAAAATGTAAATAAATCAACTTTAAAATCAAATTAAGATCTATTATAACGTGAAAAGAATCCTTCCAGAACGTTATTTAGGGGCTTATTCCGTCATCCGCACGGAATCATTCCGTTTCGTATGACGTCATAATTTCTCCTTCAAACTGTGTCCGCATAAATATTCTGCAAACGGAGACTGTTTGAGGGATTAGAAATGACGTCAATTCGAAGCGGAATACTACCGCTTTATTCTGAAATACGGCCTGAAAACGGTTAACGTAACCTTCGCTAAATAACCAAAAACCATTTGCTCAAAAATAGTTGCTCATAACGCTACAGCGTTCATAAGTAAATGAGAAAATATACCACACAGCTAATTTTTTGTGATTTTTTGAAGATTCATTTTGTCTGGTATAAAATATCACAGTCCTGTTATATATCATAAATTCCTTAAAATTAAAAAAAAATACTATTTAATAATAAATTCTTCTAATGCCTGAAAAAAGTGAAAACAATCATTTGAAGCATTGAACATTTCTGAGCTATGAAAAATATCTGATATTTTGAAGTAACAAGTGCTTTAATTTTAGTATGAATTCTAAACTAACAATTATTAATTACTCTATTTTACATCGTTTAAAATTATCATAAAAGACGCAGCTATGAGCAAGAAAAAGGAAGTTTCTTTTAATTTAAATTAAGTTCAGAAAGATTTCTGAATTTTAAATCGCAAAGGTATTTTTAAGCTTATTTTCTTTCTAAATACAAATCCGAGAAAAATGCAAAATCAACCAAAAACAAACTACGTCTTTAGAAATTAAATTTTCTTTCAATATACTCCCTAGTCTTCCGAATACTCATTTTCTTGACACACACTTCCTCGAAAAACTCGGGTTACTTTAGTTTCTTTCGCTTTTTCAATAAAACGAACCCTTTTGTCGTGTTTTTCTTTTAAGGCGAGTAAAACCTTTTTTCTTCGAATGCTTGATATTGTCACTTCTCCCCTGAAGACTGTTATTAGAATGAAGAGAGAAACGAAAATATATTTATCTTAGACAGCGTGTTATTCTACCGTTTCTTGAACAATACAGGTATTGACAATCAGAAATGTATTTCAGAGATTTCATTTCACGGTTGTGTTGTTTAAGCTCATTTTACGCTTAAAATACATAAAAATACAGGTAAAAAAGAAATGATAAAGAAATCATTCAGTAGCATCTAAACAAGCTTTTCTCAGTCTCCTTATTTTTCTCTCAAAATTCACCTTTGCCATTTGCATCTTATTCTACAACTTCATCTTTACAGGTTTACCAGCTGCGTCGCCAAGCGTTGCCTTCAAAATAAAAGTTGTGTCAAGTTCAAATGTTCAACAATCAAGATTTGTTCTTTTTAATGTAAATTTTTTTTTGTCATACCGGACAAAAGAACAACTTTATAACTCAAAACTTATCTTTAGATCGCTTTGGATGTTTCTAAAACTCTTAAACGAAATTCGTTTCGTTAATTCCTGAGTATCAGAGGCCCTCTGTGCGCATTTTAGCCGAGACCCGACGTAAACTGTAGATTTTTATTAAAAAAAATTAGAACTGTCCTATGAAAATAAAACTGCCACCTAAAACCTCTTACATATCTTCTATAAATCCAGTAGCAACTGCTAAGAAATACTTTTAAAATATCATATTGGTTTTTATTGTTATTTGCAACGAAATTGTGTCAAAAAGTCACCTACCTAACGTTGGAATGGCCCTTATATACGGTTTGACTTCATTAAAAATAGCGGTAACCTTTCAAGAGGGACTTTTTTTTTTCGCATCAAAACTCCTCTTCTTAATTTACGATCAGGTATTATATCCTTATTGTTTTCTCCCACGAAGTCTGAATTTCGAATAATTAAAGAGTTGAATTAACATTTAAAAAAGTAAGCTCGTTTTTCCAAATACCGAAGATTTCTAAATAAAATTATAAATTTGCTGACAACACTGTACACATATCGTCGCCTCAAAGCAACATTGGGGTATCTTACTGCTATTTCGGAGATTAAATGCCTAACTATTGCTAAGGCGACGATATATCGCCGCCTCAGAGCAATAGTAAGATATCTTAGTGTTGTTTCTGGGATTGGATACATTACTGTTGCTCTGAGGCGACGATATTACATGTACTTGAGATACGGCACTTTTATATAAAAATCAATGCACAAGGAGTCAAAATGAGATGAATTGTCTTTATCGATTCATTTTCAAATGTTCAGCACGGCTGTATTCAGGCTGCAACCTCGAAGTTGCCACAATATGTACTTTAATGTATTAATTTGTTAATATTACGTCACATTTATTGGGTGTGGTTTATTTCTGCTACCCTCCATCATAATAACTGGTTTAATTTTTTGGGGCTGAAAATAGAAAATTAAGAATTCTCTTTGCATAAAACTATTCCGAGGCGACCCCGCTAAATGGCAGCTTCCTTGGGAGAATCGAATTGGAACTACAAATCTCCAAATAATGTATCAATGCTCAAAAAACTGCCAAAATTTGTCGAAAACATATTTAAATCCAAAAGAAGAAAGAATCTAAAATACTTTTAAATGCTCCAAGAACATCTACAGCGTTAATCTTTGCGAAATACATCATGCTGGTTTCTCAGACAACATTTTATGGCTTAATTTGTTTCGAAATAGGCTGCGAAAACAGACAAGATGCGAACCAAACGCAAACACGGTCCTTACAAATTAAATTTATTTTTAGAACATTCCCAGATGTCTCGTCAGACAGCTCTTTCTCCAGAAAAACTGTTGGTATTTATATTTATCTCGCTTTCTGCAATAAAATGTTTCATTCATTGTTGTTTTCCTTGTTTACCTCCCGTTGAATCCTTGCCATTGAAAGTTGATTCAGTCACTTCTCTTTAGCAAAGAATTGTGTTAAGATGAAACAAAAGAGGAAAGTGTTTTCGTTTGAAAACAATGTTCAACTGCAGTGCATTTAATAAAATGTACGTCAGTTATGTCAGAGAGAAAAATACATTTGAAAAAATTAAATATTTCAGAATGCAACAAAAGCCGCTCAACCAGGGTGTGTAGTTTTTCCACATCGTCGGCGAATGTTACAAAATAGTTTTATCAGAATTTTAGATTGAAAATTTAACTGTTATATTCATTAAATGCGACTTGAAAACATTTTATACCATAACTCGTAGTTGAACTCCAATTGGAAGACTTATTAAACTGCAGGGAAACCCCATTACAGTGATTACCGATTCAGTGAAATATCCATAACTCGTATTAAAGCATACAACAAATAACTATTTTAGTAAGGTATACATCACAAAAATCGGCAATTTTCCTCAGGGTGCCAATGATTTTAATCAGTAATTTTAATCATGCTTTAAATCAATTGATTTTTAAGAATATCATTAATTTAAATATATTTTTAAGCAATATTCCCAAGAAATTTTCTTAAAGATTCTAAATTACACGAGTTCCACCATTTTTCCAATCAGTCTAAGGAAGGCAACACCAAAGTTTCTTTAAAAAAAAGCAAGTACCATTAAGAGTTTCGTGTTTGCTAACAAATTAAGTATTAAAAAAAAAGATTTAAAAAAGAGTTGTGATATGAAGGAAATACGTGTATCGGCCGGCCTACGTGAGTGTCTGAACCCCCCCTCCCCTACGCACACACACTGCCCTAGTATAATAGCATTTGAGATAGTAGTCAAATACGAACGAAACAGTTTCTAAGCAAAAGGTTAAATTATTCGATTTGAACATTTTTGTTCCATTTTGAACATTTTAATAAAGTTTAACAATAGCACCTACGAGGAAAATTGATACATATATATAAATCCTGAACAAAAATATTGGTTTGCTTTGAAGAAACTTGATTAGGATAGAGCTCTTGAAATAGAATAGGAATGAAATGTCTTGATTTGGTTATTTCAAAACCCATTTTTGAAAAATTTGAACATTAGTACTTACAGAAGAATTGGTTTCAATCAAAAACCACTGCTTTCAGTCGATTGTTCTGAATCATTGACAACTTGCTCAAAAATATGTAATGTTAATTGTATTATAGAGAAATTTCAATAAAATATTGGGTTTAGCACGAGCAACAGTTATAGAGTTAGACCTATAAACATACAAGCAGATATGTTTTTGACGACTCTGCAAGTGTATGACTCACGTTAAAAACTGTAAATACTCTTAAAAGTATAGTGAAGCGTAATTTCCTGCTCTGTATTTGAAATTAAAGTTTAGCATCGTAAGAGGTGGTGAGGTGGGAGGACAAATAGAGTTTTCAAAATCAAACTTAAGCTCATGCTCTGTATTTTAAATAAAAGTTTATTGGCAAGACATTCGAATTTCTGACATGAAGAGTAATTTCAAGCCCCGTACTTTAAATGAAAGGTAAGCATCATGAAAAATGGGAGGAAAGCAGTTACAAACTTTCGAAATACTACATTCAAATACTTTTATTTTTCTTTTTGATTAAAAATGTGTCAAACATTCCAAAGGTTTTAAAAAATATAAATAGCACAAATCTCATCCTTCCCTGCCATTTTCCATTTCATCCTTAGAAAATTAATTTTTTTTAATGAAATTGAACTTTATTATGGCCTTTCATTCTTTTCGTATGTTTCCCTCCTACAAAATGAATTTCCTTTTTTTCTAAATAATATTAAGAAGTATTTTCACTTCTTGAAGGGGGGGGGGAAGGGGAGAAAAACCCTAGCGATATCTCCTCCTCCTAGCAGTTGATAAATAGTAATAAAAGTGATAAAAATTTAATAAAATAGCAGAGATAGAGTCCCTAATGAAATTGATTATGAGACATGGAATTTAATCTGGAGTTGAATAAGAAGCAATAATAAACTTAGACAGGGAAAGAAATAGAAAATCTAGTAAATGAAATAAATAGGGAGGGGGTAGCAAGAAGTATGACATCACATTGTTTCATTACAATATGCTTATAAAACACAGTGTAACATGTGACAAAAAGAAGAGAGAGGTAAGATCAAGTGCATCATTTTGGGACAAAGGTTAGAGGGGGTTAAATTTATTGAAAAATATTTGACACCATTTATGGACATCCTCAAAATTTGTAAGTACAAAATGTTGGAAATAGCCAGTGCTAATGGTAGACGAAACTCATTTCTGTTTAGGTGCAAGAGATGGTATTAGTTGCTATTGTAGATGCTACGAAACAGAATGATTCAGAAAAACTTTTCTAAGAAAGCCTACCTAGGATTGGAACTTTGCACGTGTTTTGACCAAACTTTAAAAACATCCACTCAAATTATTTTGCTTCTCAATGGCTCAATTTCAGTTGCATAGTAAATAACGAGTATTAAGTTATTTTCGCAAATCTATCAAATAGCACACATGAAAAAAATTTCTGTGTTAAAAGCAAGAATGATGTTCAAAATCTAAAACAACCAAAGAAGAGGGCGACATTATGCATTTAAAATACTCAAATGTATAGGTCAACTGTCAATGTAATCAAACAGCAGGATTTTAATTTAAACACACACAGACTAAACAGTAAGCATACCTCTTGATCTTTCGAGCAACCAAATAAAATTTCAAAATACTAGCTTTAATGCGTTCAAAAAATTTCCAAAACATTGGTTTCATTCAAAAATATTTTCTTTCGGCAATTCAAAAAACTTTACGTACCAATCCTTAAAACTACTTACGCTACTCCTTTACGCACATCAACTATCTTCTATCAAAAGGCAATATATTAAAAACTAGCTGCGTTGCCCGGCTTTGCCCGGTCTACTTTGAAAACAAAAATTTTTCAAGTGACATATATTCAACCATCAGGCATAAATAAAAGAAAAAAAAACCATCATGCAAAATTTCTCCTCCAAAAAATGACGACCGATATTAAATACTTTTAAGAAATTAAAACAAAATGAGATAGATGGATTTAAAAAGCGTAACCATGGAAACACAAAATAAAATAAGTTTAAGAATTGAAAATGAGAAAGATGGAAAGAAACAATGGATTCAAAAAGCGTTACCATGGAAACACAAAATAAAATGGTTAAAAACTTGAATGGAGAACAGAATTTTGAACTTCATTTAATTCGCTTCTAACTTTTTTTTTCTAATGGAGATAGAGGGTTAAACTTTAGACCATAGGTCGAGTTAGATGTGGAGTAAAAAAAAAGCTCTTTTGAATGGTGTCAAAAGGAAAACTGTGGGACAATTCCTTCGCTTTTTATTGATAGATTTAATGAAGAAAGTAGTGCCTAAATTTCAGCTAAGCCTAAAAAAATTCGAGCTAAAAATGTAAATAACTCCCGCCGTAAGTAAGTTAGAGCATTGAAACCAATTGCGTAGAACGCGGGAAATTCTATTCTTTCTAACGATATTTAATATTAATATATGCAAGCAATTTTTCACTCCCATATTCGGGAATTAACGTGAAAATTGTGCCTAAATTGGAATAAAAAAAGAACTATTCATCGAATTCTTTTCGAACTGGCCTGCAAACCTTCTCAGAGCTTAAAGGAACAAATGGTGAAATTTTCAGCGAAATCGGCCGGGTAGTTCTCGAGTTTTGCGAGTTCAAACACACAGATGCTTTTTGGAGACTTCATTTTGTACTATGCAGAGATAAAGAGTTGCCACCTCAAGAAATTTATTGCTATCTCAGTTGGAATAAATTATAACTTAAGCAATATAAATGCAGCAGACGATTATTTTCTCTTCGATTAAACTTGTTAACACTACATTCATATCGCCACAACGCCGATAAAATTGCAAATATGGCAAACATTCCTTCTTCTTACTTTACTCGATTTTAAGGTAATGGACTCGCTTCTGCCTGCGTCATACGGGATTAATAGCTACCTACTCACCACGATCACTCCATATTAAAAAAGGTGAATTGCTTCCTAATAATATGAAACGCTTAAATAATGGGGTCGTTTCCGAAATTAAAAAAAGTATTTTTTTTTTTTTGAAAGAGCATGCTTAAAAACATAGGACCTGTCCAATTTTCAAATAATTTGACAAAGTTTAAAATTTTTAAAAAATATATTTTTACGCTTCTGCACATGACATCACAAGAGATAAAATGCCATTCATTGATGCCATTAGTGCAGAGCGAGATATTTAATTCGCATCTTTACTCACATGTGCTGGCAACGATGTGGTTATAGCAAGTGTGGTGAAAAATATTTAATTCGCTTCTGAATTATCATAACGTGGAAACGCGGTAGACAGCAAGCGTCAGCATTCAGAGTGCCAATGAAATACGCGCCAAAGTTCATCATTTGTGACGTCATAAGGACTACGCCTTGTTTGAAAAATCGGACACTTTAAAAAATTAACTAAAAATTAAACGTTTTGAAAACAAGATATTTTCCTCGCTCATTTTTTGCTCATTTATCAACTTCAGTGACGAAAAGTAGTACTTTTGACTGATGTAAAAAACCCCTTTCAGAAAAGAATATAAAAATGCTCAGCACAGTTAAACCTAATAAAAACTCTCAACCAATGTTTTTTCCTGTGTTTTCACACTTTGGAAAGTGTCATGAAAAAATAACTACCAAAGAAACTACATATGCAAACGACATGTTAGGGAATTAAATTTGTTTTCCTGTCTTTTCCCTTAAGTCCGGTGAGAAAACTCGCTCCCATGAAAAACTGCATATGTTTCCATTTTCGCTCTTCGCCTTGTACCATTAAGCTTGTTTATTTGCTGATTTATTTGCTTGTTCAGTTTTATTTGTCCTGTTTGCTTCACATTAAAGATGTTTCTTGAAAAGGTTGAAATTGTCACTCTTGGGGCCCCAAGTAATTGTGTTACAGCGTAAATAAAAATCAAATTGCCTTTTTTATTCCCCCAACATTTCCTTTCGCAACATCTTTAAGAAAGCAAATATTGGCAAATTTCAATAAAGATCTTTCCGGTACTTTGTTGCTGAGTTTATTTAGAAACAACCATCATTGTTTGTGTTTCATTGTTAGCAAGGTTTATTGATGTGAATGCATTTAAAGTTTTCATGTCAAAATTGAACTGCTTTTGTTAAAAATTAAGAAATACTGTCAGTGTGTGCTTTGTAAAAAATATGGGGAAAGGGGGGCACATGTGAGCATTTTTTTTCTTTTTTTTCATTTCTTTTTAATTCAAAAAATATTATCAATTTCTCAGCGCAAATGTACCCACGGTTGAACATTTTCTCCTTTTGTGTTATGGATTTTTTTGAGATTTTTTTTTTTTTTTTGAGATTTTTTTAAAGAAATTTTTTTACGGTATTTTTTTTTTTAACGTTTTTAATTGTTCACATGTGCCCCTTCAAAGAGGCACATATGAACGTAATTTTAAAATGCAGAACAAGCATCATGTTTTAAAGATAATCCCATTAATAAAAACATATAGGTATATACTGTCTGACCATCGATTACATGGAAAGGCTAATATCCGGTTTATCGGCGAAAATGGACGTATCTATTAGTTTATAGGGGTGTTAGTTGGTTTGCTACAAAAGTGCACTTTTGCTTCTGTATTATTTAGCCTTAGATTTGTAAAAATGAAAATTTGCTTACAGCAACATTTTTTTAATCCAAACTATATTCGATCTATATTCTCACGGCAAATATAATTGATATATTTATTCACAACAAAGTTTTGAACTTACCATTTTGCTTTTACGTTCCTGAACGAAATGAAAATATTTTCTTTTTTTTTTGTTGTTGTTTCCATGGTAACTATTTTTGTTTTCCCTTATTTTATTTTAGACTAGTGGTACCCGCACGGCTTTGCCCGTAATAGAAAAATTAAAAGGTCTTTTGGTTCGCCTGTATGTTTACAAATAATGGATGACGAATTTCTGGCCAATTTGTTATGTTCATTTGCTCGCCAATGTTACGGTTCTACGTAATAATAATTTCGTAATTTACTTTTCCACGTTGTGATAATTTGCTCGGTAAAATTTTCTTAAAATTGGAATAAAAAAAAGAAGAAAATCGAATTTTCGAAAAATATTTTCGAGGTGCACACCCCCATGCTACAAACTAACTTTGTGCAAATTTCATGAAAATCGGCCGAACGGTCTAAGCGCTATGCGCGTCACAGACATCCAGACATCCTCCGGACAGAGAGACTTTCAGCTTTATTATAAGTAAAAAGAATGCAATAAATGAATAAGGCACTAGTGACATTATAAAACGCGTGCATCAAAATCTCATCGTTATTTTCCCTTCTCCCATGTTAGATTCATACAGATGGAATAGTTTTTACTTGGCAGATTGCCAAAGTACATACAATCCGCGGTCAAACAGTACTAATTACATTGAACGGTTTGTAACGTACACTGGGTCATTTAAAATTGTGCAGTAATTGTGTTGTTAGGAAAGTATTTCTTGTCAAACATGTAAGTCTCGTAGCCTTTAGCCTTTTCTAATCAATGGATAGACACAAAAATGAATTATAAAACTGCATATTACAAAGAATCTTTTGTTATGTAAAGATTATTATAATTATATATTTCTTTAACACTTCATACAGAGTATGGTTATGTATTTTAAAATAGTTTCTAACTAAACGAAAGCATTTTGTGACTTTTTATTCCCTGCAATAATTACACAACACTAAACTGTAGACCAACGATTTAGTTAAAAAAAATTAAGAAAATGACGAGAAAAAATATTTCACAGTATTTTTTTAACCGTTGATAATAATAATAAGTAACAATAAATTTACAATTTGGCTATAGAAAAGTGATAATAATAAATATTTACATATTTTTAGCATTTATAATATGCTTAATATTACAAAGGGGACATGGAAACAATACACATGTGCTCCCAGATGTTATGTTCACCTTACCCTATCATCTACCTTAAAACTAACTGGTAAAAAAGAGAATTTTCAATTTATTAAAAAAAATAGACAATGGTATAAGTTTACTTGAATGTTTATGTAATGGTTTATCATAACTAAGTTTAGCTTAATAGTTAGTTTAAAATACGTTTTCACGAGAAAAAGACAGGGATAAAATTACATACAACACATACTAAAACATATAAATTGACACTACATAAACATAAAATGGTTCATAGCTCTAAAAGCTTCACTAAGAGAAAGGACTAATACTGCCATTACGTGAGAATTTTTCAAGATTTTTTGCTTGTAAATATTTTAGTAAAATATTCCATGTTCATTTGTGTCCCCTTACCCCTATACATATATACTCCTGTTTGTGAAAATTGCAACACCATAAAGGAAGCATCATAGTTGAACGAAATTTAATACACAGTTGAGTGGTAATGGTACAAATAAATGATTACATTTTCAAACCAAACAAACAATAAAAAAAGATAGAAATCAGTATTTTGTGTGGCCACCACGCGCCGCAATAAGAGCTGCTACACACTCGACATGGAGTGAAACAAAGTTTGAATATCTGCCTGCGGAAGAGTATTCCATATTGTTTGTATGCGCAACCAAAGTTCGTCTGTCAAAGCAACAGGACGAGGATCACGACGAGACGCCGCCCAACGAAACCCCACACATGTTCAATCGGTGACATTTCCGGGGAATATGCAGGCCGAGGAAGAAGCTGTACCTGCTGTGAATCAAGGTAGAATTTGAAAATCTTGGCGATATGTGGACGGACATTATCCTGCTGGAATACATCTCCTGGCAATCCTTGCAGGAAAAGAATAGCTTGGGGCTGTAAAACTTTGTTCATGTATCGGGTACTGTTTCAATTGCCCACAATTCGTAGCAATTGTGATCGTCCATGATATGCTATGGCACCTCAGACCATAACTCTTAGTGTTCGTCCACTGTGGCGTTCGATAATGCACTCCGGAATGTGACGTTCACTGGCATAGCATAGCTCCTGACATGAATTCGACCATCATGGTGGCACAAATTGAAGCGGGATTCGTCAAAAACGACGACCTGCTGCCAATCAGCACGCCAGCTCCTATGCACATTGGCTCATTGTAGCCGCAGGCGGCGATGGTTTTGCGTGAGAGGAATCCTGTATAAAAGAATCTTTGCGCGCAGCCCACGCTGCAGCAGACGTCTCCGTATTGATGAAGTACACAATGAAACACCTGTAGCTGTTGACCACTGTGCTGCCAATTGGAACGGGGAATCACCATCAATGCCCAGTGTTATCAAGCCCTTTTACCGAACCTTAGATGGACCATTCAGTCGAAACGGTCAGGCATGTTGTCCTAAAGGTGCCCACACAAGGTCATTGTGGTGAAGACGACATTGCAGCAGTTTCAGTGGCAAACACTGGAACATACACACAGTACAATTTCGACCTTTCACCGTGTGACTTTCATAAGTCAGATGTTTCAGAGGTCAGATGTTTTTGGATCTCTGAAACTAGCTATTCGCGGACATTGATGGCTTTTAGCTTGTTTCAGACGACGAAGTGTGTGACTAGGTCCAGGCTTGGATCCGACAGTAGCCTACTAGCTTATTCATAGATCGACTAATGTCGCAAAGGGATAAACGTGTCTACAGTTTTGGCAACTATTTTTGAATTAATAAAATCGTTACCGTTACTTTACACTAGTGACCGGATTTCATTTGAATGCCCCATATAGTATAAGATGCACTTAATATTTTTACTCTAAGGACCTGACAGCATACTCGTCAACTGCTTTTTCTCCTTGCATTAAAAAACCAATTGAGAGCCCCACACTACTTCATTTGGCGTTTATAAAACAATCGGGGTTTTTTTAACAACTCACGAGAATGGATATAATGTGTACTCATGTACCCGTGCTAGAAGCAATACTTCTTACGTGGATAATTTTTAAGAAATTTTCTAGCACCTGTAAAAGTAAGGTACAATCTGTGCACGGATGATATGGAATTGGCAAACGTCTGGTTAAGACAAGTCTATCTGAATGTGGGGGAAAACCAAAAATTTGAAGCTCGTTCTGCGTTAATTTCAATGTGACTCTGCTTAATGTAGAGGATGTTAACACACGTTTGCAAAAGCTATCATCCCTGAAAACTAATAGATGCGTCCATTTCCAAATGTAAACCGGATGTTAGTCTTTCCATCTTATCATTGGTCGGCTAGGTGCAGTTATGGCATAAAGAAAGCCAATGTAAACAAATGCAATGTTTTTTTTTTTTTTTTTTTTTTGCTAGTGTGTATGGCCTGTGTTTGGAGCATCAAACGCTAAATGGAATGTACAAGAAAGAGCATTAGTACAATATATTATTACTGTAGCGGGGAAAAAAACATATTTAATTTACTTAAACCTTTAGTTTTTGGCACACCGGCACAAAAAAAGCTTTTACAGAGATTAATTTTCCAAATATTAACAATCTGAGTTTTAATTGTAGGAGAATTTCGCAAAATATCACCAAATTGGCAAAAAAATTTGAAAATTTCATTTTTTTTTTTTTTTTTTGGTCGTAAAGCTTAACTCCAACCAAAAGCTAGGCGATGTATCGCTAAGTTGTCGCCTGTTTGAGACATCAGTTGTGTCTTCGTTGGAATTAACATCGATACATCCTTTCTCTCCCCCCCCCCTCCAAAAAAAAGTTTTAGTGACCGCTTTTGAAACATTTGAATCTAACCGAAAGAACTGGTGCACAATTGAACCCCATGTAGAACCTAAGAGCGAAATTTCAGACTTTTACGGTGCACCGTTTTTGAGTTATGCGAGATACATACGCACATACATACTGTATTGCATTTATGTATTATTTGAGTTAAGGAATTATTTAGAACTGACACAATAAACAGATATTGAATCAAAATTTTAAGCTGACCTGCATAGTAGTACTCCGAGTTAAGTCTTCTGTCATGATCTGAAATGAATTCGTCTGAGACAACTACGACAAGAGATTAACTGATCGATTGGTTTGATGATGACTTCGATTTATAATTATATTACAGATAGACTTAATAAAAGATCAAGAGGTCCCTGTTCTGGGACTTTACACAAGACTCTCTCGTGACTATATGTCCAGAGTTCTCTCTCTTTTTTTTTTTTTGAATCTAGTCGACTGCCGCTCCATCTATTACTGTTATGTCCGAGACGCATATATGCATACATAAATATACAGGGCGTTCCCGTTTAATCTGCAAGACCTCTATTTTCGTAACCGTTTGTCCTAGATTCATGCTTCCAATTGCAAAAATGTTTAAAATCAGATGCAGAGTTGAGATATTGAAAGTTTGAAGCAAAAAAAGTAAGTGAATAAAAAAATTACAAAATTTAATTTTTTGTACCGGATCCAAGTCCCCAAACTTATCTGTAGGGAAAAATCTGTATTGGAAAATATTACCAACACAAAAAACTTGTCATTTTTATGACCAAAACTCAAAGAGATATTTGAGTTTAAAATTTCAAAGGGACCATGCAAAAGATGAGATTGGAACTTGCCGCGCTTTCAGAAGCATGACAGGTTGTTGAAGTAAAAAAACGAAGTATAGGAATTAAAAAACAGAGCACTGCTGCATTTCAAAACGGTTATGTTTGTTACTTTAAATGTAAAAGAAGTCAATTCTTTTAGCTAAATCATTATTGCGAATCTGTGAGTTGTATAGAGTAAAAGACACTGCTACATTCTATCCTCAGATATTTTTTTAATGTTTTACAATCTTAATGCTCGATTAAACAGTTAAAATGAAACTTTGTCGTAAAAAATATCTTTACAAATAATTATCCAAATTTGAGATGAAAATCAAAATTTAAAGCTCGGAAAAAGAAAAAATTAATGTTTTTGAGTTAAAAAAAATTGACAGATAGATTTTGCGAGGAAATTCTGAGTCTTGAAGAATGAAAATAAATCAAAAAAGAAGTATGGAAATTAAAAAAAAAAACACTTTTATCAACGTTTTAAAATTGTTTTCAACGTTCTGACAACCACCTTAAATTGTTTATGAAACCTTTGAACCCTTAGTGGAACGAGCTCTATAGCCACAACAATCTGTAGGGTGTAATTTCTTCCGTGGTTTGAAAAAGGACTGAATTTTCAATCCGCTGGCTACAGAAAGTATTGAGTTGCGATTTCAGTACAAGTTGAACAAAGGGTGAAGCATTTGGGGAGCTCAATCAGTTAAAAACAATTTCAGTGCAAAGTTTTCATTTTTAGGAAAATCTTTAAAATGTATAATTATGTGTGTTTGTTATAATAAAAATAATTTTTCTTTTTATAATATTTTCTTATAAATGTTGGGAAATTTACCGAAATGAATACAAAAATGAGAGTTGATTTTGTACTTCGGGTCCAATGCTGAATGCAATCATCCTTTATTTCTCTTAAGCATTCTTACTTTTACAGTATACTTTTCAATACTTTAAATTGTTGAAGGAAAATTCAACTATTTATGCTATTCGTAACCATAACAACGAAGTCAAATGATTATTTTCAACAATAACTTTTTTTTTTAATTTTATCCATCTTTTCCTTGATTAGTTTCACGAATTTCGTCGTCACTAGTTGTATCATAATCTATTTTAGTTTTGTGTTTTAACTAGCTAGAAATAATCTTTACATCAGTTCTAATCGTCACACTAACTTCGAAAATTTTTTATCATCTGTAGTTTTTTTTCTTTCTTTCCATTATTTTGCCATTTAAAATCATATGTACGCACATAAGTATGATCCATTTAGCCCTTAAAAAGGTTAAAAGTCGCGATCGCGACCATTTCTTTCTATTAGCCAACTCATGCGACAGCGTTATCAAACATTTGAATTAAAAACCTTAAAAACGATCTCTAAAAAATCACTTCGAGGTACTACTTACTTCAAAATACGCTTTGCCAGGCCCTTTGTTTCAAAATTTTTCAGGGATCGGACGAGGAGAAAGAGTATAAACTCATTTTAAAAGAACAAAAAATTGCTCCCACACAAAAGGAAATTCATTAATTTCGCAAATCCAGAAGACAATCTCTGATCCTGACCCCCTTCCTGTCTAAACGAGCGCCTGCCGCTGGTAACATATCTCAGGAAAATTGAAAGGTATAAAAACTAAATAAATGCGTTTGCGCTGAAATGTAAAAGATAATTAAACAACGCTAAAGTGTACAAGTTTAAAAAAAAAAATCGAGTATCTGAGTTAAAAGGGATCCATTTTTCAATGCAAGTGAGCTGCACCTCTTCCCTTTCCTATGGCCCTAAAAATTTCCTTTTGAGATGGTATTTCAAACAGCAATTTGTTTTAAATGCATTGTAAAAAATATGTCCTTCAGAAGAGAAGAAATCGCATAGTTATAAATATTATAACCAATAGCATAATCTTTACACACCACCAATCACGTTTACAATTCCACATAAAAAGCGATGTCTCTAAAAAGATAAGTACTATCTTATAAAAAAGATAAAATAATTTATCTGGATAAGAATTACATTAGTTGATAAGTTACTCAGCAAAATTAGTTCTTGGAACTTTCTGGATCTAATATATATATATTTTTTTTTTTTTTTTTGCTATTTGCTCCTATCGTGTTGGCTGTAGTATTTAATGTGTAATCTGAGCTTGAAGAGCTGCACGAATAATAATATATTTTGTGAAAGTTTCTTTGTATTTATATAAACAAGATTTATTAATGCGTTGCTTTTTGTTTTTGGTCAGATTTAACAGGCAGAGAATTATTTTTGTTCTTTGTAGAAGTGAAGATTTTTGTTTAACTTTGATTTTTTGCAACAATATTAAGAAAAATTACATCCAGAAACAATTGAACCGAACTTCTTGGTGTAGACATTAATTTTGAAGCATTCTTTCTCGCATGTCTTTCTACATTTTTTCATGTCTTACTTTTCTTTAGTCAACACAATTACTTCAAAATAAAACATTACTTTTTGATACGAAATAAAGCTTTAGTTTTTTTTAGAAAAAAAATATCAAAATTGTTCTTTAAAGTTTACACTACTACTTTTGTTTCTAAGTATTATAATTCGTTAAGAACTAAATGATTTTCGTTCACGGTATTTTCTGCATAATATACTACTTAAAAGCGTATGAAAAATGAAATGCAAAAGATAAAATGACCATAGAAGAAAATTGAACGTAAAATGCTAACTCACATTAAAATGCATGCAATACAAGAAATTAGAAGGTGGTGTAGTTGCGCTTCCCTGAGTGCAGTACAGGAATTCATGAGTTCGGTTCCTACCGTTAACCTAGGTGTTAATCTTTCGTGTGGTCTGTAAATAAAATAAGTTTAATCTCTCGAGCCAAAAGGACCTAATCTTTCCATAGTGTTTGTGAACTATGGAAGCAGCAACATCAAGAAATCAAAAATTTTGTACTAAGCATAAACTAGCATTTTTTATGCTATTTTTTACTTGCCTTTATTGGCAATAGCTACAGCTTAAAATGAAAGCAAACTTTATAGAGCTAATTATTCATTTAAAGCGCAGCAATTATCGACAAGAGCTTTTATCAAAAAGGTCGGAGGAAATCATGCACATAGCATGTGAAGTTCATCCAAATCTGTTAAATTTATTTTTGTCCCCCCCCCTCCCCTCCTTTTAACACAAAGTGTCCGACTTACCTTACCCCCTCCACCTTCCTTTGTCACATGTCGAAACCATTTTGCATGAGCATATTATTTTTTAAATGCGTGATGCCACACTTCTTGTTACCTTTTTGTCACTTAGTGTCACTAATTCATGAACCCCCCCCCCCTCCCACAAAGCGTTATTAACCTAGAGATTAAAGCCGAGTTTCTCGATTAGATTAAATGTAGGGTTACCCTAAACATTATTCAAGAAAAAAAAATTGTAATTTGAAAAAGTTACCATAGTAAAATTTCTACAGATAAAGGCGAGTATTCCTTTTTCTGAAAAATTTATAAGTAAAACCCGTTTTCTCTTTTTACTATTATACATATTTGCCTTATTAAAATTAGTCTCATGTTGCTGAAACCTCAGTAACTTCCTAACGTTGCTGAAACAGCTCAAAAACTTTGCAAGTTAAGTCTCAAAATCTTCTTATTTGCTCAAGAATTCTATGTCAATCTTTTTAGCGATCCTTTAGTTCATAATTAGTAACTTAACTTATTTTGCTGTTTTGTGTGAGCACTGGATACTGCTTTAGCTGATTAATCTTCTGCTGCGTTTCGCATTTAGTATTCATATATTTATTATCGTCTGCAACGTTAATATTTCTTTATTCTTAGTATTATTAAATTTATTTATCGTCTGCGCTATCTATTTTATTTTATTTATTAATTTTATATAATGTTATGACAACGGTAAAAGAAATAAAATAGAAAAATCGAAATATTTTGATGAAATGGGATTGCTGTTTTTCTCGTCCATCGTTGTGGGACAGTCTAACTTATATTTTTTACGGAAAAAGTAGTTAAAAGTTCATTTAATAGATGTGAAGAAATTGATACATTTTCTGAAGTGCAAAAATACACTTATTTATTAAAATAAGCATCTGCAAACCGACTGCTGAATCATTTGTACAAGTCTCAGAATGAAATTTCAGATCAATGTTAAGCAGTTGAAGTTTTATTGCGTATCCAAATCTCGCACAATGGGAAATAATTGCGTATGAAGGGGGGGAAAATCCTGATTGAGAGCAAACAATTTCTTTATTAATAACCTTCTATGTCAACGTTGCAATGGCAGCATTAAGCAGAACACTTCGATCTAATTATTCTTTTATGCGGTCTTTCACCAAGAAAAAATTGCTCCGTCATTTTGAGCGCCAGAAGCATTAAACAGAAGCAACATTCCGTGGGCGATGATTATTCTCAGAAGAGATTAAGCGAAAGGTAATTATTTCCCAGAATAATCATCGCAGTTCTGGTACTTTATAGGGAGAGAGAATTATCGTTATTGATAAGTGGGAATTCTGGCTGACCACCTATTTGGCGAGCATCCAAACTATCCATATTAGAGGCAGACTTTATCGAAGATATTCAATTTCGTTAAAATTCCTTGTTAAGTGTTAGTAAGATTTATGGGGTTTCTTAGAGCACTTTTCCCAGGCAAGATTCTACAAGATTTATCAGGTTTCCTTTAAATGCAGTTACTAAAAAAAATATTTTTATGCACACAGAGTCCGACAAATATTAAAATCTTAGGAGCCAAGAGAATTTTCAGGCACCAGCAAAATTATTTCTCACAGTTTATAGGAAATTTCAGTGGGATGTAGCAGAAGAATCAATTGCTAAGGTATTTTTTCTAGTCGCCCGGGTGACCTAGCATCCAGGATTAGTCAGATCCTGTTCAAGTTTTTAGCCATTCCAATTAAAATTATTTGTATCGCGAGAGAAAGAAAGGGGAGGGTAATGGCATACATTTGAGAATCATTGCTTGTTTCTCCCTTTACTATTGGGGTTAAAAATTTTAACTGTTGATTCTTAGAACTGTTCTTTTCGTACAACTTTTTTTTTGCCATTGATCATTTTTCACTTAACAGTTTTTGTTTTCAATAAACTTTTTAAAAAGGGGGAAGAAAACAGCATTGCATAAGATTACTATAAGAGTAGAGACAACCCCATTGTTGCAGATCGAGTAATATCATACAACCACATTATTGCACTAGTAGGTAAGGGCTCATTATCGCGAGAAAAGTACAAATGATGTTCGACACTGTTGAATTTCATTTATCAGTTAAAATAACTCCGGCTAACTAATCTCTACACAGTATAAAATGAAGTCCCCAAAAAGCGTCTGTGTGTTTGAACTCGCAAAACTCGAGAACTACCCGGCCGATTGCACTGAAATTCTCACAGTTTGTTCCTTTAAGTCCTGAAAAGGTTTGCAGACCAGTTCGAATAAAGTTCGATGATTAGTTCTTTTTTTTATTCCAATTTACGTCCTATTTTCACATAAATTCTCTTATATGGGGGTGAAAAATTACTTGCACATATTAATATTGCATATCATTAGAAAGGGTAGAATTTTCCGCGTTCTACGCAATTTGTTCAAATGCTCTAACTTTATTACGACGGGAGTTAT
Source organism: Uloborus diversus (assembly GCF_026930045.1). Classification (NCBI taxonomy): domain Eukaryota; kingdom Metazoa; phylum Arthropoda; class Arachnida; order Araneae; family Uloboridae; genus Uloborus; species Uloborus diversus. The sequence goes on along the minus strand of NC_072739.1, from coordinate 100,404,941 downwards.
TTGCGTTTTTAGCTCGAATTTTTTTAGGCTTAGCTGAAATTTAGGCAGTACTTTCTTCATTAAATAAATCAATAAAAAATGAAGGAATTGTCTCACAGCTTTCTTTTTGACGCCATTGTAAAAAGCGACCTTTTTTACTCCAGATCTAACTCGACCTATGGTCGAAAAAATAAGCTTTTATCTCGAAAGGAAAAAAAGTTACAAGCCTTTTTAAATCAAGTTTAAGAAATCTCGATTCCATTCAAACTGTAAACCATTTTCTTTCGCATTTTAATTCCTTAAACTTATTTCATTTTGTGTTTCCATAGTTACGCATTTTAAATCCATCTTTCTGGATTTAATTTCTTAAAAGTATTTTGATATCTGTCGTCATTGTTTGGAAGGGAAATCATGATGTTTTTTCTTATTTATTTTTTACGCCTGATTGTTGAATATACGTCACTTGACACAATTTTTATTTTCAAGGTAGACCGGGCAAAGCCGAGCTATGCAGCTAGTCATGTATATTGCAGTAAGTTACCGCCATAAACCAAGGCTAAGTAAGAAATACATAAAATACACCGCCAGCTCAGTCATTCCATCTGAGGACTGCAGTTTCGTGCTTATTAGAACTCATCAGCCCGGAATAGGAAGTAACTGAGCTGTTAACCCTGGCTTAGGGCGGTAACTTACTGCAAAATACCTATCTTTACGTTCAATATTTGAGTGGAACCGCACCTTTGCTGCGGTCTCTCGTCTGGTGTGCTAATTTTACAATAGCTAGACCAGTTTGTTTGGCTCTCTTGGTTCCTTTAAGAGGTTTTCTGCCTCCTGCTCAGTTACTTCCTATTCCGGGCTGAAGAGTGCTAAAAAGCACGAAACTGCAGTCCTCGGATGGAATGACTGAGCTGGCGGTGTATTTTATGTAATTATGTATAGTTTTTAATTTATTCTCCATTTATTTATGTGTAATAAAGTATGTACATAGGTAATTTGTAAAAAGGTTTTTAAATATTTTGATCATTTCGTGTGGAAGAATGCAAAAAATGACACAAGAGACAAATAGTCTTTTAAAAATTCGTTCTAATTATTAAGAAAAGTTACAGTTTCAGAACAAGTATAAAATGAGATAATGATTCTAAAACTATTATTCTGTCGGCAATTTGAAATAAAAAACCTTTTTATTTTTTATACGCAATGCAACACCGTGGATATTCAACAGTTCAAATAAACTGTTACCAAAAATAGTTGACTCACCATGCTTGTTGGTTGTAGAATTCCAACTAGCTAACTAAGCCTGAATTTTACTGCTAATGTTTCTTTAAAATATTACCAAATTCAATGTAATTGTTTATTTTGTAATTTGAAATGGTTGTAAAAGAGTGGACAGTGCGAAATATAGAAAATGTTGGGGCATTAATAAAAAACATTTTTTCCCGGGATTTATTTTTATGTACTATGACACAGAATATAGCTGATAGTTTCACATTGTTGTTGGGTAATTCCACAAGTAAGTTACTGACATTTTAAAAGTAAAACGGTAAGTATTTTGTAACTTTCAATACAAAATATACGTTACAGAAGACTTTTTCCCCTGGATTATTTTACTTTTTCAGCTGAATTCAGGAACACGATTGAATTTCCGAAACATATTTTGGATGGCTTAAAAAAAGTTGTTAAAATCACGGTAACGAATAGATATGCTACTTTCATTGTCGGCGATCTGTTACTATGATTTAAAAGAAAAAAAAAACTTTAAAAGCCATCCAAAATAAGTTTTGAAAATTCAATTGTGTCATTTAATTCAGTTTTTAAGCCATCCGAAATATATTTCGGAAATTCAATTGCGTTATTTGATTCAGCTTTTAAGCCATCCGAAATATATTTCGGAAATTCAATTGTGTCATTGAATTCAGTTTTTAAGTCATCCAAAATAAGCTTCGGAAATTCAATTGTGTCATTAAATTCAGTTGAAAAAATGCAATAATCTCAAGGGGAAAGGGTCATCTCTATAATATTTATTTTGCGTTGAAATTTTCGAAATAGTTATTTTCTTTGCTTTAAATATGTCGATCAGTTACCCATGGAATTGCCCTGTTGCATTTCAGCACAATCTAAAAGCACGTTTTTAACTCCTAATTTTTTTGAAGACGGAGAACGTGAAGTTTTCTCTCTTTTTCCAATGAAGAATATTTTTTTACCATTATAAAATAACTATTTACAAACTATTCATACTTGATTACACATAATTAATTGGATGATCAACAAAAAATAGGATTAATTGGTAGGAATTATAAAATTAGATGAAAAATTCCAAAATCTCTGACACACTTTGAGCCATTTTGACGATAATGCCCCAAACATATTGCAAACAGTAAAGCAATAACCATGCAGAAAACATACTTCATACTGTTTGACCGCAGATTGTATGTAATTTGGCAATCTGCCAAGTAAATACTATTCCATCTGAATAAATCTAGCAGGGGAGAAGGGAAAATAACGATGGGATTTGGATGCACGCGTTTTAAAATGTCACTAGTGCCTTATTCATTTATTGCATTCTCTAAAATAAAATAAGGGAAAACAAAAATAGTTACCATAGAAACAACAAAAAGAAAAGAAATATTTTCATTTCGCTCAGGAACGTAAAAGCAAAATGGTAAACTCAAAACTTTGTTGTGAATAAATAAATCTATCAATTTTTGCCGTGAGAATATAGATCGGATAGATTTCAGATTAAAAAAATGTTGCTGAGAGCAAATTTTCATTTTTACAAAACTAAGGATAAATAATATAGAGGCGAAACTGTACATCTGTAACAAACCAAGTAATACAACTATAAACTAATAGATACGTCCATTTCTGTCTATAAACCGGACATAAGCCTTTCCATGAAATCGACGGTCAGACAGTATTTTGAGATTTTTTTAAACACTCTTTTCGTAATAATTTGCACAAACATCTTTGATCAAGTATCTTTGATAAGGTTTTCTGATAAAGATAGATATTTCTTACTTTAAGAAATTAATTAGTACACCAGATAGTTTTTGTTAATACTCCTTTTCCACGTAAAATTAAAAAAAAAAAAAATAATAACAGCGTATTATATCACAAATTGCAGATTACTGCAGACACGTGCTTCGTAGTTACAAGAAACCCCTTTTTTCAATGCAAAATAAGTGAGCTGATGGATGAAAGGACTTCCTATCCATAAGCTCACTTATTTTGCATTGAAAAAGGGGTTCCTTAAAACCCCGAAACACGTGTTTGCAATAACCTGCAATTTGTGCTATAATACGTTGTTATTTCTTATTTTATTTTTCAAGCACAAAGATATTTATTTAATCCCTTAATTACTTTTAAAATATGCCTGGTGGAAAGTTATAAATTGCACTTCAGACTCCAAAGGAATAAATCTGTCCAAAATGCAAAACTTAATTGTGTCGTTTCCAAAATTTCTTTTTTTTTTTTTTTTTTTTTTTTTTTTTTTTTTTTTTTTTTTTGTGAAAGAGCATGAGCATGTTTAAAAACATAGGATTTTACCTAATAATTTGACAAAGTTTAATCTTTTAAAAAAATTATTTAAATTAGTGCGCGGATCCAATTTTATTTTTTACACTTCTGCGCATAACATCACAAGTGATAAAATGCCATTTATTGATGCCATTGGAGCTAAGTGCAAAATTTTGGCATTAAGATAAAGATAAAAATATCATGGCGCAATAAGACTGATAAATTTCATGTTTACTTCAGAAAAAACCTTCATTCAAAATTCTTATTATGGTTGCTATTAATATTACTTTTTGAATCGTAAGTTCATGTGCTATTTTTAGAAATTTGCGATTCAGTCCGCAACTCAAAAAATTCATAAAAACATCTTTTATTTTACTTGAAATGTCAAAAGCAACTAAACTAAAACTTTTGCAAATAATACAAACGAAATTACTTCATAATATTGATTCAAGATTTATAAGATAAAATTCAAAACAAGACTAACTGAACTAAATGCAAGAACAAGAAATCAGAATTTTTAAATAACAAAAAAGAATTAAACAGACAAGCAATATATATGTTTCCAATTGCACCACCTACAGTTAAAATTTCAGTTATATTAAAGCTTTAACACTATTTAATCACAACCTTTTTTTTTTCAACTTTGTATAAACATTCACTTGCCAGGGGAGTTGCGCGACAAAGTACATCACTTGTGACGCCTTATTTCCAGAATCGGACATTTAAAAAAATCAAATAAAAAACAACTGTTGAGAAAATAAAAGTTTTTTCTGGCTTCATGTTATTTTTATTTATTTATTTATTTATTTTTGCTTGTTCTATCAGTTTCAGTAACTAAAAGTAGAGCTTTTGATGAAAGAAACCCTTCCACTCAGTTTAAAATAGTGTTTTGTTGCATTTTGTGATCCACTGCACACGAATGAAAAACGTGAATACATAAATATTATCATTTCAAAGAAACAAATAAAAACCCGATCACAAATGACGCACACTATTATTGAAAAGAACTATCGGCACGAGGTTCCCCATTCACAGCACTTACCTCTCCCTTGGTCTGGTTTTGGTTTATGTTTTCTTTGGCTGGAACAACTCCATTATTTTTGAGGGATTTTCTCGTCTTATATCCTCTGAAAGAAGCCTGGATTTTTTCCGCCGCTTTCTCTTCAGACATTTCGGATTTGCTTTCACCTGGAAGAAGCAAGTAATTGAGGAATTAGGAAAGATGTGAGTTTTGGGACATTGATCAATAAAGTATTATTCCGTGATTAATTAAGCGCATCAAAGCGGGAGCGGGTTAAATTCCGTCCTTGTAAAAATACTGAAACCGTGTTTGGTTATATGCTATTGTTGTTATTATTTTTTTCTTGCTATTTTTGTTGTTCCTTTTATTGTTGTTGTTTATTCACCTATCTTTCCTTTTTTTTCTTTTTAATTATGTAATTTATGTATTTATGTAGTTCTTCTTCTTCTTCTTCTTCTTTTTTTTTTTTTTTTTTGTAAAATGCGATGGAATATTCTTTTTTAAGGTGTGTACTCTAATAAACTAGTTCTTGCGCTCAAGAAAATTTTGTGGGTTCTTGTTGTTGTTATTTTTATTTTCATTATAATATTATTTTATTTAATTATTTGCTTTTTTATAAAAATATTTATTATTCACTTTTTTGATTCTACACTTTATGATTTCAGTTAAATACGTGTTTTTTGTTTTTATTTTTTCATTACTTAGCCTATTATTTCCGTCCGGTTTACTGCGTTTGAGGTAAATGTTAGACTTTGCTAATATAACTGTCAAAAACACATCACATTGATATTTTTCATTCTGCTTACTGTCAATTCATGTAAATTTACGCTTTAGTCTTTTCAACTTAGATGAAAGACATCATTCAAAGTTTCAAAATTATCTTTAAGTCAGGAACATCATCTGACATCCGGAAATAGGCACTGAATTCTGATTATTTGTATACGGACTATCCAACGTTCGAGTTATCCATAAAGATTGAAATGCGCTTGATTCTTCCGGTCTCGAGGTTTTTTCATGACTCTGTAAAATTCCTCATATAAATAACAGCCCATGATCGAGTAACCCGCGTTTCAACAATGAAACTCGCACCACGGCATGATAATTTGATAATATTTTTGGTAATGTTTGACATGTAGGGAAAGGCTTTATTGTGACGAGCTTGAACTGGATCCAGTAACTAAACTGTTTTACTGGTAAGACTGTATCATTTCAGGGAACGAAGAAACTAAAACAATGAACGCTATCTACTGGAGTTTAGGGTTAATCCACTGGTGTTAGGGTTAAAATTTCAACTGTCAAAACATTACCAAACAAGCAATTGCTTTATTCAAATCTAGAAACAATTTTCACCGTTATACCATGACGGGCGATTTTCAAGTCATTGAAATAATATCCGAGCATCGGCGCACTGCCATGGAAACTTGGTCGTGCAATTTGTTCATCTCTAACACTAATAATTACCTAAATATTAACTAATTCAAAAGACATTCTTTTTATTTTCTTTTCCCAAATCATATTTGGTAATTTTTTTAACGCCTAACTATTCCTGTTGTTGTCGTGTGCCAGCTAGGCTGGCAATGGGGTTGTTTCCTTCAGTCAAAAGTAGTACTTTTTGTCACTGAAATTGATAGAATAAGCGAAAAGGAAGTAACCAGAAAACCCAGAAAATACTTTCATTTTCCCAACAGTTATTTTTTAATTAATTTTTTTAAATGTCCGATTTTTCAAACAACGCGTAGTTTTGATAACGTCACAAATGATGCTCTTTGGCGCATCTTTCTATCGCGTTTCCACGTTATGATGATCAAGAAGCGTACTTAAAATTGCGCTCTACGCTTGCTATCAACCCTATCGTTGCCAATACACGTGAGTAAAGATGCGAATTAAATATTTTGTTCTGTGAATGGCAACACTGAATGGCATTTCATCATTTATGATGTCATCGGCAGAAGACATAAACAATGAAAGCACACCGATTTAAGTATTTTTTAAAAAATATTAAACTTAAACAAATTATTTCAAAAGTGGTCATATCCTATGTTTTTAAGCGTGCTCTTTCAGAAAAAAGTACTTATAAAATTTCGGAAACGACCACATTTGGGGGGGGGGGAGGGGGGTGCGCTGTTTCACCTTTCCAACTGTACCGTAATTTGGTGTGAAGTCCGGCTCAATACTATAAACTAGAAAATAGACTTACAAGTACTCTTAATATAAAACCAGGCGAAAAATATTTCTGAAAAAGGAGGGTCAACGTTTTTCCTGCATTGTGCTTCCCGCACAATAATTTTACTAAAACATAATTAATTTCAAATCGAGTGTCTTTACATTGTTTATTTATAGTTCTCCTACTTTGTTCGACTGTACAAAGATCCGATTTTTAAAAGAAAGACACGAAATAAAAAAAATGTGAATTGACTAAAAACGTCATGCGTCACAGACTTCATTTGTTTAATTTACATAGTCTTTCAAACACGGTTACTTGACACTCAATGTTCTGGGAAAGCATTTAGATTAATTCAAAACAAAATTTATCGATTTGATGAAACAAGATGCCAAAATTGGCGAAATTCGGGCGTGGTTATTGCTTAGGAACCTGGCAACATTGTTTGGGTGGGGCTGTGTCTCGCGAGAATTCGTGAAGCTGAATTTAATATAGAAGATGGGTACGATTTTATTCTTTTTCCTTTCATGGTTTCTTTAGAATTCGCTACCGGATTGAGTGGCAGTGAACTTAGTAAGAATCAGTAGCGAAATATCAGATCCACGGCCTTTTGAGATCTGATCGATCTGTTCGTCAAAAGAAGAATTTGTTTAAAGTGAAATTTCGAGAGAGTAAAAAGATTTAAGAAATATTTACGATACGCTTTAATTCAGAAACCAATTTTCCAAAAACGAATATGTTGCTGAAAAGCAAGTTTCGCAATAAGGGCAGCAATTTAGCTTTGAAACATATTTTTCTTTCTCATGCAATAAACTTTAGTCTATCTCTTCGAATTTTGTATTCATACAGAATATCATCTAAAAGAACACTAACAGATTGCAATACATAACAATATGAAGGAATCATGAAAAATAATTATCTGTGCAGTAAGAGATGTGCAGTTGTAATATTGCAAAAAAATCACACAGTTTAAAGATAGGAACCTTTTTATCTTAAAGCAGACAAACTGAAAATAAAAAGCTCAGTTATCTTTGTTGTAAGAGATTCTTAACTTACGTAGGATTTAAAAAAAAAATACTTATTCTTAATTACCGTGTCTAAGTTAAATGTTACTCTAAAAATCAAAAAGAAGGGAAAAGAAAGAAGGAAAGAAAACAGATACAAAGGTATCCGATCCAAATAAACAATTACAAAAAAAAAGGGGGACGAAAGGAGAACAAACATTAGTTTTACATGTGGAAAAAGCAAACGGCCTTTTTTTCCCCCAGAGACGCGATTTTTTCTTATCAGTATTTCTGTACCGCAGAGCCAGACTAACTTAGGTCATATAATCGCTACTTTACAGGAGAGAGGGAACACGTTTTCCTGGTGCATACTAAGGATTGAACTTGCACTCTTTTAACACTGGTAAATACTAATGATTTTTTTTAAAGCATTTTTATTATACTTGGCCTGATTGTCACGGAGAAATCCGATGCCTGATTTTGCTTATATCTCAGCAACTAGACCACTTAGAGACTTCAGGATTTCACTAAATGATTTGCTTTATCTAAAGGTACAACTTAGCGCAGAAAAATTACAGTTCTAAAATTAAATTTTTATTTCTGTTAGGGAATTAAACAGCAAATTTCATGTAATTTTTTCATTAAATATTTAAATATAAAACCCATTGTTACAAATTTTGTTGCCTTGCAACAATGATGTTAATAGTAATCATAATGAAAAGTTTGAATCAAGGCTTCTATGGAGCAAGCATAAGATTTTTTTATTGTCGGTTTCTTAGGGTTTTTAACCTCATCTATGCCAATAATCGTTAACGTGGCTAAGTAAAGAGACATATTAGGATCTTTATCACAAGTAACTGGTATGTTGTGAACCACTCTTTTGCTCATATTTCAGCAACTAGACCACTTAGAGACTTCGGAATTACACTAAATTATTTGTTTAATCTTATAAGGCACACTAAAAAATTAAATTCTAAAATAAAATTTTGCTTGAAAACTGAAAACTTTAAAATAACAGATTTTTTATAAAAGATATTAAGCACTTTTCATAATGCACTCAAAAGTTCAAAACAACTTTTCTTTTAAGTCAGAAAGGACAATTTAAACAATTCTGTAAGATTTCAATTATTCCAAGAAAATGACACCACAAACGAAGAAAAGTGTGTAGCTCAAGTCATTTCAAATCAGACATTCCCATTAAGAAAAATATGCATGTTTCAACACTCAAATTCATGATTGAAAGCGAGATAATGATAAAAGAAATTCTCTACATGACTTGAACTGCACTTTTCTTCGTTTGTGGTGTCATTTTCTTGGAATAATTAAAAACTACAGGACTGCTTAAATTGTCCTTTCTGACTTAAAAGAAAAGTTATTTTGTCATTTTGAGTGCATTATCAAAAGTGCTTAGTATTTTTTTTAGAAAATTCTGTTATTTTAGAATTACGTTCATATGGCTTGATGCGGAATAAATTTTTACATACAATGAACTAATAAACGAAAAATCGTAACATTTGGACTTACGCTAGTCTAGCTCTAATGTATAGAATTTAGCTTTCATGAATTTCATTCTTCGTGCAGTGGCAACAGATCATGTGATTCACTAAATAACAATCGCAAAGTGAGTAACAGGAGTGAACGCTAGCCACGGTATAGTAAAAGCAATAAGAAATATTAAATGCTCAAAAGAAAAATAATACATACAAGGAAAAAGTAGAAAAAGGCGAAAAAGAAGAGAAAAGGGGACAAAATGCGACTATATGGCGAAAATAGCGAATTAGGTGTTTTTTTACGTAGAAATCATTTTTGATGACAGAATGATTAGCATTCGTCTCCTGTTATAAATAGGTAGATGGGACAGACCTAAGCGGACGCTGGGGCTAAGAAATATTATTTTTATGAACGAGAAACTTGTAATAGCAACTGCGCCTATTATCTTAACCACAGGACTCAAACGCTGGTCGTGCGTCTAATAGGTTATTTGCTGTTCTCAATCAAGAAAAAAATGTTTATCAAAATAGCATTAGCAAAAAATTTTAATTATATCTTGCTTCATACATGGGGCAAAGTTGCAACTGTCTACTTTTGTTTGAATTTACAAATTTACTTCGAAAAATGAAAAATAATGTTTCAGTTCAAGTTCTGTTTTAAAATACATGCTCCTTCCTTCTTCCTTTTTCTGCGTATAATACCTTTACTAATAATAAAGTTGAAAGTCTCTCTGACTGGATCTCTGTATCTTTGTGACGCGCATAGCACCTAGACCGCTAGGCCGATTTTCATGAAATTTGGCACAGAGTTAGTTTGTAGCATGGGGGTGTGCACCTCGAAGCGATTTTTTGAAAATTCGATTTTGTTCTTTTTCTATTCCAATTTTAAGAAAATTTTACCGAGCAAATTATCACAACGTGGAAGAGTAAATTACGAAACTATCATAACGTAGAACCGTAACAATGGCGAGCAAATGAACATAGCAAATTGGCGAGAAATTCGTCATCCATTATTTGTAAATATACAGGCGAACCAAAAGACTTTTTAATTTTCAACTACGGGCAAAGCCGTGCGGGTATCACTAGTTCTAAATAAATTTCCTTTTTGTTCATTTTGAAAAACGTAATTTATGCGTAAAACGCTTTACTTTTCTCACTTCACTACATTTTTATCGTAAAACTTATCATTAGTTAAATAAGGTGTTACAAATATGAGTAAGCATGATTTAAATGTATCAATAAAAAGGTTAATTTAATGAAAATAAAGGCTGTTTAAAGTTATCGTTGTTTATATAAAAGAATTAAAAATTAAATATCGAGAAAAAATGTGACCAATGCATTGTTTATATTTAGTAAAAGTTTTTGTTGTGCTTCCAAATAGAGAAAAAAATAATACAAATAATTGGATCAGCTACGCCTAATTTTTACCCCCCCCCCCCAAAAAAATTGAAATAAAGAAGAAAATGTTTAATATTTTTCTCATCTGGTTGGGAGATTGGAAATATTCTTCAGGGCTTCTGATATGAGAAAAAACGTAAACTTAAGTCTTTTAATTTATCAATTTCAAGATTTTTAGAAGTGTGTAAATCATATGTTTGGATCATTACCATTCACAGCGGGGGTGGGGGTAAACCACAGGCAGCAAACTAACTTTTTTCAAATTGAAAATCGTTACCAACGTGATAAATAAATAACTTTGTGCTGAAAAGTAAAGTAAGAAATAACAACGTAAAAAAGCACAAATCACAGATTGCTGCAGACACGTGTTTCGGCGTTACAAGGAACGCCTTTATCAATGCAAAACGTAATGAGCTTATGGATGATAAGTCATCCGACAATGCATTGATAAAGGCGTTCTTTGTAATGCCGAAACACGTGCCTGCAGTAATCTGTAATTTGTGCTTTTTTACGTTGTTATTTCTTACTTTACGTTGCCAAAATATTTCAAAATAATATTACAAATATTTGTTGAAAAATATCACTTTCAGTATTAGTTACACTCAGTTATATGTTAGGTGCCTCATTTTATCCACACTGTCCGATAATGGCATTTACTTTCAATTGAATTTCTACCAAAAATTGCACAAATCATTTCAGAAACACAAATTACATTTAACGATTAAAAGTTATTTGCAGCGATTTGCAGCATGTAAAATAAGGAGGAAATCGCAATCCGAAAGGATTAAACATTAAAAAACGCAAGATCTTTTTGAAAAGTTTAAAATATGAACTTTTAACAAATACGTTTCCTTCAAATGAATTGGAAAATAAAACGATATTAGGTTCTGTTTTGTAATAAAAATAAGTAAACGCAGTTAATTAACGCCCAGAAGAGGAGCAACTAAAAGTTCATTCAGCCTAAAAATGTCATTATCTGATGAAATTTGCATAATCACTCCACTTACGGCCTCATTTTGGAAGTAATTACATGTATTAAAAGGATTTTAATGACTCTGAATTTTTATACTAATATAAATAAAATGGAGAAGAGACTTAAACGGTTTTTTAGTGACGAGACAAAGTTTTGTCCTGAATATCGTAGATTAAATTATTTTGAGTTGAAATCGTAAACCCTTGAGAATGAAAGGAAATTGCAGTGCATTTGTTTTAAATAAACATTGGAAAGCATGATAATTAATATAAATAATTACTTTACTTTTTGTGGAGCTTAATTTCTGCTTGATTTAAATATATTTAAATTGTGCTTCAGGTTTTTTATCAAGTAAGCTCTTGACGTGTGATTTTTTAAATTTTGATCTGGTTTCAATATTGCCCGTAAAGACTTTCTAACAATAAAACTCTTTTAACAATAAAATGTTATTATTATTATTATATTGTGACGTTTTTCTTGTAGTTGTTTAAAATTTTGCTTTTTAGCCTACTTTCCCAGTAAAAGTCAGAAAAAGAAGAAAAAAGCATGAAAGAAGGCTTAATGCATCTTAAAAATATCTCGAAAAACAAAAAAAAGTCAAAAATAAATAAAATAATTAAATAAATATCGAAAAATTAAAACTTGGAAAGTAGGGTATTGAGATGGGGAAAAATGTCTGTCGGTCTGTCTGTCTGACCCCCCCCCCCCCCCCACCCCCCCAATAACTTTTGAATGAATAGCCCGATTCGAAAAAAAAAAAATTTTGTTCGAAAGATCTCGGCGAGGAAACCTCATTCTTATATTTCACTTTTTGATTTGAACCATTTTTTGTTCATTTTAGAACATTTTACGAAAACTTAACATTAGCGTTTACGGGGAAATTCAAGGCAATTCCGAACTGTGAGACGAATTTGCTTCAGACAAACTTTGTAGGAAAAAGATTTTGACGAAAAACTTGTATATAAAATATTTTTTGACTTGAACAATTTTCCGTTCAATTTTGAACAGTTCAAATCCCTTAACAATAGCGCCTACGGGGAAACTGAAAGTCAATGTAGATTCCGTACTTGAAGGCGGATTTACTTCAAACAATTTTGTTGGAAATAACTCTTGACACCAAACTCCAGACTTCAACTCCGAGAATTTAGGGGCGCTTGACTCCGACTCCAACTCCTGTGCCCGACAATTAATCGGACTCCGACTCCCCGACTTCGACTCTGACTTCGTAGTTTTGGCAAAAATTTATACACGGAGGACAAATGACTGACTCCGATTCTTAAATATTCGACTCCGACTCCTTTATCTCAAAATGAGATTGTCTCCGACTCCGACTCCGCAGCTATGGTTTTAACTGCGAAATAATTATTGTTGATATGACTTGTTTTTATTTTTACGCTAAAGTTTCAATTTAGGTACTCAGTTTTTGGCGAATAAACTCGAAGTAATTTATGTTTTTACATAAAGATATGCGCAGACGTTTTTTTTTTTTTTTTTTTTTTTTTTTTTTTTTTTTTTTTTTTTTTTTTTTTTTTTTTTTTTTTTTTTTGAGAAAGAAAATTATTTCTTTAAGTTGACATTTTATTGTTTTTTTTTTTTTGGTAAGTGCATTAATTCATTTAAAAAAATGTTTTTGGCAACAGGGGAAAAAGAAACGATTTTTTTTTTTGATATGATGTATTTATTTTAATGAGTATATTAATTTTAATTATTATTTTTTCGTTTTGAAAGCTGTTAAAGGTTTTTGTTAATGGGAAAAAAATGTATTAGCTGCTTTGTTTAAAAGTTGCTGCTGCTTTTTTTTTTTTTTTTTTTTTTTTTTTTTTAAGATGAGTGAGGAATATTTTATTCCTAGAAATTAGCTTAAAGCATTTTAAAAATATGTTTGAAAAAATTTGTGATTTTAGCTATTTTTGAGAATATTGATCAGGTACTAGAAAGTAGTATGGGTATACGGGAAAGTAGGCTCATCTAGTTCTAGACGGAACTTCTTGTTTTGTTCGTTTTTTGTTTCTACTGGGACGGCGTGTTTGCTGCTCATTTAGTGCATTTCCCAGGGACTGGAATCCAACATTTAGGTGGCACCATTATTGGCATTGCACTAGGTTTGTAATTTTGTCAAGCGTATTCAAGCCAAACGAATACCCGAAGAATCTTTTAAGTGCCGCATAATCACAAACAATATGGACACTAAGGTGGTTCAAAAATACATGAAAAAAAGTTTCTCCTCGATAACAGGACACCTCTCAATATTTTTAGACTTATGGATAGTAATATACTGGAAAAATTTTAGCTTCCTATTTCAACTAAAAAAGGGTGCTCAACCCCCTCCCTCAAACTTTATAAGTATGGGGAGGGGGGTTAACAAAATACACTAAACTGAAAAAAAAACAATGCTACATAGTATAATATGCACTAGAAATATGCATATACATAACAATAAAATAACTATTTACAAAAAAAAAAAACAGCAGGGGAAATTAAATGTTTCTAAATTTGTGGCTTTTTCTATGCTATGGCTAACGTTAGGGGTCATTGAGCACCCTCTTAAAATTTGAGTAATAAGGTAAAACTTTTAAAGCATAATACTATTAGTAAGTATTAGTAAGTCTAAAAAAATGGACTCTAGCTGAACTAGTCAGCCTGGACTCTAGCTGAAAAAAAAGTTTTTTTGAACCACCCTAATGGATACTGACGATTTTCTGTATCGTGAAAATCCGACTGACATTGGGTTAAAAGCCGCGCCTTTGAGCGTGGAAGGGCAACATCTAATCATTACGCCACTCTTCTGGTATTTTATTTATCGTTCTTTGGGGGGGGGGGGCGGGGTACTACTATTTTGCTCCAGACGAACTTGCTGATCATTTCTGGGGAAATTCCCCAATACTTGAATATGTGCGAGGTCAAAAGTGCGTTAAATGCATTAACATTTATTAGTGTTTCTTTGTTAACTTTAACACATTTTTTATATGCATTAACAATTAATTTATTATTTCCTAAATAAATAGATAGCAGCATTTTGCAGTTTTTCCTAAATGGCAAAACTATTATTTGAATTCATGTTTTTATTACATTTTCCCAAAATGACGATTTTATTTTATGTGGAAAAACTTATATTAAGTTTAAATTTAAAAAAAAAAACGACTAAAAGGGATTATACCTAAGAACCCCGGTGCCAAACCTTTTTCACCTACTGAGCCCACCTCATAATAAAGTGAGATTACACATATAGAACTTAAGTATAACTTGATTTTTTTAGATAACATGGAAAAACGTGGATAAGAAGGTAAAATTACAAACAAAGAGGGTTTATCAGTATTATATGCTTATTTTAAAAATACACTTCGCCTTTCAGGTTGCCCCGTACCTACCAACGTATTTGGTTCAACCATTGGATGGGGTCCCTGAAGATCGCTCTGTTTTTTGATATAAGCCGAGGAACCCCTGGTCTAGCACCCAGAGGTCAAGGGCGCCCATATAGAGGGGCAAGGGGGGCTCGAGCCCCCCCCCTTAAAAATTAGAACTTTCTTGTTTTTAGTACTTTTTTCTCTGCAAAAATGTAAAAACATTTCTTCTCCAGCCATCAGTGAACAAGTAATTAAAAATGTCAAATTTTAATGACTCTAATCTGTCCTGAAATCCGCTTCCATGGGGAAAATATCCTGCTAAACCATGGTTAAAATATCTGAGCCCCCCCCCCCTTGCAATATTGCATTTGGGCGCCCATGCCAGAGGTATTGATCTGAAATGGGAAAGCGGGCTATGTAATAACGAACATATTTAGCATGCCGCAGTCACTACTAACGAACACGGAGTATCTTCGATCGACTGGTATCTAATCCGCGATCCTCTAGTAACGAGTTCAACGCCTTACCTATCAGGACATCACGGCCATTTTTTATTAATACAGTAGAATCTTCAAAAGTGACCACCTAAGGTACAGCAGGTTAACATACAGAGATGGTCAGCTCATAGAATTAACATACAAGACATTTTTTGACGTACTTTTACTATAGCATCATAAACTGTATCTGTATAACTAATTCATACTTTAAGTTCAGTTTAAAGTCAAACAGTCCTTTTACCGCTAATTTAAAATTTTTGAAAGAGCCTCAGTCTTTCCTACGTTTTTGTTTTATCAAAGAGTTTGATGTCTTCACTTGGAGTTCCTCGTTTTTCGGTCTTGTCCTCTCTCACTTAGGTACTTTCTCTTTTTTTATCAACTAGCGGCACCTGCTCGGCTTTGCCCGTAGTTGAAAATTAAAAGGTCATTCGGTTCGCCTGTATATTTACAAATAATGTATGGTGAATTTTCTCGCCAATCGGCTTGTGCCCATGTTACGGTTCCACGTTATGATAATTTCGTAATTTACTCGTCCATCTTATGATAATTTTGTTCTTAAGATTGGAATAGAAAACTAACCACATCGAATTTTCGAAAAATCGCTTCGAGGTGCACACCCCCATGTTACAAACTAACTTTGTTCCAAATTTCATGAAAATCGGTCGAACTATCTAGGCGCTATGCGCGTCACAGAGATCCTGACAGACAGAGATCCGGACAGAGAGAGATCCTGACAGACAGAGATCCGGACAGAGAGAGATCCTGACAGACAGAGATCCGGACAGAGAGACTTTCAGCTTTATTATTGGTCACGATTCCAACCTTTTTGTTGGGGTGTGCTACTGACCAACGCTGTCTCGTTAAATATTTTTTATAGGTTCGCAAGTCATAGTCTATTGAACTAAAAGGTTTCTAACAAAACGTTTCTGGAAACTCACCACGCGGGGGGATTTTTTCAGGAAAATAGAAAAAAGGGGTCAAGTTACAGAGAATCCATTAACATTATGAGCAACAACTCATGTCTCTTGAAGTGATCAAATAAACAACTTACATAGGTGGTCAGTGTAGAGAAGTTGATGTCCATTGAAAATGTATTATGAATGTTCAATATATTTCGATCAATTTAGAGGGTCGTCAACATTAGAGTTTCTACTGTACAAAGCTTCTATCTGCTTTTCAGAAACCAATTTCTGACTAATTGGCTCAAAATTTGCAACAATCATCTTCGTTATTGAATGAGGATAATCGGTTGTTTTGGACGGTTCCAAAACCAAGTTTTCGACTCACAACATTGTGCATAACAACGGGCAAAATAGATCACGGGCTCCATACGCACCGTGGGTCACGGGTTGTGCACCACTGGCTAAGAACACTCTCGATTGAGTCACATTTCAAATAAAAAGAAAGAAAGCTAAACTGAAATCGGATCATTGGTTTCGTAACTATGATGCCTCAGACGAACACACAGATACATATTATAAAAATTATGCTATAAACTAGTAACCCGCTATCTTTGCTTCAGGGATTAACGAGCTGATGTGTGCATCACATGACTTCCTTTTACTCCAATTTAATGTCATTTTCTCATTATTAGCAGTTTTAATGTGATTCAATAGTTTATCTTTTAAACATCACCAACAGTGGCCAAATTAAAACCAGATTTTAAAAAAAAAATTTAAATTAAAAAAAATCACCAAATTTGTCATTAAGTTGGCGACAAAACGTGACCACCAAAAGACTGGCGATAGATCGCCAAGTGTCCGACAAATTATAACACCACTTGAGTTTACATCGAAATTAACGATGATTTCCCTCCAAAAAAGGGGCAAAAGACACCCTTAGGAACATCCGAATGCAAACAAAAGGGAAGGTGCACAACTAGGCCCCAATAGGGGTCTACGTACCAAATTTCAACCTTCTAGGACGTACCGTTTTTGAGTTATGCGAAATACATACACACATACGCACATACGCACATACATACGTACATACAGACGTCACGAGAAAACTCGTTGTAATTAACTCGGTGATCGTCAAAATGGATATTTCGGGTGTCTGTACGTTTCTAGGCATATATCCACTTGTGGTCGGGTTGAGTCAAAATGTTTTCGCGAATACAATACTTCCTTTTTTGTAAAAGGAAGTAAAAAATACAAACAACTTGAATTAAAGTATAGAGGATTACTTTTTACGCCGCGTGCACACCTCCCCAAATTTAATACTGTTAGATGAGCAATCCTTATTTCAAATTGAAAATTTATGGCGAACAAACTTAGCTTTGAAGAAAATAAATTATGAAATAATATTATTTTTCAAAAAAATGAAAACAAAAAATAAGAGCAGTTTAGAATGTTATGCTAATATTTTTATAAGCAAATAGTTACTACGCTCGATTTCCAAACGCTTTAACTTTTTCAGGAGCAATCTACTTCCTAAAAATAGCCTATCAAGAACATCATCACATAGTCAAGTAACAAAACGACGCTTTTTTTTTTTTTAATTTTCAAAATGTTTAGTTTTGTTTCAAAGCAGCTTCATATTTGAATCGCGTAAAGATATTTATAATTCAGATTAGTTTTAGCACTAGCGGGTAATGATATGCCACGGACTATCTTTTGAAGCACTCCCACTAATGAACAAACACTTTTCGCCTAGCGTCTGAAGTGGTGGAAAGTTTTCCGAGAACGCACGCGTTTTTTTCTCACGTCTAGACAGCCTTTGTTATAATAATCGAATTGCAAGTAGCTATCTTCACAATGAAGTCATTTCCGAGATTTTAAAAGTATTTTTTTCTTTTTAAAAAGAACATGCTTAAAAGCATAGGATTTGACCATTTTTTAAATAATCTAACAAAGTTTAATGTTTTTAAGTAATTATTTCAATCGATGCGCGCGCAGATTTAATTTCATTTTTTACGCTTTGGCACATGACATCACAAGTGATGAAATGCCATTCACTGATGCCATTAGTGCAGAGCGCACTATTTAATCCACTTCTGAATTATCATACGCTAGAAGCACGGTGACAGCGAGCGTAAGCATTTAGACGCCTGTGGAGTAGCGCCAAAGTTCATCACTTGTGACTTCATAAAGACTACGCCTTAATTGAAAAATCGGATCTGACAGTTTAAAAAATGAATTAAAAAGTAAACGTTTTGAAGATAAAAAATCTGCCTCGCTCTATGTGCCTTTTTTTTTTTTTTTTCAATCATCAGTGACTAAGAGTAGTACTTTTGACTGCTTAGTAGTACTTTTGACAAAATAGAATACTGAAATATTCGTGCCTTTTACCAGGAAATCTTTTAACTATGTTAGTACATATCGTTGATTCTATACAAAAGTAGTTACCTCTAAACTTGAAGGTATGAGATAATAGCAAGCTAGTTTTAAAATTTGATACTCATACTTAAAAATAAATATTAATATTAAAAAATATAAATTAAATTATAAAAACTATTCTTTGATTTTTTATCTGAAAAAGTTCTTATTAACATTTTAAATATTTATTGTGACCTACTCTTGGTTCAATGCCGTACTTATTTATTAAACTTTAGGGTTATTTTCATTTTAAATGTTAAGTAAAATTTGTCGATTGCATGCGAAGCAAAGTGAATGGGGAGTGTGAAATAGTTTGGTTCATTTATATATACCCTGATTTACATAATTATTAATGTATTATTAATAAATTCATTTAATTTCATTCATTTATTTATCCAGTTATTTGTAGATGCATTCACTTATTTTGTTATTCAGTCACTATTTAATTTGCTAATTAACTACCTGTAAGCAATTTATTTATTTAGCGTGTTTATTCTTTTTTTTTTTTCGTTTAACAATTTTTAAGTAGAAAAATATTTTTAGTAATAAAATAGAAAGTGTACCAAGAGAAAAATATATCACTTTGCCCTTTACATGGGACAAAATAATAATTTTCCACTCTTATTGGAAGATACAAATTTCCTCCCGCAAATGAAATATTACATTCATTACAAATTTTATTGTAAAATACACTTGGTTATCTCTTTATGTATCTACTGTAATTTTAAGAATAAATTTACTTTTTTATCATTTTAAAAAACTTAAGTTATTTCAAATATTTCCCTTTGCTTTTCATTTCTCTGCTTTTAATTGATGATTTCTTTTTCATTACCTGCAAAAACAATTAATCCTCCGCAAAAGTACTTTAAAGCACATAATGCCATATCAACAAGCAAATGAGGAATATTTTTCATTTTTAAAAGCTTTTGCGGTGTAATTAAGCGAAATCGGGAAATAAAAATAAAAAATAAATAAATAAAACAGAGATATGGTTTAATGCTGGTTTTTGAGATTTAAGTAAAATCTTTTTTTCGACACTATTTCGTGTTTGCTTTTTATGTAACCATGCCAACGAAAAAGCTCAGAGTACTTTTTCGGGAATTGGTATTATAAACTATTTCGAAACACCCAGATTCTTTTCTTCATATAAAAGAAAGAAAAAGAGCAATAATAAATCTTTTGAAATCGGAACAATGTTTTCGCAGCCGATCAGAGGAAAAGCACTTTACTTCCAAACATGGGAACTAGAAGAATGAACATTATTTTTATGGAAAGCGTTAAAAATAATGAATATACAGTGCCCGCCGCTTAGTTGACTCACGTTTGTTTTAAACAGTTGTGATTCCTCAAAGCGACTGATTCAATAAAGCGGCGAGTTCTATATATCTGGATGTTGTTCTGCTTATGACGATTTGATTCGTCAAAGAGGTTGATTCAATTAACCACTGATTCAATAAAGCGATGAATTCGGTAAAGCTAAATTTTGTTCTGTTTATGACGATTTTATTCATGAAAGTGGTCGATTCAATTATCCATTGATTCAATTAACCGGCGTCCACTGTTTATATGCGTATATAATTGCATGTATGTATAAACGTTAATGTGTGTAAAAAACTGAAAATAAGAACAATGTAATCAAAGTATTCTGTTCCTGCTATACCAAATAAAAGTCATAGAAATTTCTTTAAATTTCTTTAAAAGAAAGTATGATTAACGAAGATATTGATTCAAAATGTAAAACCACGCGAAAAAAAAGCAAGAAAAGAAATGTCAAAGCAAGTATTACTAAGAGCATACATTGTTCAGACAAAAACAATCAGAATGAGTGAACTTTTAATTTCACTTGTTCTATACCTACGCTCGCTATCGCAATTTAAAAAAACTTACAAAGAAAGTTATAACTTTTGCGGAAAAGTGAAATTTCAAAAACATGAATTTTTAAAGAGAGTGAACTATTAATTCACCTGTGTCATGTATTTGATGTCACAATGAGGTCGTTTCCAAAATTTCAAAAGTATTTTTTTTCTGAAAGAGCATGCTTAAAAACTTAGGATCTGACCATTTTTTAAATAATTTGTTTTAGTTTAATATTTTTACAAAATTACTTAAATCGGCGCGCTTTTATTGTTTACACTTCCGCCGTGTGACATCACAAATGATGAAATGCCATTCAATGTTGCCATTCACAGAACAAAATATTTAATTCGCATCTTTACTCACGTGTATTGGCAACGATATGGTTGATAGCAAGCGTAGAGCGCAATTTTAATTCGCTGCTTGATTATCATAACGTGGAAACGTAATAGAAAGATGCGCCAAATTGCATCATTTGTTACGTCATCAAGACACCGCCTTGTTTGAAAAGTCGGACATTTTAAAAAATTAATTAAAAAAACTGTTGGGAAATCAA
This sequence comes from Uloborus diversus, assembly GCF_026930045.1. Classification (NCBI taxonomy): domain Eukaryota; kingdom Metazoa; phylum Arthropoda; class Arachnida; order Araneae; family Uloboridae; genus Uloborus; species Uloborus diversus. Next base: position 100,383,834 of record NC_072739.1, on the reverse strand, counting down.
AGTATTTTCTGGGTTTAAGTTTTTTTTTTTTTTTTTTTGCTCATTCTATCCATTTTAATGACTTAAAGTAGTACTTATGACTGAAGGAAACCCCCCATTACAAATACCTTGCATATAGAATAAATGAACTTCCATACTACTTCAAGACAAGCAAAGAAATTTACCACTGTTTCGGTGAACATATAAACATTTGAAACAAATTTTAAACATTCAGAAAAAGTGCACTATCAATTTTCCTTGCCCTGCATATTATTATCGCGATTTAAGATACCGTACTAATAGATCAATAACCTTCCATGCTAACCAAAACCATACAAAAACATTTGACAATTGTTCGATAAACATAAACTTTCAACCACAAATTTTCAAAATAGGAAAATTCAGATAGAGGAAAATTGCCTTTCAATTGCCTTCTTTCTTTATATAGCGCAACTAAAAATACTTTACTAATAGAATAGTAAATAAACATTCCTACTGTCAAAGACATACAAAGAATTGAAACATTTTGGTAAACATAAATTTAAAAAACAAAAACTTTCAAACTGAAATATTCAGAAAAATGAAATATTGATTTCACTTCTCCTACATGTTTAATATCGCAATTACAAAAATAACTTACTTATAAAATAAGTAAACATTTATGCTACCAAAGTCACGCAAAGAAATTCAAGATTTCGAAAAACAGAAAAACTTCCAAAACATAAATTTTTAAACCAGAAACATTCAAAAAGAGTGAAATATCAATTTCACTTGACCTATATATTTAATATCACGATTAAAAATACCTCACTAATAAAATACATAAACATTCATACTGCCCAAAGGCACACAAAGAAATTCAACATTAATTCTGTAAACAGATAAACTTTAAAATGATAAGAGTAAATGGTGATTATGTCAAAGCGAAAGTAACCCAAAACCCTGCTTTAAGAATGGAAGAGAAATGGAATAGCATAATAAGCATTTCGGAAAACGACTACTAACAAATGTTTACGATGTTTCGGAGGACAATTTTCCGCAAAAACGTTAATGGCCTTAATGGCTTTTCCATTTAAATGAAAAAGAATAAGTTGATGATCTCAATTTGACCTGAATTATGTTACATGCAAGAATACATTCAGGAATGTATTTTGAATAAAATTTTAATGTGGTTCAGTACTAAGTTTAGAAGCTGATAACTTTCTGGCCAAAGCTTTTCTATGTTTTCGGAATTGATTTTTCAGTCATTGTACTTAACATTACCCCAGTTATTAATCGTCTTAGAAAACTAGACTACTAAAACAGATTTGGAAAGTATGGTATTTTTCCATGATTAGTCGCAAATACCTTTACTACTGAGTGCCATCAATAGGAATACGCTTAATTTAAAAGTATCTTTACTAATAAAGCTGAAAATCTGGATCTTTGCCTGGATGTCTGGATGTCTAGATGTGTGGATGTCTGTGACGCGCATAGCGCCTAGACCGTTCGGCCGATTTTCATAAAATTTGGTTTTTCTTTTCCAATATTTTTCCCATTCCAATTTTAAAAACCTTTAACCGAGCAAATTATCAAAATACGAGCAAATTACCATAACGTGGACGAGCAAACTACCATAATATGGGCGAGCATATTAACATAGCAAATTGGCGAGAATCATCCATTATTTGTAAATATACAGAGGAACCAAATGAACTTTTAATATTCTGGTATGGGCAGAGCCGTGTGGGTACCACTAGTCTCTAGTAAAAACATTTATTTCGCAACTTTTGTAATGATTTCTGTATTAATGATATCAACTTAGAATGCTTTCGAAAAATTAAGTTAACAAAATTTAATTACGTGACCTTTGGTTACTGCATCGATTCTGTTCACCTGAATATTAATACTTTACACTGTTGGCACGGTTTAATGGTGGACGCTTATACGTTTTAAACAATAATAATAAAATTGAATGAAATGTATACATTTTTTGTTATAATTTATCTTTAAAAAAGCTGATATATATATATATATATATATATATATATATATATATATATATATATATATATATATATATATATATATATATATATATATATATATATATATATATATATATATATATATATATATATACAGGTAGCTATCAAAATAATGGAAACACCTGTGAATAAAAGTGAAATTTTTGACTGTGGTTCGTACGTAGCAAAGAATAAAACTAGATATCTGTTTTTTTTTTTTATAAATAGCAAGGTACATATTCTGGTAGTATATGGTAGATTAACTTAAGTTCTGGACGTTTTGGATTTTTTTCAAGCGCGTGAAATATTGGACCTCCCAAATTTTAAAAGAGGCCAAATTGTTGGAGTGCCCCTAGCTGAAGCAAGTGTAACTGAAACATCTCACCTTTTTGGTGTTTCTGTAGGTACAGTATCTTAAGTCATGACAGCATACATGCAGCACGGTAAGACAAGCTCGGCAAAGCAAAATAGTGGACGGAAAACGAAGCTTAGTAAAAGAAACCGACGGTATTGAAGAGGATTTTAATGTTTAAAAAGCGAACAATGTCAGTAAAAATGACTAGAGAATTCAATCAGCATCTGAGTTCACCAGTGTGAACGATTAGAGTCAGAAGGTGCCTTAATCAACAGAACATTTATGGCAGAGTAACAATTTCCATCACACTTGTCAGAGCGTTTCCATTGTTTTGATAACTACCTGTGTATGAGGCAGTGAGAAACTGATGGATGTAATTGGATTTTTTAAGTTTCTTACTAAACGCGTTTAAAGTTTAGATAAAAGGCAGGTTTTCCTTGATATTATTTTCTAAATCGTGCTGTATAGCAGCACCCATCGGAGCTACTAGTACCATTTCTTGCCCTAAAGCAGAGGAGAGGTTCTCCAACCATTTGTACAGATTATCTCTTAATTTTTAATGTTGGCACTTACATCCCTTTGCTTGTCACTGCCTCTTATGTATCATAAATATATGTATGAAACTCATAAGCATATTTTTGGAATCTGAAAATGAAATTGATATTAAAAATATTGTAAAGCGTTTTAGAATATAATATGTTTAGAATAAATGATATTCATTAATTGTTCCAACACTGCATGTATATAACATCAACTTCAATCATTTATTAACTTCAATTTAGCCTAAAGATTAAATTAAAATGTCTTAAAGTAAAGCAAAAAAAATGCTTATTAAATTAGCTAAATTCAGAACTGAAGTTTCTAATTACGTGGCTCAACTTGATAAAGAATCGTAATTTTTTTTATCTTTGACTGAATTAGTTTCAAACTTAGAACTTCTCCCGTTATGAATTGAAGTGAACTCTTTAGAGTTCAGATTATATTGTCAATTCTAAAAACACAGGAATTTTATTGCTTGACATATGGACAAACATTCAATTTCTGACATTTTTAGATCAAATGTTGAAATACAACTATTTTCTGAACTATATTGCTTCCCCTTTAACTTACATAAAATAAAATGCTATCACTGATATACATCGCTTAGTCCTGACTCAATATAAATATAAACCATGAAAAGTCATTCATTGGAAACGCCCTTTTGAAGTAATTCGTATCATTTATCAAACAAATTGTATAGCTGTAAAGTTCCAGTATAAGGGGCGGTGAGGGACGTTACGGTTTGTATAAATGACTGCAATGACTTTGTCATCTGTTAAATGTAATCGTTTTGTAGGAAAGATTCCCTTTAATGCAATTTTCCTCCCCTGTTTATTTTGAGGCTTTCAGAGATAAAACCTTACGTGGCTTTTACTTAATTACTAGAAAATCGCCCGTCAAGATATGACGGGTTAAAATTGCTTCTACATTTGAACGAAGCCAATGCCTGTTTGGGGATATTTTGATAGTTGAAATTTTGGCCCTAACTCCAGTGGATTAACCCTCAACTCCATTAGATAGCGTTCATAGTTGACCGCTTTTTCGTTTCTTCATTCCCCTGAAATGAGTCTTGACAGTAAAACAGTTAAGTTACCGGATCGAGTTCAGCCTTGTCAAAATAAAGTATTTCCCTGCCATGTCAAACATTGCCGAAAAATACTAGCAAATTATCATGCCATGGTGCGAGTTTCATTGTTGATGACGTCAGGAGGGTTACTCGATCAGTGATTTCGTTATTATAAAAATGAGCGCTTATTATTGACCATTTTTTCGTTTCTTTGTTCCCCTGAAATGACAATCTTGCCAATAAAACTATTAAGTTACCGGATCCAGCTCACCCTCGTCGAAATAAAACCTTTTCCTGTATTTTAAACATTACCAAAAATATTATCAAATAATCATGTCGTGGTGCGAGTTTCATTGTTGTGACGTCAGGAGCATTACTCGATCATTGACTATTATATATATGAGGATTCTATTAGTGTTTAGTAAAATAAATTAATTTCCTACATTATTTCGAAAAATAAAACGTTTTTCAGCAATTATGAATTATCGAAGAATATGCAAAGTTCTGCCGTGGGCAAATAAAGAGCACTTACGGCAGTTTTTATTTTTTTGGAATTTTTTCAATCTGTTGTACGTTAGCTTTACTGTACGATCATGCTCATTTGGTTTCTGCTGTAGAAAAAAGTGAGGAAAAAATCCAATTCTAACATTTCCCTGTTGCTAGTATTAAACCCGAAACGCATTTCTTCAAATGTCTCGAAAACTCATTTCTGCAGATACTGCCATTTACCTGCCCTTGGCAGTGTTGGTACTGGAATGAGTAACAGTAAAAAAGGGATATGTTGAAGCTCGGCAAATTGTTTACTATACTTTCAACTTTGCGGAAACAGGAAAATATCGTTTACGTTACGCCATGTTCACTTCTCATGTTTGATTTTACACTTTCATAAGTCATTAGAGAGATTTTTAATGGCTATATACTTCTACTGCGAATTCCCAGAACACATTGTAAACACGTTTGGCACAATTTAATTCATAAAAAATGTTCCAGTTTCCTCAGTGTGAACTGAAATGTGCCCTGAATGTGCTCCGTTGAAAAGAAAGTGAACTGAAATGGGCTCCGAATGTGTTCTGATGAGGATATTTGTTAAATTTTAACTTGGTAGCACATTTGTGAACAGATTGGGAACACATTTGGGCACACTCATAAACACATTTGGGTACGCTGGTGAAATCATCGTTTTCTTTCGCACAAATATAATTTCATAAATGCCGTCAAAAAAGATGGCCTTCAATGGTCGAAGACCGTGCATTTCTTGGAAGCAGTAGACGGCTGCCGCACGAGATTGCTGAAAATTATCAGCAAAAGCTACTGGTATAATAAAAGGCGTGTTCCATAAGTGTGTAAAAAGTGTCACAAAACATGTACTACTAAGTATTATGAAAGAAGGGGCGTGTGTTCAAAAATTTTCTCAAAGGTGTTAAAAAGTGTGCTGAACCAAATAATTGTTCTCAGAAATATTTTAAAAGCTATTCCAGAAAGGGGGTTTCAAAGTGTTCTAAAAGAGGGGACAGGTGTCCTTGTTCAAAACTTGTCTAAAGATTTGCAGTGCATTTGTCGATTTATTTTAGATTTGCATGATTTTTAATGGCTTAAATGAATTAAGTAACGGATTGTGTCTTTTATATTTTAACTGAGCATTGCATTTTACCTAATGGGGTGTTTAAGTCATTTTGCCTTAAATTGTTATTAATGACTTAATTTGGCGGGTAATTTTACATTCCAATGGGTCTTGAAATGTCATTTAATAACTTCTTTAAATGTTCAATAAAATGGCAAACCAATCTGTGTAACTGCTAAGTAGTTAATGCGAATTTTGTCCAATCATGGCGGTCAATACTATGGCAGTCATACATTTGTAGAATGTCAAAAACTTTGAAAACTTTAGTGTCCAATAGCGATAAATTCATTACATTGCCCATTGTACTACTGTTTTTCACTCTAATCCTGAATTGTATCTCGTTTTGCTGTTTCCTATTCTAAATTATATTCCAGAAATGTATTATTTCGCTGTTTCTTGTTCGACACTCTAACCCAGGAATGTATTTTACTTTGCAGGTCCCTATTTTACAGTCTAACCCAGGAATGTATCTCATTTCACTGTTCTCTGTTCTACACTCGAAGCCTGGAATGTATCTTCTTTCACTGTTCTCTATTCAAAATTATAACTCAGAAATTCCTTATTTCGCTGTTCCCTGTTCTACACTATAACCTGGTTATGTGTGTCACATCGTTTGTCCCGATTCTACACTCTAACCTAAGAATTATTTCCCTTCGCTGTTTCCTATTTTACAGTTTAACCTAGGAATGTATCTCATTTCGCTGCTCCCTATTCTAAATTATAACCCAGAAACGCCTTATTTGCTGTTCCCTGTTCTGCGCTATAACCTGGGAATGTATCTCATATCGTTGTTCCCTATTCTACACTCTAACCTAAGAATTAATTTCACTTCAATGTTCCCTATTTTACAGTCTAGCCTAGTAATATATCTTATTTCGCTGTTCCCTATTCTAAATTATAACCCATTAATGCATTACTTCTCTGCTCCCTGTTCTACACTACAACCTGGGAATGTATCTCACATCGTTGTTCCCTATTCTGCAGTCTAACCTAAGAATTATTTCACTTCACTGTTCACTGTTCTGCACTCTCACCTTGGAATGTATGTCATTTCGCTGTTCCCAATTCTAAATTATTACCCAGAAATGCCTTACTTCGCTGTTCCCTGCTCTACACTATAACCCTGGGAATGTATATCACATCGTTGTTCCCTATTCTACACTCTAACCTAAGAATTATTCCGCTTCGATGTTCCCTACTTTACAGTCTAACCTAGGAATATATCTAATTTCGCTGTTCCCTATTATAAATTATAACCCATTAATGCATCACTTCTCTGTTCCCTGTTCTACGCTATAACCTGGGAATGTATCTCACATCGTTGTTCCCTATTCTGCACTCTAACCTAAGAATTATTTCACTTCGCTGTTCCCTGTTCTGCACTCTCACCTTTGGAACTTATGTCATTTAGCTGTTCCCTATTCTGCACTCTAACCTAAGAATTATTTCACTTCGCTGTTCCCTGTTCTGCACTCTCACCTTTGGAACTTATGTCATTTAGTTCCCTATTCTGCACTCTAACCTAAGAATTATTTCACTTCGCTGTTCCCTGTTCTGCACTCTCACCTTGGAACGTATGTCATTTAGCTGTTCCCTATTCTAACTCTAGCACTGGAATGTATCATTTCACTGTTCCCTGGAATGAGCTGTGAGATCTTTATCTCAATAATTCATTAGCTGTTCCCTATTCTAACTCCAGCACTGGAATGTATCATTTCACTGTTCCCTGGAATGAGCTGTGAGATCTTTATCTCAATTAGCCAGAAACTTCACTGCCAAGCACTGATGAAATTGCATCTCCTTGTTCTTAACAAGTTTTCTTATTGGCTATATCCAATCTCGATGCAATATCCTCAATTAGTTCCTTTAAATGTTTTTTCTTCACGCTATAACATTCACCAAGAAAAATAAATCCCCATTCAAGGGGAAAAGTCTCGACCAGGCTGATATTGATTTTCTTTCCTGTCATGGTCACTTGTATTTTTTATGACCTAGCTTGATTAAACGCGACGGTACCATGTCCATTATACAACGGGGTCTTGTTATTTCAAGCAACTTTTACAGATCATTTTTCTCGACCAAGTCACCATTCTCAATGATAAATGTCAGAAAAATCGACTTTCTGCTACGCGAGGAAGAAATGTCTTTCTTCCCCCTGCAAAAATTGTGAGACAGGAATATCCAATTATTTTCAAAAAATGTGTCTGCGTTATGGATTACGTGAGGTTTGGAAAAATTTGATCTATCACTGGATGATTTACATTTTTACTTGAAGCAACGTTACATATTTTTGTAGGCCGTGGTGGCCTGGTAGGTAAGGTGCTGAACTCGTAACTGGAGGGTTCTGGGTTCGAGGACAGCCGATCAAAGATACTCCGTGTTTACTAATGGTGACCAGGACACGTCAAATACTTTGTAGTCCCAAGTCCTTGAAATACCTCTAAAAGTGCTGGAGTTGTTCGGCTTCTGGTTTTGATCAAAATTAACGAAATTTTGATCGATGGTGCTTCCATCTATCGTTAAATCTAAGTCCTCTGAAAAGGTTGCTACTTCTTTCTGCCTTAAATTGTGTAACTTTGTCTGCTCGAGCTCAGATCTCCGAGTGGTTTAAGCAACAACAACAACAACCTATTTATGCGTGTGAATGTGTGTGTGTGTATGTATGCGCGTTCGTGGGTGTGCCCACGTGTATGTGTACTGATATACTAACAGAAATATATTTGAAACTAAGATTTTTTTTAGCTTAAAGAACTTTATATCACATTTTATACACACTCCCGTATTTAGAGAGGATATTGGGTGAGTTGTGGAATAGAGGCGATTACGGAAGCGGTATCGATCAGTAGAAGCATATGTGCCTTTTGAAGTAGTTGCAATAATGTGGCGCGGTGATTATCGTCCAGGGGCGGACTGGCCCGCCGGACCATCGGCCCGCGGGCCGATGCGCCCTGCCGCCATTGCACTATTGAGCCCTCAATTCTAAACACCTTTTTTTAAATTTATATATATATATATATATATATATATATATATATATATATATATATATATATATATATATATATATATATATATATATACCCCTTTTTTTCCCTTTGCACCTTTTTTCTTGCGTCCTTTAGAAGCTAATGTTGGCGCCCTCTTGTGGGACCCAGTCTGCCCCTGTTATCGACGTTTGCTGTGGAGAATTATATTTAGAATGGTGACTCTGTGATCACTGCCCAGCGATCATTTTGTATTCAGTTCCAGTTGGCTGATATGTGATCCTATTCGAAAAAAAAAAAAAAATCACGTTTGGGTATCAAACCTTAGGGCAACTGGTACTACACTGAAAACAAGAATGCCTGACCGACCTCAGACCATAACAACGCTGAAAAATATGGCGCATGTTATAGCATCCATCCAGGAATATCCAAAGCGTTTAGCACTTAAACATGCCGCAGCCCTGCGATTGTCCAATAAAAGGGAAGGAAAAGTCCTGCACAACGATCTCCACAACACGTGAATAGTCTGTGAACCGAATCATGTCGGAAGGATTGGAACAGAATGCGAAATGATTACATCATTACAAATATACTCCTACACAACATACGACGATGTTCAGCGCGCCAGGCCATTGTGACTACTAAAAATGGCACGCATAATGCAATCAATTAACACCACCATATCCCCACCACAATTAAGTCCTCTCAAAAAAATTAGGGAGGTTGATATGCCGGACTATGTATTCTTCTAACAACGTTGCTCAAGAATTTGTGGTAAAATATTTTACACATCATTCCTTCAGCAACTGATAGTGTAACGAATAATTTTGAAATACTCATTTTTATAATAACGAAATCACTGATCGAGTAACCCTCCTGACGTCATCAACAATGAAACTCGCGCCATGGCATGATAATTTGCTAGTATTTTTCGGTAATGTTTGACATAGCAGGGAAATACTTTATTTTGACAAGGCTGAACTATATCCGGTAACTTAACTGTTTTACTGGTAAAACTGTCATTTTAGGAGAATGAAGAAACAAAAACGTGGTCAATAATGAACACTATCTACTGGAGTTTAGGGTTAATCCACTGGAGTTAGGATTTAAATTTCAACTATCAAAATATCACCAAACAGGCATTGCTTGGTTCAAATGTAGAAGCAATTTTCACCCGCCATACCTTGACAGGCGATTTTCTAGTTTAAGAATAAATACGTTTAGTATTTTCAAAAAGCAGTCAAAATATTTTCTAAAACCAGTTTTCTAATCTCATATAAATTATTTTAGGTTAAAATACAAGTTCATGTACAGGAATTGCTTCTTAAACCCTTTTGGCGAGAAGCTTGTATATACTTGGGTCAATCAAAGAAGTTTAACATGATGTAGGTGAGATTTTTCCTTCAAGTGGGTTAATGTAGTACTATTGCATGGTTAGTAAAACACTAGCTTCCTTCACTCCAATTATCACAATGTGTTTAGGAAATTATAATTTTACTTTCATATGAAATAACATCTTTTGGAGACTTTTTTTCTGCTTCAGTAATAACTGTCCCGCATTCGTGCAGTCATAGATGAGCACAAATAGTTTATATAAATCCTAAAGACCCAATATAAGCGATAAAAACTACTAGAGTGTGGTGTAAACATTACAACTCGTTTTTTGCAGCAACACGTTCGTTGAAGCTGAAAAAGCTTTGTTCCGTGACCTATCATTTTTGGTTTACTTGGCAAACTAAATAGGAATTACCGTAACTCCTTCTATATCCTAAAGGTCTAAGGGTTTAATTGTTCAGAGTATAAGCTAAGTGAAAATCAATCGATCCGTTTGAGGAAAAAAGTGCAATTTATTTTCAGTCTAGCTTCACAATTTAAAATGTTGAAAACGATAACATAATTGAAAATCAATAATAAATCAACGTGATTCGACTTAAAATAATAAATACTTAAAGTTAATGCATGTTTCAAAAAATTTTCAGATCATTGGAACGTGCTCTACTGGTGGCTACTAAGATTGTACTCAAAAAAATTTTATAAGAATTTTTTTGTGTGTGAACGACATACGAGTATTCCTCTCAATATTTCCTTTCCCGTTAATATGAAAAGTTCTGAAGCTATTCTAATTTCAAGAATTTGAAGAAGTGGTAAAAAAGTCGTCATATACGACATGATAAAGTTTGATTCAAATTTACTTATTTTATTTTAAGTAACATACGAATAACATTTTTATCAATAATTTTCGTCCACTAACAAGAAATATTCTGAAGCTAATCTAACTATGAGAATTTTCCTTTCATGCGACGAAAAATACGACATAAACAACAAGAAAAATATGATCAAATTTTGCTGTCAGAATATCCTCCCCCCCCCCCCTCCTACGCTGCACTTTAAGGAATTTTTTATATGTATCGATAAGAACTTGAGATAAATTTTCAAATTAGTTTTTAGAAGAAAAAAAAACGAATGCCTGATTAATGTGAAAAATTCTAAAAGTTTATATGAAAACTTCCCGCTAATATGAAACATTCCGAGGCTATTGTAATTTCAAGAAAATTCCTTTTAAAGAAATTAAAATTCGAGATAAACAAAATAAAGAAGTTGGATTCAAATTTACTCATCTCCTTTTTTTCCCGTTCGATATACGCTGCATTTTGAAGAAAATTGTCTTTCTGTGATATACAATACGAATATACTATTTATCATTTTTCTAAATGTTTTCCTTAAATAAATGAAAGTCTGATTAATATGAAAAAATTCCGCTAATATGAAAAATCCTGAAGTTCGACTAAGTGTCAAAAATTTCCCTTAAGCAAGAAAAAACTTCGTCACAGCCAACATGACGAAGTTTGATTTAAATTTACTCCTACATTTTTTTTTCTTCATCAATAAAATGCATTTTGAGGAGGAATGTTTTTCTTTCATATAGGATAAGAACTTACTAAAGATTATTTTTCAAGCGGGTTTTGGAAAAATAAACGAAAGTCTGATTAAAGTGTTTACAACAGCCCTTTTATACTTTCACAGCAAAAGATCGCCATTTTCCTTTCTCATTTTTCCAATCTTTTGAAAAGAACGGATTATCTTTTCAAAAAACTAGCTCCGTAATTCAACAAAAGAATGCTATGATATAATAATCAATGAACGGATTCTAAAAATAGAATACGTAAAAATAAACACTGCGAATTCGAGAATGCTTTCTGGTATTTCTCAGCTTTCGTCACTATTTTCCAGAAAAACATCTTTTATTTTATTTCTCGTTTGGACTTGATAGAAATGGATAAATCCTGGAATAGACTGAATAGAGTGTATATATTTTTTTTTTCTAAAACTATTCAGGAAATATTTGTCAGATAAATGGTATTAAGCTTTTATACTTAAAAGGAGATTGTTTAGCTTCATTATTAATAATATCTTTTCAAAGACGTAGCAAGAAATTTTTCACGGAGAGGCGCTTTCATTTTTTTTTTTGATAATGTAATATCTAGAGACAAATAGAGAATAGATAGGTAGATAGAGATATAGTTTGATAAATATAGAAAAATACATAAATATTAATTGACATTGTAGATAAATATAGGAAGAAATAATTATAAAAGGGGAAGGATGCATAGATAAAATAGATGGATATATAGATAGATGCGATAAATATAGATAGAAATAGATAAAAATAAAATAGATAAATGAGATATTTATAGTTATACAGATAAATAAATAATATGTAAGATAGACCGAAATAGATGATGATAGATACATGAGATAGATAAAGGTAGGCAGATAAATAGATAAGTAAGATAGATAGAAATAGGTAGATAGACTAATGGATAGAAGAGAGAAATATACAGGTATAAACGTAGAAACCTACATAAAATTGTATTTTTCAAAGAGAAAGTTTATGATTGGCGTTGTACCATTATAAGTTTTATTTCTTCTGGGATGGGTAACAACCACTCAATTATTTATTATTAGTTACCTTATTTCTGATAGTTTATTGTGCAAAAGTTTCATTCATTTATTAACTCGTAATTTGTTTTAAAAAAAGAAGATTTCAAAAGTTTCTTTTTTTTTTTTTTTTGATGCATTGGAAATAGTAACTACTTTCTGTGCGAGTTCACCGACGGAAAACGATGCAATGAAAACGATAGAAATTTTTGAGTTTTTCCAAAAGTTAGAAGTGTTTATTTACCTATCCCACCCTCGCTCCTTTTCAAAAAAAAAATATCTTGAAGCAGAACCATAAAACTGCTCCCAGTTTTTCTCAATAATTACACTTATCGATGTAAATGATTTTAATGTCATTTTTTTCCAAACAGAGGAGATTTTAGCTCTTTAACGATATATTTCAATATTATCTTCTATACATGTATATAAAAATAAGATATTTGGGTGTTTGTGACGCGTCCCGGGAAAACGACGAAGTCCAGAATCAAGAATTTTGGTCTGCAGATGCTTTTTCCGACTTCTCCGTCTCCCGGTTTTTTAAGAACTAGTTAAAGGAAAAAAAATATTTAATGCTCTGTTTTTTTTCGCACCATTTATGTAATGTAGTCTGAACTAATTGTTGTAAATAGGAAAACTTATTAACTTCCTTCTAATCCATAAGAATCTGTAAAAATCAAATTTTCTTTAAGAATTATGAAAACAATTAAATTTATTGATTACTAAAGGTTGATTCATATTATTATTTGTTCTGTTCCCTTATTTTTTAATGGGGTTGTTTCCTTCAGTCAAAAGTACGACTTTTAGTCACTGAAATTGATAGAATAAACAAAACAAAAACAAAAAACATGGACCCAGAAAATATTTTCATTTTCCCAACAGTTATTTTTTAATTAATTTTTAAAAAATGTCCGATTTTTCAAGCAAGGCGTGCTTTTAGTGTCGTTACAAATGATGCACTTAGAGAGAGAGAGAGAGAGGCGCATCTTTCAACCACGTTTTCACGTTATGATAATCAAGAGGCGAATTGAATATTGCTTGAATATTGCTATCTACGCTTGCTACCAACCATATCGTTGCCAATACACGTGAGTAAAGATGCGAATGAAATATTTTGCTTTGTGAATGGCAACACTGAACGGCATTTCATCATTTGCGATGTCATCGGCGAAAGCGTAAACAATGAAAGTGCACCGATTTAAGTTTTTTTTTTAATATTAAACTTAAACAAATTATTTAAAAAATGGTCAGAACCTATGTTTTTAAGCATGCTCTTTCAGAAAAAAATAGTTTTAAAATTTTGGAAATGACCCCATTCTCAAAACAGTTACATGAAAAAAATAATAAATACGGAATACATTTTAAGTGTGATCAATCTGTGGAAGTTCTTGAAATTGATAAATTAAATTGAAATTGAATCAAAATTAAAAGCTCCGGAATTGATTTGTACTATTGTGAACTGCTCATTGGCTTCATGATTTCTTATAATGCAACAAAAACGTTTGAAAAATGAAACAAATATAAAAGTTTGGACTAATTATTATTTTTACATTAGTAAGAAAAAGATCAGAAACATAGAATAGGATTTTAAAAAAAAAATCTTTAATTAAAAAACTCATCTATTGAAGAAGAAAAAAACAAATTTAATGCAGTCCCTCATCTTGTATTTAAATTAGTGGGAAAGTTTTCCCGAGCATCAAAGACAATTAAGTTACTCTCAGTTTACGAGCTCCTTTAATAAGACTAAAAATAGGCCTTGGAAACTGAGCTTCTAGTTTGAGGATCGATCAGGCTGGTTTCTTAAAATAGCAACAAGATTGAAGCTACGAAACAGGTGTGGCAACAGCTCTACGGTTTCTGATATTTCATGGAATTTAGTTTAGGTTTTATTTCGACCTTTCATTTAAATATAAAAGGAAAGCTTCGAACCAAAATAATATATTTCCTTTTTTGTGGTGGTAATTTATCATGGAGTTGTTTAGTCTCAGTTTTTAATACTTTAGCCATTATTTATTATTTGATTAAAAAATTGTTATAAAGAAGTTTCGCTGTATTCTCTCGTCAATGGTTTCTTAAAATAGCGAGCAGATTGAAGATACGAAACAGGTGTTGTAGCAACTGTACGGTTTCTGATGTTTCTTGAAATTTCATTTAGGGTTTTATTTCTAATTTTAATTTAATTATGAATGAAAAGCTTCGACTCAAAGTAATTCATGTTCTTTTTTGTGTAGGTAACTTATCACGGAGTTGTTTAGGGTGAGTTTCTAATACTTTGTAATTGTTAACTTAGATTTAAAGAATGAGTAAAAAGGGAATTTCGTTGCATTCGCGCTGAAGCTATCGGGTTACGCTTCGATTCCGAATTTTAAGAACTGAATGGAAGAAATTCTTCCAGAAATAATGAGCTTAAAACTTGTTTTTGGACAACCATGAAATTTTTATGAAGGGTCCTTATGCATTGAAACAACCTGTTGCAGAAGTTACTTCATCGATCTATGAGTTATCCACAGGCATTATTTATCTGTTTGACTTACGAAACTACAATTACATCTCAAATTCGAAATGTCAACAAATGTTATACGGTTTGGGCGATTTCTTACCAAAGTCGCTGCCAAAAATGATCTTAACTTGGTGATATCTCTTAAATTTCTCACCAAAGCCACAGCTGCAATGTGAAATGGTGCATTACAGGCAATGTCTACATAAAAAATAAATGGAATAAACCTGGAGTTACGAAACTGGGTTCCTTAGGAAGAAGTGAGGGGTGCTGCGAAAGGTTGCATGGTGTCGATATACATATATATATGTATATAATAGAATAGACCATATAATAATAACTATTTACAAATTAGAAAATCACCCGTCATGGTATGATGGTTGAAAATTGTTTCTACGTTTGAACGAAGTAGTTGCCTGTTTGTTGATATTTCGATAGTTGAAATTTTAACCCTAACTCCAGTGGATTAACCCTAAACTCCAGTAGGTAGCGTTCATTGTTGACCAGTTTTTCACTTGTTCATTCTTCTAAAATTAGTCTTACGACTAAAACAGTTAAGCTGCCGGATCCAGTTCAGTCTTGTCAAAATAAAGCATTTCCCTGCATGCCAAACATTATCAAAATATATTGTAAAATTATCATGCCGTGGCGCGAGTTTCATTGTTGGTAACGTCAGCGTTATTCGGTTATTCGCTATTATATATGTGAGGATTTGCAACAATACCATTGAAGGTGTGAAAAAAATATTCTTTGTGTAAAAAGCTTCTTTTCGGATTTTATCTCTACGAATAATGGCATTTGCTTTGCAATGCAAAAAAAAAAAAAAAGGGAATTATATCCCTCCTCAAATCTCAGTGTATCTGGGTATGTGCCACGTATTATTTGCAGTAGAAATAATATTCTCGCATGCATCAGTATTCTAAAATTCGTAACAATCATAAATAACTCAAATCCACTATTAAATGCATGAATTTTTGCTCTTCTCTAAATATACACGATAAATGAAAAGCCATCCGAAAGTGGAGGAATATATTACATATTGATTTCGAAAATTAAGTCTGCAAATCTGAACTCAGACAGCTAGTAAACAAAATTCCGTTCCAATTCGACAGTAATAGAATATCGAAAAACTATTTCATTTATTCGCGGTGTATATTTGCATCAGAATAGGTTCCGGACGAAGCTAAATTAAGTTGGAAAGCACAAAACTTTGCAAGGTAGCTGTTGAGCTTTATTGCTTCTGTTTGTTCACAAAGTGTCTATGCAAGTGCACTTGATGTGACTTTTGAGGAATGTAACTCAAAAGAAGAATAAATAAGTAAACTTTCAAGCTTTATTATCATTAAAAATATCAGCAAAAATTACTGTGTGCAACAAGTTTGAGCTTTTTTTCTGTTATTTAAATGAAAGGGGGTACTATGTTTTAAACAAAACTGAAGAGACGTAGAGTAGGACTCCGACAAATTTTGTGGAAAAAGAGTCCGAGTTTAGAGTTTATAAAGACTTTAAAATTCTAAGAGTCGGAGTCGGTCATTTTAACTCAGACTCCGCTACTCTGCCAGGGTGAAGTCAGTGTCTAAGTCATGTTGAGATAAAGGAATCAGAGCCGACGGCTCTAAAAATTGGATGGACTACTTTGGTTTGGATGCATGGTTGTCTATACCAGAGCTGCGAACTCTGAGGAAAAATGACCAACTCCGACTTCTGGAATTTTAGAGCCAAAGACTCTAGCTCCGACTCCGAGATGGATGACATATACTACTTGATCCTACCAGGCATTTCTGTGAATCAGTAGTTATAATATCGTCGCCTCAGTAGGATATCTTTCTGTTACTTTTAGGTTTAGATGTTTTACTATTGCTCTAAGGCGACGATGTATTGAATTAATTTTTTACACGTCGCTTCTTTTCACTCTTGTTGATGCAACAAGCATTTAACTGGTAATTAATGAAATAATGAAATTACCAGCAAAAAATATGAGAAGACAATCTGTGCTTGAATAATTTTATTTTTGGAAAGTTATGTTAGTCGTTTGGCTCTTACTTTCTTTATTTTTTTTCTTTGTTGTTGTGTGCTAGCTAGGCTGGCAATTTGGGGTGCGCTGCTTTACTTTTCCAACTATACCGTAATTTGGTGTGAAGTCCGACTTCTACAGTACACACATGCCATAAGGACACGTTTATAGGAGAGGCAACCATTCACAGCACATTCTCACAAAGAAAGGACAGGAATGAGTAAGTATGTCCATGCCCGAGCCGGGATTCGAACCCGGACCTTCCTGTCGCAGTCAGACATCTCTGACCACTAGACAAGGCAGGCGGCTTTTTTTTCTTTCTATTTTCAGTATTTCGCTTTATCATAGGTCAATTCGGTTTAGCAGTGTCCGGCATCGATATATTTCAACGCTTCACCACCATCTAAAGGGCGATTCTCGAAAAAATGTCCCCTGCGTAACGCTAAGTTATTTTATTTTTTCCAACTAACCAAAGGCTTTAAAAATAATGCTGTTGGAGAATAATGCATGTTTTAATGTACCATCAAAGCATAACAGCTAATCTTATATTTAACTAATAGTGATTTGAATAAAATAAAAAACTTAGCGTTACGCACGGGACATTTTTTCGAGAATCGCCGTAAATACCTACATTTTATTTTTAATTGCAGTTACTTCATTTCTGCAACAATCACGTATAGCTATGTCTCTGACATATCTATAAACGCCGCACAAAGAACTTCAATAGGACCTTTTTGGCTTCCAACATAGGAAGAATAATTAATTTCTTTTACACTCTACAAAAATTTTATACTTTTCCATATTCATAGATTATGTCACAGTACAAAAATACTCTTCATAAAACAAAAGAAATGCATTGGTTACAAAGAAAATGTCCCGCTATTTTTTTTCCTCACATAAATGTCAGACGTTGGCAACGACAAGTCGCGAGTAGTTTTCTCAAAGGGCAAATGTCGGAACGCATTATTTGTGATCGAAGAAAGATGGGGAATATGCACGGTATTTCGTATAATTGGGCTTATTTTGGCCATCGCTTTATCGACAGCGATACTATCAAATATAGTGCAAAAATGATGTTATAAATCTTTCATCAACTAAAATTTTGTCGAACACGTTTACAAAAATCACCCACGTTTATACTTCTTCTCTGATACAAGTTATGAAAAAATGAGGAAATAAAGTTTTAAAAACGTGCCTACCACAAATGACGTCTGGCTTGTGGGAAGGGGAAGGCTCGTGAAATTACGATAGTTTGTGACTGAAGGAGGGAAATTACGATAGTTTGTGACTGAAGGAGGGAGGGGGGCCAAGAAGTGTGGCTTCACACATTTTGTTTTGAATAAAAACATTAAAACATAATATATTAAATTTTTTTGTGTCCATACATTTTTTTTTTTTTTTTTTTTTTTGAGTTGTGTTGTGATGTTTAATTCTTTTAGTTGATTTGTCTGAGTTAAAAAATTCTGCCTATATTAATGTTACTTTGGATTTTTTTTCAGCATATATTTATTTTTTAAATACCAAAATGTTATTTTCTTCAGTTTATTTTGTTCATAGGTTTTATTTTGCATCGAAAAATACCAATGCAGACTAAGGTTTAAGCTCTAGTTATTTGTCCAAATTTAGAAAAGCTAAATTCAAATAAATTATGATTATTTTGTGTTCATAAAGTAAATACAAGATTCAGAAAACTTCCTTAAATTCTAAAACATTAGTTTTCAGTTGCTCTGTATGTGTATATTAATATTTCATTATGTTTCTGATTGGTAAACTTTAATCTTACTTTACACAAAAGAAGAAGTACACATATGATAATTTTTATTTTTATACACACGAATATGTATGTGTATCATCAAAACACAAAGCTCAAGTTTTAAAATTATTCAAGTTTGAAATGATTTATGACGTTGTGCTTTCTTCCTAAACTGCGACTACATGTTAATAAAGAAAAAAACCATGACATGTGACGGGGGGGAGAGGAATAAGGTAAATGTGACATTTTGTGACAAAGAGGGGAAAGAATGAAATACGTTGAAAAAAAATGGTTATTATGTATACATATCTCTATATTTGATACTACTTTGACACTTCAAATCATAAAAAGCATTTTAATTTAAAACATTTTTTTCGTTATTTGACATTAATCCTTAGTTGTATTCCAGAGAAACATCAAGCATTAATTAAACTAAGGACATTATCTAAAAAGTGGTACAACTTTCTCAGCAAACAAAATATCAAATATCAAAGCCAAACTTCAGAAGTGCTAAGTGGAAAATAAATTTTTAATTAATTAAATGAATGATACTTTTTTTTAATTTCCACACATTATTTGTAGTATTTCAAATCAAGGCACCTATTTTCCTTGTCATTCAGAGAAAGATCAAACAAACATTAAGGCCATTAACTAAAGAGTAATAATACAACTCTCTCAACAAGTGAAACGTCAAGTAAAACCGAAATTGATTTTAAAACTAGATTAAATTTCAACGTTTCTTCAACGACAGTATTTTTTGATTAACATAAAAGCATAGTTTTAAGTCTAACAGAAAATATTTAGTGAAAAGAAAATCATACCCTCATAAAGTCAAAGCTGAAAGCAAAATTTTTCTTAGTTTTAAATGCCAAATCTAACCAGTAGTTAGAGGAAAATAAATTTTTAATTTATTACATGATATTTGTTTTTACTCTCCACTCATTGTTTTAAGCATTTTAGATTAAAATATCTTTTTTCTTTTTTGTTAATTAAGTCTCGGTATCGTCCAAAAAAACATCCAAAATTAATTTAACTAAGGCCATTAACGAAAGAGTGGTACAACTTCCTCATCAAATAAAACGTCTAGTAGAATTGAAATTGCTTTTAAAAACTAGATTAAATTTCGACGTCTTTCCAATGCCAGTTATTGACAGTTTCTGACAAAGATTATTGCAGACTTCCTATGTACTGATCATTGAACATAGAACCATAATTTACGTCTAACAGAAAATATTTTATGAGAAGAAAAATAATTTCCTTACAAAGCCAAAGCTGAATACAAATTGGTTCTTAGCCATAAATGCCAAACCCCTAAGCAGTAGTTAGAGGACAATAAATTTTTAATTCATTACGTGAGTGATAATTTTTTTTACTCTCCATATACTATTTGTAGCATTTTAGATCAAGATACCTATTTTTCTTTATCATTTAAACATTGTTGCATTCCAGAGAAACATCAAACATTAATTTAAGTAAGGCTATTAACTAAAGAGCTAATTAAAAAGAGCGGTACAACTCTCTGTGCAAGTAAAACGTCAAGTAGAATTGAAATTGCTTTTTAAACTAGATTAAATTTCAACGTCTTTCATACGACAGTATTTTTCGAATAACATAAAACTATAATTTATGTCTAACAGAAAATATTTTGTAAGAAGAAATTCATGTCCTCATAAAACCAAAGCTGAATACAATTTTTTTTCTTGGTTATAAATGCCAAATCTAACCAGTAGTTAGAGGAAAATAAATTTTTAATTCATTGCATGATTTTTTTTTTACCCTCCACGCGTTGTTTGAAACATTTTAGATTAAAATATCTTTTTTTTTTGTCAATTAAATCCGTCCAGAGAAACATCCAAAATTAATTTAAGTAAGGACATAAACGAAAGAATGCTACAACTCCCTCATCAGGTAAAACATCTAGTAGAACTGAAATTGCTTTTTAAAACTAGATTAAATTTCAACGTCTTTTCAATGACATTATTTTTCAGGAAACATAAAACCATAATTTACGTCTAACAGAAAATATTTCGTGAGAAGAAAATCATGTCCTCATTAAACCACAGCTGAATACGAAATGTTTCTTGGTCATAAATGCCAAATCTAAGTAGCAGTTAAAGGAAAATAAATTTTCAATTCATTAGGTGAATTGTTTTTTTTTTTTTTTTTTTTTTTTTTGCCCTTCGCATATTATGTGTAGTATTTTAGATCAAAATATCTATATTTTCTTCGTCATTTAGACCTCGTTATGTTTCAGATAAACATTAAACACTAAGTAAAGAAACAAACTAAAGAGTGGCACCACTCTCTCAGCAAGTAAAACGTCAAGTAGAATTGAAAGAGCTTTGTAAAACGAAATTAAATTTCAACGTCTTTCCCTCCGGATAACAGAAAGCCATAATTTACGTTTAACAGAAAATATTTCGTGAAAAGAAAATCATGTACTCATTAAACCACAGCTGAATACAAAATGTTTCTTGGTCATAAATGCCAAATCTTAACAGTAGTTAGTGGAAAATATTTTTTTAATTCATTGTATAAATGATATTTTTTTTACTCTCCAAACATTATCTGTAGTATTTTAGATCAAGATAAATATTTTTTCTTTGTCATTTAAACCTCGATCCAGATATGTAAAGATGAAACATTAATTTAAGAAAGACCTTTAACTAAAGAGTGGTACAACTCTTTCAGCAAGTAAAACGTCAAGTAGAACTGAAATTGCTTTTTAAAAATAGATTAAATTTCAACGTCTTTCCAATGACAGTATTTTTCAGGAAACATAAAACCATAATTTACGTTTAACAGAAAATATTTCGTGAGATGAAAATCATGTCCTCATTAAACCACAGCTGAATACAAAATGTTTCTTGATCATAAATGCCAAATCTAAGCAGTAGTTAGTGGAAAACAAATTTGTAAAGGTCAAATGGGAAAATGCATTATTACGCAATCCGAGAAAGGGAAGAAGTATTAATAGCCCGTAGTAAAACTGCTGTTAATCGTGTTTTTCCCAAAAAAAGCAAAAACTAAATTTTCTCGCGATCGTAAATCTTACTTCGTGCCTTTTATGGTTTGTCACTATTAGCGAAATAACTTTTTGTTCTTTTACTCTGTCGCTGGTCTTCAGAACTTTTTTTTTCAATCTTAGGAATGTTTACCGCAACTCTTTTTGTATCATCGAAAGATATTAGAAAGCCGAGAAGTGAGAGAATTAATGGATTTTTTGCAATTGACAAATAGCGAGAGTTCAGGAAAAAAATAAACATCATATATATTTCATTGCTTTACGAAGTGTGCCAAAGTTTTTCTTTCTTTTCCTAAGCATGGCGTCAGTTTCCTCTTTGGCTACTATCATCTCTAGTAGATGCATATAATTTAAAGTACAGTGAAATCCCGTTGCAACAAATAGCAGTACAACGAAATATCCGTTTCAACGAACTAAAATTTTAGTCCCATTTCGATTTCCGATATATTGATTGAAATCCGTTTGAGCAAAATTATAGCTAAAACTTACAAAGTTTGCGGTCCCTTGAAGTTTGTTGTAACGGAATTTCACTCTAGATAAAAGCTAAATTTTTAGCAACAAATGACGATGCAAAGGGTTATGGAGAAATGGTTTTGTATTAAGAAGTTTAGGGCCATTCATTAATTACGTAAGGGTCCCGAGGGGGGCGGAAAATCTCTACACACCAATACTTTGGGGGAGGGGTCAAACCCATTCTTACGTCATAGTTTCCAAATTGATATTTTGCATTAGAAATCGCGCGATCAAGTGGTTTGGCAGGGATCTATTTCATTTGCGTCTGGAAGACAAAAAAAAACGCATTAGGATGAGCTAGTTTTTACTTGTTTTACAAGAATTAATAGTGTAAAATATAACAAAAGAATCGCACTATATGTATGCCATGTTTTTTTTTTTTTTTAAATTAGTATCGCATCATTTTCAAAAAAAAAATGTCGAAAAAACATTTAGTCTAGATTATTACATTTTAGTAAATATTTTTTACACAAAAAGGTTTAATTTAATAATAAAATAATTACATTTTCACTATTTTTCAAAGGAAATTTTATTTCCACTATTCTGTCGCACTAAGCGCAAAAGTCGCATCTAAAATTGAGTTCAAAATGAGAAATTACCGTTTAAAGTTTTGTGTCTCCATGTTTTTGATTCAGATGCAACTTTTTCAAATTTTTTTAAAAATATTTCCCATTCATAAATGACCATAAAACATTGTATTTAGGTGAAATATGTGACAAAGGACCCCCATGGTGACTGTAACTCAGTTTTGATAGAAAGTGCAGATCGACTTCTGTGCTCAGCACGGCAGTATTGTGTTCAAAGGAAATTAATTTTTTTTTCCTTTTAAATTCTAAGGAGAGTTTTCAACCTATGTACAGAAGTTTGGTAAGACCTTATTTGGAGTTGCGTTTTGGACTCCTTATCAGGAAAGATACTAATTTTTAGGAAAGTGTTTGAAGGAAGACTACGAGGTTAGTAAATATGCTTTTAATTTAAATTAGGATTCTATGATTAGAATGCTTAATATGTAGTCTTGATCAAAGGACCGGAGAAGGAGATCCAGTTTAGTTTATTAACATAAAAGATGTTCATGAGAAAAACCTCTGCACAAATGGAAAAAAGAGTGCTCATTGTTTAAAGCTTTTAAAATCCTAATCTAGTAGAAACCAGGAAAAATTACTACTTCAACAGGGTTTTTGGCGTTGGGATATTTTAGGTGATTTAGCAGCGAGTTACAGCCCCTTAGTCAGGGATCAGGCACATACATGCAATGTACCAGACAGCCCGGTTATCACATTCAGAGACTGCAGTTTCGTTTGTATTAGAACTCTTCCGTCTGGAATAGTGAATAACCGAGCTGGAGGCAGATGTCATCTCATTGAAGCTGAGAGCGCCAACAGACTGGTAACTAAAATAAATTTATTATAAAAAAAATTAACTTGAATTTTGGCATCTGGAATTCAAATTATGTTTTTCGCAATCACGAGTGTGTGTGTGTGTGTGTGTGTGTGTGTGTAGGCGTGTGTGTTTGTGTCTGTGTGCAGGCATGATTGTGTGGGTATGTGTGTGGGTATGTGTGTGTGCGTGTGTGTGTGTGTGTGTATGCGAGTGTGTGTAGGATATGAACGCAACCTGGAGACGGATTCGCTATAGAAGCAGCTGGTGCTGCAGAGGGAGGCGGGGAGAAAATAAAATCATATGAATTCAAAAGAGTCAAATGAGAAAATATGATAAATGAGAAATATGATAAATGAGAAATATGATATGTGATTGCTTAAAAAACAGCTGTTGATCTTCACTAGGGATTGATGAATTGCATAGAATAAGCCTAGATCTGGGCCAAGAATCTGTTACTGATAGTTCCTTTTGTAGTGTTTGTACACAATTGGATGAACAACTTTATGTTTTTGAATTCAAGAAACCTCTTAAGATGACTGACCATTTGACAATTTCCAAAGTTTCTTCGCATATCTTTTGTGAACATTAGTCAATTGAGAGCTATTTTTTAAATTGAACAATATTTCAGTTTCCGGGTATAAGCGTGAGTAAGTCAACCAGAAATGCTATTTTGCGTTCAAGAAAAATTGAATGTTATTGTTTTCGAAAATGACAATTTTGGTTTATCCTAATTAAAACCAAGCACAACTTGAAGTGCATGATCAGTTAGAGCGTAATGAGTACGCAATGCTCAACCATAGAAAATAAAAGCTTAATAACACTTTATACGTGTCTTTTGTTACTTTTAAGAAAACTAGAGGAGAATGTATGATAGTAGAGTAACAAATTTTCTGCGTTTTTTTTTTTTTTTTTTTTTTAAATAAGAGCATTGATAAATTAAGAACAAATTTTCGGGTCCTTTTTACAGACTGAAAATTTTTTTTAGTTTATTTACTTATTTGTTTATTTTTGTCAAAAGAAAATTGCTCAGGTTATAAAAAAATAATAATAACAATGATTGGTAATGCAGTAACTTCCAGATTCGTCTAGCAGAGACTATACTTTACCTAACGAGACTTAACATTTATTTATTTATTTATTCATTTATTTTTATTCCTTGTTCATAAATAAAATAATAATTCAAAAAAATTGTATAGTTAAAGAGCTTTTTTCTTTGTTCATTTATAAATACAACTATATATGTTCCATTTTCAAAGTCACACCAATAAACGGATATGCAAAAAATGTAGTAGTGGAAAATTCAATTTACTCCTGATGGAAAAACTCGTAAAACCATATTAGGGAATTCGAATCATTTTTTGTATATTTATTTTTAAATACCGGTTTCAAGATTTTTTATGCAATAAAAGTACAAACAAAAAAGGCATTTTCTCAAATTTTACACCATTTTGAAGCTGGTAAAAAAACTACGTAAGGGGAAATTTTTTTGAAAACTCTAAAACGATTATAACCGGAATTATTACAGTTAAACCCTGATCACGTTTTTCGGTGCTGGCACGTTGTTTTCAACAATTTCATACCCACCGTAAGGGTGGGGAGAATTGGAGATAATCACGATAAAATTTTAGCTTTATTTATACCTTTTGCCCTAATTTGGTGTATTCCCATCTTTTACGTCTGAAATTTAAATTTCTAAACATGGCGCGAATATTTATAGTAATTTCGTTTAAAGTATTTGCATTTCTTTATTTCTAAAAGGAGATTTTAACTTTCATTCTTGAACTCATATATTTACTCACAATAAAAATATATGTAAGAAAAAAAATTACATGAGTTTATTCAAGAGAGACAAAAATAAGAAATTACTAAACATTAAAAGAAAGTTTTATTAAATTTTGAAAATTGAACGTTTTTAATTAAGTGTTAAATTTTTAGCTCTAAACCATTATCTTACTTTGAATCATTTTCTTTTAAGTAATAACCAGAAAATTTCTTGAAACATATTCTTGGCAATTCTAAATGTGTTATCCTCAATCTGAGGAAAAGGCTTTTTTTAAACAATGATCCAAATTTTTAACTTTATTGGTGTTTTTTATTGTTGGGACTTTATCAATATTTTAATTTTAACAATACGCAAGTTTCACGTTAAAACTGACAATATCTTATTAAATTAGCAAATATTTTCTTCGTGGCAAGCTTTTTTCTAAAAACTTACAATATATCAGCTAAGTTAAATAAATACCTTTGTGCTGAAAAGTAAAACAAGAAATAACAACGCCAAAAAGCACAAATTGCAGAACAATTTTTGCTTTCTGACGTTGTTTTACTTATTTTAATATAGCTTTTATTTAGGTTTATATATATAGGCTTAACCTTACTTTTTTTCAAAAAAAAATGCATGCTCTTTTAATTGAATTTAATGCTCTTTTGATTGAATTTAATGCAACGAAACATGATATTTCCTGTAGTTAAACACCTCTTTGTAACTTTCCCTAATAATTATTTTCTGCATAAAAATATTTTTGAAAAGAGTTAATCTTCGTTAAAATCTAAATGTAAACAGTTTTTTAATTTTGCCTTAGCTAATGAAGCTGTAATTTTCTCTATTGTAAAACACAGTGTTTTAATCATAAATCATTAAAGATTTGCTTTTATCGCTTCGGCAAAAATGATACATAAATGTCAGTTTTTGAATGTAAAGAAAATATTTATTGGCGATCAATAATGTGCTTTCGTAACCTTTTATGTAGCATAAATTATATTTTTTTTAATTTGACGTTTCCGTAATTCATTTTCCTTATATTTATCGATTAAAAGACTTCGTTTGAATTAAGTCAATAAATTCTGCTAACGTTGATAAAACTTGTGAACACTGAAAAAATGATCAGCTGCCTTGAAAAGAGAAATTGATATTTGATATTGGCTTTGCAAATGGAAGATGTATTATGGATCAGAAAAAATTAAATACCCACGTGACTTTTAAAAAATACAAAAGCGTGTTAAGTTATAAATTTGTCTTTAGCAGTTTATTATTTCGAAACATGAAAATTTATTTCTGAAATACAAAAAAAAATATGTTTTCAATACACAACTTGTAAAATTCATATTACGAAACTATATCTTGCACATTTAAAGATTTTTTTTTTTTTTTTTTTTCAGAATTCGCTCCACAAATGGCTATTTAAAAACGGTAGAGAGAAAGAATGAGTATCAACTACAAGAGTTTCAGAAAAAAGTTCAGTTAGCGTTTCGTAAAAGGTAGGTCATTAAAGTGCTTTTTTACGTTGTTATGGGAGGTTTTTTTTTTTCCCCTGAAAACCACGTATTTTATGTGCACTTTATTACCCATTAGAACGATATCAATTATGCTTAGAGATGACAATTACAGAAATGAAAAGTCTAACTATTTCGAATGTTGATAAATTGTTACATTCTCAACCTTTCTGTAAAAGTGAGTAATAAATGCGAGCAGCTAAGCCATTACTTTTTATCAAGAAGTCAGTAACTATTTATAAAGTTAGTTATGCTGTAGATATTGTCGTTTTAATAATCATAAGTACGACCTTGAAAAAAGATAATAGTACGTGAAGAAAGAATTAATTAGATAGCTTATACTGAAGCGTATTTTTTTTATTTTGAGCACTAAATTTGTATTTTCAAATAAACTTGGAAAATTACCACTTTGCTTCATACAAACACTTTCCCTTATACTATGGAACAAAGTGACAGAATATTTTTCTAATGAAATATTTTCTATGTATTTCATTAAAACGTTTTTATTTGAAAAAATTTTAGAAAAATAAGTGGATACATAACTAAATGAATTAATAAATGAAATAATTATCGAAGTAATAAAAAATAAATGAATTAATGAATGATTAAAATATATATGAATAAATTTGTGAATGATGAATAAAAAAGGGAATGAATATAAACCACTTTGCATCGTTCACAATTCAATTAAAACATGCTTGATATTCAATTAATAAGGTTGCACAGAACATCAGTAGGTCTTAAGTAGTATTTGAAATGGTAACAACAAGAGTTTTCCCATTTTATGAAAACATGCCACAATATCAATACGAATATATGCCACAATATCACTATCTAAGTTTGAAAATGACTAGTATTGTCATGTACCTTGATATTTAGAGGGGTTTTTTCTGTAATCATCAACATGTTTAATAACATAATTAAAGTATTGCCAGATAGGTGGCGCACCCAGAGTAAAATATTTTATTATTTCATTTCAATCTGCTATAGCAATTACCGCACACTCCCCTCTAATACGAATTTGTTTGCTAAAAAGGAGAAAAAAAAATTATATCGCATACTTTTAGAATTCAGAAAATGGTACAAGATTTTATTTTGGGTCTGCATTTTTGTGAATAAAAGACATTTTTTGTAAAGAAGAAAATATTCTGGATTTTTTTCCTTCTTCTCTTTCTTTCTTTTTTTTTCTGTTTTGTTCCTATGTGAAACGAAACCAAGAAAATGTCATAAAGAGCATATATAGTTGTTCTACATCTACCTGGTTTGAATTCCTTGGTAAGGAATGATGCCTTAGCACGAAATTTAAAGGATTTAGGAGTCGAAGAGGATTTTAACAGATGTTTTGTTTTCAGACGATTATATTCAGCTTAAAAGGTTATGAAAGATGAATTTTTACAAAGAAAATCGTTTAAAACTGCTGATGTTAAGATAGAGTTTTGTGCAGAAACAACTATTACGGTATAGTATTTTTTAAATACTATGCCGTAAGAGTGGTATTAAAAGAGTGGAACAAAATGCTATTTCGTTAAATCGCAGCAAAGCGAACTTACTTTACGAGTGTATCGGTCACTGACACGTCAATATATTAACTGAAGAAAAATGAATATTGTTTGCAAAAACATTTGATTAAAAAATTAGTTATAAAATTGTTTCGCACGTTTGTTTTTCACGTGAAACTTGATTTGCAATAAAAAGAAGTTTTTACTCTTTTTACTTCCTTTTACACCGTAAAGAAGTATTGGATACGCGAAAAAAAGAATCACTAAAATATCGATCTAAATTTCCATTTTCTCACCCTCGAATAAATGTTGAGTGGTTTTTATCCGCCCGAGAGCATGTGCATTTATACCTTAAAACGTTTGGGTGCTCAAAATATCTATTTTAACTATCCCCGAGTTAATTACCAAGTTATTAAGTTTTCTATCGACTTCCGTATGTACTTATGTATGTTTGTGTGTATGTGCGAATATGCGTATGTGAGAATGTGCGTATGCATCTTGCATAACTCAAAAACAGTATGCCGCAGAAAATTAAAAATTTAGTATGCAGACTCCTAGTAGGGTCTAGATGTGCTCCTCTCCATTTGGTTGAATTCGGTTGTTCCGAAAAAGGTCTTTTACACATTTTTAGGAAAATCAGTGTTCATTTTAAACTCAAGTGATGCTATAATTTGGGGAACACTTGGCGATATATTGCCAACCTTTTAGTCGCAAAGTTCTGTCACCAACTTGGCGAAAAAAACGAGAATTTCGCTATAAATTTGAAAAAAAAATATTTTTCGAATTTGGTTTAATTTGTCGTTATTGGCGATATTTTGCTAGTTATCCATTGAATCACGTTAACATTGTCGGTATTGGGAAATGTAATCTCTGTAAAACGCTTTTTTGCATTGGGTCGTGAGAAATAATTTTATTTTTGAAATGTTTTTAGATTCCTTAATGTGAGTGACATGCCGTATTGAGGAAAGGTTATAATGTTTTCCTGAAAGTGGTGATAAAAAATTATTAAATTGGCGTAAAAGGGAGTCATGTAGTGCACACATCAGCACGTTTTACCAACAACGCATTCAGTCATTGAGAGGTTTAGGATCAAAACCAGATAAATACATTTTTGAAAATTTTACATAAGATACAAAAATCATTTCACGTTTTGCCTCCTTTATTTTTTAAAAGGAATTAATTTTACTTTGAATAACCCTCTCAAGCAGCACATTTCGTTTCAAAAACGTTTTTAAATGGTTGTTAATGTTGTGACAACCATTCTAATACGTTTAACTGTTACATGCGCTCCCTGTATTTGACATGAGACGTCAATTTAATTAATGAGTAATAATGTATAAACCATTCTAAATTGTTTATGAAACGTTTAACCGTTACGTGTGCTACCTGTGTTTGACGCACGACTTCGTTTTAGCTTCCATTTTTATGAGAGTGGTATTGTGTACGAGTAATTATTTACAGATAAAATTAATTTGAATTGAGTAGATTTTTTAATTGATCTCCCTTTTCCCCCTTTTCCTTTCAAATTCCAATTAAATGCAAGGGGTATCTCAGTTTTCTGCAGCATATTATACCGTTAAATCAAAAGTATCAGTTGACTGAGCAATTCATCGTAGTAATAATACTGAAATTTCCCGTGCGTTTTTAGCAGCCGTTCAGTAGGAACATATATTGAGCTGGCTTTGCAATAAAATCGGTTTTTGACTGCGGTTTTCGTATTGATTTGGAGAAAATCGTTCCAAATGGCTTCATAACATGATTGTATCAACCAAGAAATTTCAAACTACGAAAGAAAAAATTTTGAAATATTCATAGAGTCAGCTGGTTTTAATACTCGACACCTTAACTTATTTATGTGTCCGAAATATTACTTCCACTGTACTTCTAATTCGAAGCTTGAATGCTTCACTTTGTGGAGCCAAAGAGGGAAAACTTTTCTATTTTGAGCGGTCAAGGCAAATACCCCATTGGTACGGTCGTATCTTACGAAAGTGTGTTCGTCTTGTTTTTATCTCTTTCAGCC
Source organism: Uloborus diversus (assembly GCF_026930045.1). Taxonomy (NCBI): domain Eukaryota; kingdom Metazoa; phylum Arthropoda; class Arachnida; order Araneae; family Uloboridae; genus Uloborus; species Uloborus diversus. The sequence continues at coordinate 100,353,370 of NC_072739.1, read as the reverse complement.
GCCATTAGCCAGAGAATCAATGCAGCGCCTCTTATAGTTTATTTAAATGGCAAATAAAAAGTAATGAGTTACAGACTTGCTAGATTTTCTAACTTGATTTCCTATTTAATTTTCTAAGAGCTTAATTGTTAATTTATGTAGAAATATGAACTTACTTAACACAAAGTTATTATCATACAAAATATAGTTCATACAACACATTACGTATATCGCACTATGAATGACCCTATACTAGAAAGGAAAACATTCGTTTCATTCCTACAAAATCTAAAAAAATGCTCCCCCCCCCCCCTCTTCCCAGCATTTAAAGACATTTTACGTGTTTCGAAGTACCACACTTCATTAACATATAACCCTAACACAACGATCTCCTTTTACGATTTTCTTAAACTAAGCGTTGCCTAAGACTATTTACCTTAGACCAGAAAATGTTGTCAATTGGTTTAGAATTTCATCTATAGAGTGTTCCAAACATGACTGACACATTTGAGAAATCAATAAAAACTAAACGGGCAGCGATAGAAATATACCGTTTCTTACATTATGCTTGGAGAATCAGTAAACTTTCAGACAGACAAACTATCAAAATTAGTTAAAGAGTTCCTCTACAGATGGCGCTGTAGGTATTTTAAAAAGGTATAAAAGAAAACGCAGTCTGTAAAATCGCCAAAATGACCTGTATACTTGAAAAATCAATAAAAACTAAACGGGCCGTGACAGAAATACACTGTGTATTTGCAATATGATTGGAAAAACAGTAAATTTTCACACATCTACACCTGCAGTCTCCTCTAAATACCTGCAGCACCATCTGTTGAGGATCACCAGCTAATTTTGAAAGTTTGTCTGCCTGAAAATTTACTATTGTCCTAAGTATAATGCAACAAACGGTATATTTCTATTGCTGCACGTTTAGTTTTTATCGATTTTTCAAATGTATCAGTCATTTTCCGAACACCCTGTAACAGTCAAAAACATCATTCGACGGGAGAAAACTCTTGTTGAACAGATAATTAAATATAAGAAACGAAAACCCTCCTTTGACCTCTATAACAGAGATTTCGAATTAGATGGCGCTGTACGTTCGATATTACACCCCATCCGATTGAGAGAACCTATAGTTTATCAAGGAAAGTGCGTTCTAGAACATACAGCAGATAAGACCAGAGTGCCTAAAGGCGCTCGAGATAAGACATAGGCTATATGTGACGATAAAAGTCCCTTTCATCCTTTCCAGATAGTTCCACCTTAGTGATCATCGCGTTATGATAAAGGTTCTATATAGACAAATTTTGTAATAAAATTCTTATAATTCTACTCCTGCACACACCTTTGATTTAGACTGACTTTTCTTTCCCAAGAAATACTTCAACCAAAAAAAATATATACATATTTGAATTATTTAAATTTTAACAAATTACACTGTGAACTACATTTTGACGTTGCTCTATATTTAATGCAGCAAGAGATTCAAGTAAATAAAATATGGATTTTTGAAAATATTAAAATAATTCGACTCATTTTTCTAATAAATGCATCAAATCAAGTATTCTTCAAATAAATGAAAACTGTTAAACTTTATATATATATTTTACTAAAATTTTTATGGCGAGTACATTAATTTTAAACTTTTCAAACAAAATGTTATCACTAGTTTGCTTTAAATAATGACCAAGTCTCTCATTTAAACATTCCCTGTTTTTTTTCCCTCTTTACTTTCTTTTAGAAGTAAAAATAATAATGAAAAAAATTTAAAATAATGATAATCATTAAAACATTAAACAAGGCTTAACACTTAACACCTCGTAAAAATAAATTATTTTGATTCATCAAAAATGGAAATTTGAAAGCAGATTTAAAAGTTGGTGAGAATGTGTTTTTTGATCCGTTTACCCCCACCCTCCGTCCAATAACCTTTGGGAAGAATGGGGTTGTTTCCTTCAGTCAAAAGTACTACTTTTAGTAACATGGACCGGGAAAATACTTTTATTTTTCCAACATTTAACTTTTAATTATTTTTTTTAACGTCTGATTTTAAACTGTTTTATCGTGTGACGTCACAAGTGATGAAAGCCATCTTGAATTGGAGTGCGTGGTTGTCTTTTCTAGAAAGATATCGTATTTAATAATTTTTTCACCGCGCACAATTAGTTTGCGGAACGAGAATTGTTAGTTAAATGAAAATTATATTTAGCAAAGTTTGGTAGCGTCCTAAAACTTTATGCTGGTAACCATAGCGATTTTCTCGCTTGTGACGTCAGCAGCAAAAATGAAAAAAAAAACGGATGAATGTCTTTTAAGATTATTTTTTAAGAGAGAAAATAAATCAAAACTAAGAAAAAATGTAGCTTATCCCATGTTTTTGATCATGCTCTTTCAGAAAAATTATTTTTTAAAGATTCGATGTGTGTGGTGTGTTGTGTGGTGTGTGTGTGGGGGGGGAACCCAATTATCTAATTTGAAGTGAAACGTCTTTCTTCGAAAGATCTTATTCCTAGCACTTTATTCAGATGCTTTTTTTAACATCTTTTATATGTTTTTTTATTTATTTATTCATTTTATTTCTATTCAAGCAACCTTTTGTTTAATTTTGAGCAGAAGCATATAAATTCTTATTTAATTATTAGATTTCCTGTAAATAAACGTTATTGAGGATAAAACCTCTTTTCGTACCCTTGTTTGCATTATTTTATATATATATATTGGATTTTTAATTTTAATATTCCCAGAGTAACAAGGAGTAAGATCATATCACCAAACTAAATTTTTACGGACTTTCAGAAAATAATTAGTGCCAACTAACACATCAAACATTGAATAAATGAGACATGAAATCATTGAATAAAAATATTTTCTCGTTGTAATGATGCCGAAATGTTTTATGTAGTGACCTTTCAAAAATCTCAAATGTGTCTGCGACACCATTTTCAACATGAATGATAACAAATGTTTGTAAAAGAGTACCGTGCAGACTTCTAAAGGCTTTAACAAGAAAAGTGGAACTGTTCTGTATTTTCATTTAAAAAATTTCTTATTCGCAGAAGTTTTACTCTTCTCTTTCAAAGTTATTTCCTTTTTCTAATTAAACAAATCAATTACAGTCGGACCTCTATTTGACGAACCTTCTTCATTTTACTTCTTTTTCATATGAAATAAGAATATGTATTTAAAGTTTTCCTCCTACAATTACCTCCGAATAACGAGTGTAATTTCGATTAAACAAACTTTATCTTGTAACTTAATTTTTAACACTACTTCTATGATATTTTCTTTTGCCCTATTATCTTTAAAAGCTTTCTTTGAATGAAATTGGTTTTTAGACTATTTTTGAGTTCAAAATCAAATATTCCTTTCTTGTTACACTCTTTACGTTGATTCTTGTAAGAAATGTGGTATCTTCATTATTTTTTCCAGTTCAAAATAAGATATCTCTCCAATCTTTCCTTTTTCTCTGCAACCGTGATGATACATCTTGAAATGAAAGTGGTAGTTACACTATTTTTGAGTTCAAAAAGTAAATAATTTTATTTTACTAGGATATTTAGAAATAGTAAATAAGTTCAATATAACTATTCCTTATTCCTTTTTTTTAATATAATGAAAAATTGACATGATTTTTTTTGCAAAATGTAGTGTAATCCATTTTTGATGAAGCACAGTGGTTTTAAGAGTTTAAACTGTGGCTATATATATATATATATATATATATATATATATATATATATATATATATATATATATATATATATATATATGAACATAAAATGTAATTATCTATTGACCAAATTTCTTCAATTAACAAACTTGCTGAATTTTACAATTTCATTAAATAGAAGACCGACTGCATTTAAGTTTTTACCTTACGCTGAAATCTGTCCCTCTTGTGCATTTAAAGCTATCTATTCGTTATAAATAATTACTTGATATCACATTAATACGCAGAAAAGAGTTCCTCACTTGACCAATAATCGCTTCTACACCTGTTAAATCTCCACTTCAACGGGTACTCCAAGCTAAGATGATTACAACCGCAAGCTCTTAAACTGGATGTAAACCACTTTTCCCGCCTTATGCAGTGCTTATTATAATACAGCTTTCAAAGATTCCTCTTTATTCGAGAGGCTTGAAACTTCGAACGAATGTTCAACAGGGAATTTGAATGGGACTAATCTCACATCGGTTTCTCCTTTCAGTCCCACAAAGCTGTTTGATGCAAGTCCGGTTTAATCTGCTTTCTGTTGATTTTGTAACGATCAACCTTTAAAGTCTACTTATGCATTTTTCAGAATTATTTTTGAATATTTTTTTTTCAAGTGAGATACGAGAAAGCCAAACTATGTAAACTTGAGCAGAACCTTCAGATGTCAGTCAAAATATTTTAGAAAATTAATGGATATTAATATTTTGTTTATGATTACTGACATTTGGTATTAAAAAATACTTTCGTGTAAGATTCATTATTGCTTTATGATCGTTGCATAAACATTCATTTGTATTGTCTACTAGTGCGCTGACTAATTTGAAATGCATATGCAAATATAACGTTCTAGCCTAGTTTCTTTGAATAAATGCCCTACTATCTTTCTGAAAGTGTTTTAAGCTATAGAAGCTCAGCATTCTTTGATTTACTTTTTAGTTGTTCCTACTGGTTCTTCATGGCATAAAGAAAGGATTTTGACTGCCGTTTCCATCAGCGTAAAAATAATAAGACACAATTGTTACGCACAGCAGTTTTTTGACTTTGTCTCTCGGTCCATCTTGGTGCCATTCTTTTTCTTCAAATTTTCATGACACTTCATTTAATTTTTCAATTTTTTTAAATTTATTGGCTGTTAACTTGTGTTCATTTATGATTCAGAATTCCGGGATATGGCAAAATCATGTGAAGATTTTTTGGCTATCCTTAAGATGAAAGTTTCGAGCAATATTCTGGATCCAGAGAACATTAATAGTATTTGGAAGCATAGATACAATTATGAGCTGTACAAGTGGCATAGTGATTCAGATGTTATCAACTACAGTGAAACCCATATTTTACGTTTATCAAAGGATTGTGTTAAAGACGTAAAATGCGGGAAATGCGTAGAAAGCAAAAACCAAGTAGAAGAAACTAAAGGTAGTAATTTGTAGTATGACTCTTTTAAAATGTATAACATCTATATTTTTCGAAAAAAACACTATTATACATACCATTTTAGGGTATCTTAACACGTTTAGTTGCGAATCCTGGCGTTAAGAATGAAAACAGTCCGTAATATTACCGGATGGAGCAGTAGCATTTCTGTTTTCATGGATTTACTTTCAATAGCGTGGATTAGCTTTAAAAAAGCTTAAAATGAAACATATTGCTTGAATTTAAAAAAAAAATTATTCCCTGGGAAAAAGCAAAGTATTGGAAATTCATTAAAAGCTTTCCCTCCGGGTTAAATTAAAACATTCTTAGTATTTTGAAAAACTGGGATCTGATGAAATAAGCGTGAAATGCGGGAGAATAACGTATCTTCGGGGACGTGAAATTGGGATTTTACTGTACATAAAAGTAAGCCGCATCAAACTTTCCCAACATGTCTACAGGAGGAACCCCTCCACCACAAGATCAAATTCATTTTATAGCAATGAGTGACTGTATTAGTGTCAGTCCCAAACAAAGGTGGGTTGACTGCACTAATGAAGATTTTGAAGCTCTGTGAGGGATCAACTGACAAACTCTGGCAAGGAGCAGAATGGACAACGAATATGAAAAGACCTTGACTCACAAAGGGCTGTGGAAATAACGGAAGAGAAGTTTCTTTGCTATTATGAGACAGTTTTATCAAAGCAAAAATATAAAGATACAGACTAAATCAGTTCCGTGATTTTGCCAAATGAATGGATTAGTTCCTTCATTCAACTCTCGGAGACCTTTGATCTGAATTTCAGTTATTGACATATGCAATACTTCTGATACCAATTTATAGCAGATGTAAAACAGCTTTAAAGCTTTTCTACGAAGAGATGGCGGAAGAACGGGGAGCGAAAACGAACAGCTTCAGTTTGTAATAGGTAGAATTAGCGAGAGGGAGCAATCAGTAAAGCCACGCATTCTTGCTGGTTCCACCTGTAACAAAACCCATAAGAAAGCGACTCTAACCATAACTGATCAACCCAGTGTATTCCAATTTATGTCAAAAATATAATGTATAAATCATACTTGGAAATTGATGAAAATTTTAACTGCTATAAAAGTGTGATTTCTAAGTTCTTACACCGTGAGAATTAATCTTTTCCATGAACTAGCACTGCAACATCACAGTTTAACAACTATCCAAATCATTAAAAAAAAGATCCTAACCCTGTCCATAACTAGTCGTTTACCCTACGTAAGTTTCTGAACTAACTAGCGCAATGTGTTCCCTATTTTAAAAGGAAATTCTTGCTCGTACAGAAAGCATTAATGGAACTCCGCTGTCTCCTTTAATACTTCACTCTTTGACATTCATTTCTTTCTTCATTTTAACAGCGTCAAATCAGAGATTATTTGAAAACTTCCTCTTTAATCGCGACGTTGCTATGCCTTGAAACCTTATACGTCATTTTAGTTTCAGAAGGTATGAATAGTACTTAAATTCTTTTCTGAATTTCAAAACTGAAAATATAGTTTATTGTAGTCTTCGTATAGTTAATTGTCGATTGTTTATGAAATGACTTTATAATTTTAGCTTCTGCTCACTATATACAGATTTTTTTTAAAGGAAGGTGATCAGTCATACAGTCCTTAGACGCATATACTGTCCTTCTATTATTTCTATGAAATGGCTTTATAATTTTAGCTTCTACTCACTATATACAGTTTTTTTTTTCTTTAAAGGAAGGTGATCAGTCATACAGTCCTTAGACTCATATACTGTCCTTCAATTATTTCTATAAAATGGCTTTGTAATTTTAGCTTCTACTCACTATATACAGTTTTTTTTTTTCTTTAAAGGAAGGTGATCAGTCATACAGTCCTTAGACTCATATACTGTCCTTCTATTATTTCTATGAAATGGCTTTATAATTTTAGCTTCTACTCACTATATACAGTTTTTTTTTCTTTAAAGGAAGGTGATCAGTCATACAGTCCTTAGACTCATATACTGTCCTTCTATTATTTCTATGAAATGGCTTTATAATTTTAGCTTCTACTCACTATATACAGATTTTTTTTAAAGGAAGGTGATCAGTCATACAGTCCTTAGACGCATATACTGTCCTTCTATTATTTCTATGAAATGGCTTTATAATTTTAGCTTCTACTCACTATATACAGTTTTTTTTTTCTTTAAAGGAAGGTGATCAGTCATACAGTCCTTAGACTCATATACTGTCCTTCTATTATTTCTATGAAATGGCTTTATAATTTTAGCTTCTACTCACTATATACAGTTTTTTTTTTTTTCTTTAAAGGAAGGTGATCAGTCATACAGTCCTTAGACTCATATACTGTCCTTCTATTATTTCTATGAAATGGCTTTATAATTTTAGCTTCTACTCACTATATACAGTTTTTTTTTTTCTTTAAAGGAAGGTGATCAGTCATACAGTCCTTAGACGCATATACTGTCCTTCTATTATTTCTATGAAATGGCTTTATAATTTTAGCTTCTACTCACTATATACAGTTTTTTTTTTCTTTAAAGGAAGGTGATCAGTCATACAGTCCTTAGACTCATATACTGTCCTTCAATTATTTCTATAAAATGGCTTTGTAATTTTAGCTTCTACTCACTATATACAGTTTTTTTTTTTCTTTAAAGGAAGGTGATCAGTCATACAGTCCTTAGACTCATATACTGTCCTTCTATTATTTCTATGAAATGGCTTTATAATTTTAGCTTCTACTCACTATATACAGTTTTTTTTTCTTTAAAGGAAGGTGATCAGTCATACAGTCCTTAGACTCATATACTGTCCTTCTATTATTTCTATGAAATGGCTTTATAATTTTAGCTTCTACTCACTATATACAGATTTTTTTTAAAGGAAGGTGATCAGTCATACAGTCCTTAGACGCATATACTGTCCTTCTATTATTTCTATGAAATGGCTTTATAATTTTAGCTTCTACTCACTATATACAGTTTTTTTTTTCTTTAAAGGAAGGTGATCAGTCATACAGTCCTTAGACTCATATACTGTCCTTCTATTATTTCTATGAAATGGCTTTATAATTTTAGCTTCTACTCACTATATACAGTTTTTTTTTTTTTTCTTTAAAGGAAGGTGATCAGTCATACAGTCCTTAGACTCATATACTGTCCTTCTATTATTTCTATGAAATGGCTTTATAATTTTAGCTTCTACTCACTATATACAGTTTTTTTTTTTTTCTTTAAAGGAAGGTGATCAGTCATACAGTCCTTAGACGCATATACTGTCCTTCTATTATTTCTATGAAATGGCTTTATAATTTTAGCTTCTACTCACTATATACAGTTTTTTTTTTCTTTAAAGGAAGGTGATCAGTCATACAGTCCTTAGACTCATATACTGTCCTTCAATTATTTCTATAAAATGGCTTTGTAATTTTAGCTTCTACTCACTATATACAGTTTTTTTTTTTCTTTAAAGGAAGGTGATCAGTCATACAGTCCTTAGACTCATATACTGTCCTTCTATTATTTCTATGAAATGGCTTTATAATTTTAGCTTCTACTCACTATATACAGTTTTTTTTTCTTTAAAGGAAGGTGATCAGTCATACAGTCCTTAGACTCATATACTGTCCTTCTATTATTTCTATGAAATGGCTTTATAATTTTAGCTTCTACTCACTATATACAGATTTTTTTTAAAGGAAGGTGATCAGTCATACAGTCCTTAGACGCATATACTGTCCTTCTATTATTTCTATGAAATGGCTTTATAATTTTAGCTTCTACTCACTATATACAGTTTTTTTTTTCTTTAAAGGAAGGTGATCAGTCATACAGTCCTTAGACTCATATACTGTCCTTCTATTATTTCTATGAAATGGCTTTATAATTTTAGCTTCTACTCACTATATACAGTTTTTTTTTTTTCTTTAAAGGAAGGTGATCAGTCATACAGTCCTTAGACTCATATACTGTCCTTCTATTATTTCTATAAAATGGCTTTGTAATTTTAGCTTCTGCTCACTATATGCAACTTTTGTTTCCTTTGAATGAAGGGGCTCAGTCATACAGTCCTTAGCCGCATATGCTATCCTACCATTATTTCTCTCGCTTTTTTATTTATTTATTTATTTTATTTATTTTTTTTTTTTTTTTTGTACACCACCAATGAGTTTCGAACCATTTCACTTGAAAAAACAGATTTTGTTGTAATGCACTGGTCGTGGCCAGCTAATCTCGACATAGTATAAAATGAACTCTCCAAAAAGCGTCTGTTTGTTTGAACGCGCAAAATTCGAGAACCACCCGGGCCGATTTCGCTGAAATTTTCACAGTAACTTTCTTTTAGCACCGGGAAGAGTTGCAGACCAGTTCGAAAAAAAATCAATGAGTAGTTCTTTTTTTATTCCAATTTAGGCCCAATTTTGAAATAAAATCCTGAACATGGGGTAGAAAAATTACTTGCACATATTAATATTACATATCGTAAGAAAGGGTAGAATTTTCCGCGTTCTTCGCAATTTATTCCTATGCTTTAACTTAATTACGGCAAGAGTTGTTTGCGTTTTTAGCTGGAATTTTTTCAGGCTTAGCTGAAATTTAGGCATTACTTTCTTCATTAAATCTAACGATAAAAAGTGAAGGAATTGTCCCACAGTTTTATTTCTGACATCATTGGAAAAAGCGACATTTTTTACTCTAAATCCATCTCGACCTATGGTCAAAAAACTAAGCTTCTATCTCCAAAGGAAAAAAAAGTGACAAGTCTTTTCAAATCAAGTTCAAAAAATCTCATTTCCATTCAAATTGTTAGCCATTTTCTTCCGCATTTTAATTCCTTAAAGTTATTTTATTTTGTGTTTTCATGGTTACGCTTTTCAAATCCATCTTTCTCGATTTAATTTCTTAAAAGTATTTTAAAATCTGTCGTCATTGTTTGGGAGAGAAATTTTCATGATGTTTTTTTTTTCTTACTTATTAATTTAAGCTTGATTGTTGAATGTACGTCACTTGACACAATGTTTACTTTCAAGGTAGATCGGCCAAAGCCGAGCAACGCAGCTAGTATTATTATAATAACATTAGCAATACGTCTCAAAACAACGGAGTGGGTGGGGTTATCCCCTGAACCCCTCGCCACCTCCTCCCTTGCTCCTCAGTCACTAAAAGTAAAAAAAAGGTCGGATACTTTTCAAACAGCCCTCGTACACCATTTTACAACATGAAATTTCCAGGGATGCTTTACACGACCCCTAGCGTAAGTCAAAATTCCGTTGTATTACAAAATGACTGAAATACTTGTATAAATTGATCCTACATAGTGAACTCTGGATAGAAATTCGACGCATAAATTTCCTTTAATCAATGTGCGATAGATCGCTAAATATATAAGCAAACACAAATATCCTTCACATAACGTTGTAGATAATCTAATTTTATTAGTTTCGGATGGTCTATTTTTAATGTTTATATTGCCTTTCATCCGATGAGAACATTACGCCTTAAGTGAATTACCTTGTCGTTAATTATGCTAATGATAGTTGTAGTTGACGAGCGATCTAGTTACTAACTTCGAGAAGGTTCAAAGAAACAGACATGGAAAACTCTTGTAAGACTCAGTAAATAAGTATCTTAAGATTACGTTAGTGATTTTTAGGGAATTGAAACTAATATATTGAAACAGACTCCAACTGTGTGATTCTACGTTCCGTGCGGTAAGTTCTCTATTTGTGTCCTGTTAGAATTACTTTAAAAAAAACTAAGAATACTTCCCGTCCAAATATTATTTTCGTAATAATATTTTAGCCATTTTCATATATAAATGTAAATTGAGAAATATATATCTTAATATATGAAAATCTTCTGTGCGTACGTTTGTCACCATAAGGCTTTTAAACGGCTGGAACGATTTTGATGAAATTTTTTGTGTGTAATTAAGTTGTGGCAAGCATGGTTTCGAAGCGCAATGGATCGAATCTAAAATGTTTTTGTTAATTAATTAATTAATTTAAACATTGGATGGATATAGCTCCCAAATCTATATATATATATATAAATGAATGTTTGTCTGTATGTCATCCATGAACTCAAAAAACTACCCGGCAGATTTGGCTGAAACTTTCACCGTTTGTTATTTTTGGTACTGGGAATGTTTATAGACCAGTTTGAAAAAAATCCGATCGATAGTTCCTTTTTTATTCCAATTTAAGTCACAATCCATTGGATAAATACGAATAAAATTATCGGCTGCAGAAATTAATTCGCGTGAAAGATCTCATTGATAAGAAGTTAGCTGTTGCCATTTTTCTTGAGTTTGAACAAATAAATTCGTTCTTTATTGTTTTATGGTTTTTCATGCAACGGAGGGATTTAAAACTTTTTCTATTTGATATTTTTAGCGATTGATTGATCCTGCAAACTGCGTGAGTACAAAATTTGAGTATAGTCACTGCTTCACTTGATACCTGGACCGAATATTATGAAAATTGCTATATATATGTATTTTTCCACGGAGAAGGTGCATAATATGCTCATTGAAGCCACTCGCCACCGGGTGGCACTGCAGAGTAGCAACTTCTGCCCCGTTCAACCGATTGTCATGAAAATCAGTATAGTGATGTATTTTTTTGTTGGCGTAGCAACGCGCGTCGGGTACAGCTAGAGCAGCTATATAGACAGGTCGACGCATGAGCTTAAGTTTAGCCATTTTGGATCGGATTTCTCATTGTTGCACTGCTAGGGTTATCACAGCAAAGTTTCGGATTTCGCCAAATTTGCCGAAAGTAACATTTTATTTAATGAACAATTCACGTGCCGCTAATAATTACTCACAGTGAACAATCACCAAACGCGATAACTTGCCAGAAAAGACAACCACTCAAACACGCGCTCCGATCCAAAAAGGCTAATCTAAGTCGATGCGTCGGCTCGTATATATAGGGGCCTTAGGTACAGCTAGTGATTTATAATTATTTTAACCTATTGTTCAGCGAGAAGTGAAATAAATATTTAACCCGTTGCCAAAGGACAATAAGAAAGCCAGCTCTGTTTTTTGTAATGAAATTTTCTACTGTGATATGTCAGTTGAGAATAGATAAAACGTAGAGAGAGAGAGAGTGAAGCCTTCATTACTTTTGAAAGCAACGATTTTAGATCCCGTGAAAGTACCGTACCTAGCAACATTTGTTTCAAGGCTCAAATCCATCTGAGTTTTGGCACTCAGCTGGCTATCAAGAATACTTTAAGGATTATCTAACTAATCAGTACATTATTAAAGGAAAAGATGATGGAATTTAAAGACGAAACAAATTTTATTTTCGTCCAGATGAATTACAACAGGGTAGTTCTGTACATAAAAGATCTGCCATGGAAGATCTTTATCTTTGGTGGAAAGAACAAATTAGGCGATATATGAAGTTTAAAAAGCTTTGCTTACAAAAGATCGGACTGCTAATCGATCGGAGTTGGCTTCGCTCGCTGATCGGCTGGCTTACAGTAACGTGGTGCCTTGGCGACTTTGGCTATAAACAATAGAGTTGCGTGATCATTTGTTTAAATTTTGAAGCTACTGTTAATGTAATTTATTGTATTTTTTGTTTATTTGGCGAAATATTACAAATTGCAAAGAATTGTTTTTCATTTTTAAAGAGTGTTTAGTCATTTTAGTTAAAGAATGTGTTCATTTTACATCGGGAGGTAGGGGCTAAGGAGTGAGTGATTTTCGCTTATTCAGAGAACAGTTTTTACCTTTATCATTTTTTTTAAACAATATCCTTTCGATTGCTTTATTCTTTTTCATATGGGGAATGTTGCAGCGGGATTTCCCGTTCGTTCTAGATGGGTAGTTAGTTTTTTACACTTAATATCTGAGGACACATTTTATCCTTTGAGTATGGCTGAAGGAACAAATCATCAAGTACGGGAGAAAATAACTAATAAAACAACTGCTCAGTGGGCATTAAATAAATCAAGTTGTAATAAATATACGCATTCTGACATCAAGCAGCTTAAAACGTTTTCTTTTTACCTTTTTTATTCAGCAAAACGGTTTAAACACTTTATGGTTTATTGAAATTTTTTAACTTTTCAATTTACAAAGTTTGAACAGAACAACGTCTGTATGTATGTATATATATATATATATATATATATATATATATATATATATATATATATATATATATATATATATATATATATATATATATATATATATATATATATATATAAAATTTGGAGCAAAATTTCATTTCTGCTCAAGAGCAAAGGAGCTGATGCAATAAGTCTTTCTGACAGCAGCGGCTTCTTTATGTGTCACATGAAGATATATATATTCATGTGACACATAAAGCAAAGATAACATTAAAAATTTAAGTGGAAGGTAATCAAATACACTACCAGATAGATTTTTGTTAATTTCTAGAAAAACAGGCTAGAGAAATAATGTATAAGATACTTAAGTTAAATGAAAGTGTAACTGATTTGATTGCCTCAAAAATAAATAAATAGATAAAACAAAATAAAATTTAAACAGTTGCTCGCATAACCACATTATCTGCATATTTAATTTTTAAGATTTCTTTTGTGAACATTCATTTAAATGACTCACCATCGCCAGTACCTGTTGATATGTTTTAATCACAATTTTTGATTCAGTAGAAGCTGGTTTATCCGGTCCTCGTTTTTCTGGATATCCGGATTATCCGGTTCAAATTTGTAGCTTTTAAAAATTACGCTTACATCGATAAGAACTATAACAGCAAGACAGTAACTATAAGTACACTCAACATTTGCTTATTATGTTGATTAAATATACAGCTCCTGGATAAATTATACCGTGAATTATGTAATTTGACAAACGCCACTGCAGCTAAACTATAATGATAAAACGCTTGCACTATTGAGCTTTATTCAAGCAACACGCGTGTTTGAACTAGAAAATAATGAACCAATTCTTTGTTAAGAAATTATATGAAAAATTGTTTTGATATAAAGGGTGTTTTTTTTTATTTAGAGTTATAGAATTTTAGGCTCAAATAAAACACCGTTAAATGATGTAAATCGCCATGAGATTGGTTTTATTCGAAAGATGGTTCTTTGCAATTTTTATTTAAATGTGATTTCTGATATATGGCCACTTCGGCTGTCTTGGAGAAAGTCTAATCGGGAAGTCCAATTTTCTATCACTTTTTGCAGCAATGGGGGCCGTATGTGAGTGATATGTGGCGAATGTTCTCGTCCAAGGCGTCAATCGTCTGTGGCTTATAGGTGTAGACCTGAGACTTCACACAGCCCCACAAAAAATAGTCCAGCGTAGTTAAATCTCATGATCTTGCAGGTCAATTCACGGGTCCATTAAGCGAAATTATTCGCTCACCGAAAGCTTCTTTCAATAAATGAATTGTGACACGCGCTGTGTGGCATGTTGCACCGTCCTGTTGTCTATTCATGATGAAATGGCAAACCAAACTAAACACAAAACAAGTGACAACTATCAAAATGGCCCACAGATCAAACAGTGTTCCCGACTTGAAGATCTATACCTCTAAAAAAAAAACACCCTTTATTTTATTGTCTTCGCTATGTCTTCGTATGTTTTGTAATTATTCTAGGTTTTCGATTCGCAACTCCAACGAACTATAGGGGGCACTGAAGTCACTGTCTAATGGCGGAATTGAAAACTACAACAAACGCACATGGTAACGAAGAAAATGCTAAAAGTGTTGTTATTTTTGTTCGTACGTATGATTTTTTCGCTTTATTCTTTTAAAATTAATTTTCAAAGTCTTGTGGATATTCTGGCCCACGTAGAAAGAAATGAGAATTCAAGAAGCATTACTAAACGTCAAAGATTCATGCAAACTACGTAGTTCGTAGTTCTAAGCAGCTATTTCCACGATGTTGAATTCGATATTTATCAATTCTTGATAAAACTAAATAATAATTGTGGCCTGACAAGAATAACAATTAATGCTAGAAAATTCAATGTGACATTACAAATTGTTATCGAAAGAAGATGATACTTTTTTGCCTTGCTTGGCTAGCACTTATTTTTTTTTCCATTTGTAGTTGAGTTATTTCTCTCGAATTCCCGAATCGGTTCATTTAAAAATTTTCTGTTTCGATTTTTCTAATTTCTGAGTTACGATTTAATTGTGTCATGTTATGCAAATCATCAACAAAATTCTCACGGATATATGGTGGTAGTTTTCTTTTCAGTTGATTGACCATTATTTCCTTTCACTTATCGAATTCTGTAATCTTACTACCATTTTATTCCACTCATGATAAAAATTAAAAATGGTTTAACTAAAAACGCGAAATCTCGCCAAGGCTACTTTGCTCGCACAATACTAAAAATTAATAACCCTAAACAAATTTGGCGAAACCTTTCAGCTGAGAATAAAAGGAATAAAGTAAATTCTTTCTCGGTTATTCATTTTGTTCTACGATAATATATTCAAGAAAATATTTTGCATACTGTCCATTCCAACTAAATGCTGCTGTAAAATATGGTAAGTTTAATTAATTTAAGATTAAAAAAAACCCCATATTCTTACAAATTCATACAAAACAATAAAAAATTTTACCTGGTATAACGTTATCCAATTTTGTTAATCCAGAGTTTTCTTGTTTACGCTTCCACCATTTAATACTTTTGAGAAGCTTAGAAGCTTTCGAAATTATTTTGAGAAGCTCGAGAATACTACTAAGGGACGAATTAATTTCTGTTGTTGAAGGCGTTCTTAGACATGTTGAATGCGTTACTCAGAACAAACTGACCGCGTTTACGTCAACAGACACACGTGATGCGCAACGTGGCAATGTTTTAGGTGCAGACGCAGTTTTATAAATCACCGCAAGGTAGCGTATTCGAGCGCTGGAGTTCCGAATACAAAATATAGCTTTTTTTTTGGAATGAACGGTAAATGTTTATTTAAGGCTTTGCTTTGCTTAGCTTCATGTTACCAGGATTATTTAGACTTTCATTTATCCGGATTACCTTTGGTCCCATTTAATTCGGATCGTGGTCTCCCTTAAATCTTATAGGCCGTGACATTCACTGAAACTCATGGCAACAAAGAGGGCGCTATAAGGAAACTCCTGGTTCCATTTCGTTGCCATTGACTGGTGGATGCAGGGGTTCCGTTCAGCGCCTTTTTTGCGGTCAAAATGGGCGACGTCCAATCAAAAATAAACAAACTTTGAAACGCTGATTGATGGGTGGATGAATGAACGGATCATAGATGCTTTGGTTTAATACAGAAAAATCAGAAATTGTCAAGGCCCGTTAAGCGTCATCGCCATCTAGTGGGGCCATGTTCGGATAAACGAGGTTGTACTGTACTTTATTTTCTTTAAGTGCGACTGAAACTGATTCCGTCAAAAAGCGGTCGATATCAGGTTCAATCCATCTTTATGACCTTTTAAAGCTCGGCGTAAAAATATCTCGTAATTGCCCTAGATACTTATGGGCACTCCTTATGATATCTAAATTCGAAACAGCATAGTTCGATTGAAGGCATTCGTTTTAATTTTGAAATATGTGTAATGACTAAAGTAAAATGATGTCGAATCACAATGCAAAATGACTAAACGGCTAGTTATTCTAATAAATAAATAAATATTTTTGTGCAGAAAAATAAAAGAAGATCAACAACGTTTTATCGTGCCAAATAAGCAGACTACTGAATACATGTGTTTCGGGGCTTGAAGAAACCCCCTTTTTAATTCAAAATAGTAAGCTTTTGAATGTAAAGACATCCGGTAAAAGAGCTCTTACATTTTTTTACAAATGTTAGAATATCAGAAGTAAAACAGACATTGTTTTGGATGTGTACTATGTAAAAATACATAAGTACGCTTCCTTTTTTTTTAACAAAAAGCACCTCAAATAATGTGTTTTGGCATGCTTGAGTTCGCGCCAAAGTAAAAGAACTAGTCAAGTGCCCATACTAAGGACAGTTTTGAACTTTTACGTTTAGTAGCCTATTAATCATATGTTTTCCATTTGAACGAAGTATTCTATTTTTAGGATATCCCTTATTACTTCACCTCAAGACAAAGTATAGAATGGTAGCAATGTCCCTTTCAAAATGAAACAAAAAAAGTTCATCGTCCCAAGTTAGGGACCCCCCTCCCTAACTTGGAGCACTTATTATTTCGATATTTCTTTCTTGTATTCATAAGTAGATAATAGTGTAGGACTCCAACTATCATTTTAAGGCAGCTTATTTTTCAACTCAATAAAGAAAAAAATTTCATTAGATAGAAATATAATCTTGTAAACTTTCAATGATTTCAGAATGTACACTTGCCCCTGAAAACATTGAATGTCTCCCCAGCCTTCTTAATTATTTTGAATGTAGTATTTCTGCTTTCCCTTCTATATTTGGAAGCATAAAAGCAATTGGTGAAACCAAATAATTATCAACACAGCTTATTTTTAGCCCTCCATGTTCCTTATTTCATATATTTTTATATTCCTTTTCATTCATTTATAATACGTGTAATTCACTTCAAATAAATTAGCCTCATCTATACATTAAGACTCTTTTTTATTAGCAGAACTAATATATGTAATATTTTGGCAAAACGTCTTCTCATCAATAGATTCAAAGTTTTTTAGCAATGACAACTTTTCCGTCCTGTTATAGTATGACACATTTAATGTCATCAAAATAGCCCTCAATTTATAAAATTTTGTATCCATACGTTTTTGTTAAATTGTAATCTTTATTCCCACAATATTCCTTACATACACTTTTTATGTCTTAGTATCCTAACTTGGAACATTGTCTCGAGTTTAGAGCGTATTTGTAATTTCTTAAGTTTATGAAAAAATAAGTTTAACTGAATTAGTTGGGTGGAAATCAATTTGCCAAATAAGGCATAGGTACATAACCGAGATGAATTTTGAAACAAATTCAAAGTAGTGCTGCTCAGTTAACGTGGGTAATCAAAGTTATTTTTATACTGAAAATCGCATATTTTTTCGCAATTTTCAAAATTATAAAAATAACCCATAAAACTGATACATCTAAGTTCAACTTACGTAGCCTCATAAGATAAATGTTCATTTATTCTGTAACACCATTTATTTTTTACTGGTGAAATACCAACAGGTGTACCAGCTCTCGAAACTAATTCGGCATAACGTCCCAAGTTTTTTTCCAAGCTGTCAGATACTTTCTTTGTTTATGCACATTTTTAGGTTCCTTTTTTTTGTGGGGGGGGGGGGGAGAGGGAACAGAGGGAATAGCTCAGCTTTTATACACTTTATTTTTCAATTCTCTTAATAACTCTTGGCTCCCTTAAGAGGTTTTCCGCCTCCAGCTCAGGTAATTCCTTGTCCGGGCTGATGAGTGCTAAAAAGCACGAAACTGCAGTCCTCGGATGGAACAACTGAGCTGGCGGTGTATTTACAGAACTTTAATACCAGTTTCCAAAAATATATTATTACATTGATTATTTCACAAAATATTGAGTTTTTATTTTACCGGATGGTATTCGTGCTTTATATGTAAAACCTTTCTGACGTCATATCAGCTTCGTTACTTTTTTAAATTTAATAAAATTTAAAATTTCAATTTTGTACATTGTTGGAATCAAACCTGTGATCTTTGAAATGGAAAACAGAAACCAACATTTGGTCACCGAGACATCTTACAAAATGAATTATAACTGCTTTATACATCTTAACCTAAATAAACTATTTTTGAGCAATCACGTTGCTTATTGTCCTCACTTGACCGTCTTTGGCGTCCGGTTCCTTTTTCAGCTTGGACCAGGGGCCTCTGCAGCACCACCGCCCACCGTCCTCTGTAGGCGCGGCTGCTCCGGTCCCGAGCTATCCGCTTCTCCTAGTCGGAGGCGTCCATGTCCTACACACACGCACGTCTACACGTCTACGCACACGCACGCCTACACACACATGCCTGCAAACACACACACAACTATGCACACGTAACCGCCCAGGAGGAGGGGCAGGCTTGGGGGGACAGGAGCCGTTTCTAGAAACAATAACTCCAATGAGTACGGTCCTGTCGCAGTTTGTGATTGCGAAAAACATAATTTGAATTCAAAATTTCAGAATTCAAATTAATTTTTTTTATTTAGTTTTTGTTGGCATATTGTCTTACTGCTACTTGCTTTTCCTTAAAAGTTTTACTTATCCAGTAAAATCTTTTTAATTTACGTGTGTATCTCTCGCAAACATACCACCTGCCTTTTTTTTTTTTTTTTTTTTTTGATGAATGAAGTCGTTTAAATGAACGAGTTCAATGAGCGCGTCTAAAAAAAAAAAGGAACGATCCTCTGTTAGCGGATCACTAAAAAAGAACGACATTGCCTATCTCTAAACGCTGTACAAACTGAGAACTGAACATTAGACCATTGTAGCAGAAAATCTCCGGGATTCCACGTCGTCACACCGAAAGCCGAGAAATCGATTCCGAAGACTTCTAGAAATCATTTATTCTTAATGTAACATTCGAGAAATTGGAATAGCATGCACGTTGGAGAATTGGAATCCTCAGGTCATTTCAAGGAAACGAACTATTCTGGATTCCAGATTTGCTGGAATGACTGGAATTGAGCCGTTTCGAAGACGAAGAATCTTATTGGCGTTCTCAAAATCACTTTCGCGAAGCCATTTTCCCTCTTCCTAATTAAGAATACAGTCTGAAGTTCTAGGCATTTATAAACATGTTTTACATTTTGATTAAGGTAAGTTGGAGTGTTTAGAGAACAAATTCAACATGCGTAAATTGTTGCTTATGTGAAATGACATGACGTTTCACGCTTAGAATCTTCCCTTGCATATTAATGCTTGAAATTTCAACCGTGGACGTTTAAACTAGGGCTGCGGAGTCAGAGTTGGGCTGATTTTAAGATAAAGGAGTTGGAGTTAGGAGTCGAAGGTTTAAAATTCTAAGAGTCGGAGTCGCAGTTTGTATTTTTCTTTCAAAGTCTACTGCTCTGCAAGAGCTTTCGGAGTCGGAGTCAGACTGATTTTGGGGAAAAGAAGGTGAAGTGAAGTCGGTGTCGGAGTCCGAAGGTGCTAAAATTCTCCGAGTCGGGCTTTTTCCCTCCGACTCTGCAGCCCTGGTTAAAACTCTAACAACATCTTATATAGAGTTAGTGTCACTATCAGGGGGCGAAAGGGGTGGTACTCTGTAGGGGACATCCTTCTGGAGGTTGACACCCAAAATTGTTTTAAGAGTTTATGAAAAAGATAAATACGTGCTTTAATTCTGAAAATTTGCCCCCAATATATCTTTAAAAATTATATTTTATCGATTAAATTTCAACGAAAACGGAGCACAATATTTCTGGAGGGGTGATTGCGTATGAGGCAAATTTTAGATTAAATGCGTTCGTAATTTATACTATATTATATTTTATACTTGTCTTTTGATGATACCGCTGGGGGGGGGGGCGACACCAAAACTGGTTTTAAGAGATTATGAAAAAGATAAGTACGTACTTCGATTCTGAAAATACACCCTCCCCCAATATATATCTTAAATTATATTTTATGGATCAAATTTAACGAAATTGGAGCACAATATTAAGAGAGGGGTCATTTCATATGCGTCTGAGGCAAATTTTACGTAAAATTTGTTCATAATTTATACTTAGATTTGAATGTATTTTCCTTACACCTTGTAAATAAGAATTTGTTTCTGAAAATTCTTTATTATTGAATAAAACCTTAGGTGGAGGGGGTGACACGACTAATTACCGCCCTGGGTGACACCCATGGTGATAGAACTACTATTTTATGCATAAGTTAATTGCATAAAAATATCTTCCCAGAACAAAGAACTGGAGCATTAACCGTGTATTCATTAAACTCTTCCCTGTATATTTTTACTTCTTAATATTCCAACCACAGACATTTAAATTCTAACCTCACCAGATGGAGGCACCTGGGCTCTCTTCGATACGAAATCCCACTAGGACTTTTAATTGTACCTATTGTACCAAACAAATCGAGTCCAAACGAATGCTCATGGGATTTTTTACGTGCTGCATACTCAACGTCATGAATGCTATCGATTTTAGGCATCTTGATAGTCCACCGACGGGAGCCATATTCGAATCTGCGCCTTTGAGCGTAAGAAGCCAACGCCTAACCACTTGACTCACCAAACAAGTAGCCACAGCACCAGAAATATATGAAAATGTCTAGAAATACTCATTTATGATTCATATTAAAGTGCAAAATACATATAGACTTTAAAAAATCTAAATCCACGGAAAAACTCACAAATTGACATATTGACAGGAAAATTGCGCACACTCTTTCAGTGTTATAAGGAATACCTTTCTCAATGGAAAAGAAGTGAGCTTATGGATGAAAAAAACATTAGACAAAAGCATGTCTTTCCATCCATAAATAAAAAGTTCTTCCATTTTATCCATGCATCCCAAAATCTTTCACCCATAAGCTCACTTCTTTTGCATTGAAAAGGGGTTTCTTGTAACCCCGAAACACATGTATGCAGTTTTTCTACAAATTTGAGTCTTTTTACATCATTCTGCTTTTCAAGCACAAAAATAGTTATATTCTATTCTTATGCATAGACTTGTTATTTAATAACAGTTTTTTCTCATACTGCTGTTAAATATTCATTAAACTGTAACGCGATGTTTATTTTGTGGAAATCTTAACCCAAGCGTTTACCTCATTGAAATTGCGTAGAAAGCTCCTATGAATTTTACTGTTACTTAAGCAAGTTTATAATGTTTTCTTTTTGAAATGATGAACTAACATTAAATTCGTAAGATAACATTTTCGTTAACAAACACCTAAACTAGACTAAGATAGTTTTCAACGTGTTTATCTGTGGGCTGCTGCTAGCTGCTTGTCCAACTAAAATCAGTACCTAATTGAGACGTGATGTTTTCAATGCATATTAATCCTACTTTTAGTTGAGGTCATGTATTTTTTTTGGAAATTTAATAATTTTGTCCCCATAACCAACAGTTTAAAAATTTAATGAGAAGAAGCTTTTTAAAGTGAAATTAACTCTGCTTTGTTTTCAAAAATGTAATGAAAAATAATGACCGTACTTTCAAAACTTTTGAAAAGAAAATAAATAAATTAGATGATGATATATTTTTATTGCAAAACAAAATCAATAACATTTTTTATTTTCGATTGTCTTGAAATAAAACTAGGACTTTGCCTTTTATTAATCCTAAAAACAAATTAGCGTAAAATACTTTGAAACGACTAAAAAACATTTTTATGGATCAACTTTTTTACTTTGGAGTGATAAAAGCATATATTTAAGAAAATGTTTTGATTGGTTCTAAAGCAAATAACTAGCATGGTTATAGAGATTCGCATTTTTAAATGTTGCATCAAGTTCCAAGGGAAAAACTCACTATAAATAACATAACAAGTTAATTGCTCTCATTAAAAGGAAATTAAGCGTTTAATATCTTCGTTATCGCTACTTTCAGAGTGCTACTTTTACTTTAAATAACAGAAAAAAAATATTAATATCTTTTCATGTTGTAGAAAATTGAGGGTTTAATAAGGAGACTAAATGATAAAAATGTTCTTGAGTTTTGTTTCCTCTTTGTAATGCTAAAAAAAAGAAGGAATTTCATACAACACTTATTATTTTTAAAATAATTGAAACTTTTAAATATTGGCAGTCTGAAGTGCGCTAAAATATTTAAAACCATGTATATACTTTAAGTTGCATATCTTGCACAAAAAATAAATCGTGGTATCAGTAGCGTACCAAGCATGGGTGACAGCCGGGGCCGTAAACTGTAGTGTCACTCCCCCCCCCCCCTTTACAAGCGCAAAAAAAAATGTTTTAATATTCTATGTAAACATGAAATTCATGTAATTTTCAGAAAC
The DNA here is from genome assembly GCF_026930045.1 of Uloborus diversus. Lineage (NCBI taxonomy): Eukaryota > Metazoa > Arthropoda > Arachnida > Araneae > Uloboridae > Uloborus > Uloborus diversus. The sequence continues at coordinate 100,330,372 of NC_072739.1, read as the reverse complement.
AATTACATTTGTGTTATAACGAAATTTTAAGTGGGCTAATGTACAAAAGACAAATAAAAATTATGAACGCTTTTTATGTAACTTGGCCTAGACGCAAATGTGCAGGCCAACAAGAGGTCGAAAAAGTAAGGGAGTGTTTGAAATTGATGGCCCCTTAATTACTTCAAACATATCTCAAACACAGGGAAATATAATGGATTTCAGATTTTTGGTATAAGAGGAAGTCGCTACTAGGTCAAAGTATTGACAATATGAACCTAATGCTGAATATAATGTTCACTCAATGATGTGACGGGGGGGTGGAATGAGGAGATCTGGGTGTCCCTCCCCCCGGAAAAATTTCAACTTAGTAGTCTTAAAAATGCATTTTAGCTTCATATTTTTCAAAAACTTGCAATTTCACTTTGGGTGTCACCCCTCAGACATGTGACACCCGGGCAGATCCACCTCCCCCGCCCCCTGTAGTGACTCCAGTGGTGTAATGACTATTACAACTGCATAAATAACTGTAAAATTTAGCAAAATACATCTTTTTACTTTTGTTGAAAATCTTTGCTCAAAAAAAGACTTCTAGTTAAATAAAATTTACAAATACTAGTAAAATAACTCTTAAACAACATATAATCAAATCTTCACATCAGCCCATAAGTACAAAAAAGTAATTATTAATATTCCTTTTTTTTAACAGATAGGTCATGCAATGTTTCAGACAAAGAAATAGTTTTTAGGAAACTTGAGTTAATAGCAGAATTTACTTATCAGTATTATATTTTCCAATTGTTTAACCTTCCAGTTTGGAATTTAGCTGCTGATGTTTAATTAGAACGTTACTTTTTTAGACGAGAGTCATAAATAAAAAATACAATAAAACTCTCAACATGAGCTATAATTTTAGGAACATAAACTTCAACTTATGCACCATATCTTTCTAAACCATAAACCTCACACATTCTAAAAGACCATCCGAAATCGAGCCGTACATTCCTTCCTATTCCACTCTTGGCATATATCTATTGAAAAGCACTAAAACTGAGCAGGACGAACAATAACAGGTTGGTGATAAGAAATTGAAGATGCCTCGGGGAAAATATATTTGGAAAATAAAACCAGCCAGTCCAAATAAAAATTACACCATTCTTCCTCTACCTTGGATAGGAATGGCAATGGGAGCAATTGGCTTCAATAGCTTGGTAATGCGGTTTTTCTTCGGCCCGATCGGCATTTGGCGAGTTTTTGCTTCGGCAGCACTCTGTAACACATAATCAATAACCCGATGCGGTCTTGCTTCTTTTCTTACCACATATTTATCTTTACTTCTTTCGATAAATATTTTACGAAAAGGGACGTTTTCCCGAGAAAAGTGTTTCTTAAAAACTCAAAATTAATCTTGAATTGTAACAGAAATTGCAATGATTTTAAAATGTACTCGTATGTTTGGGAGGACAGTGCCGGATGTAGGGGGGAGCAAGCCGGGAATCCTTGTTCCGAGCTAGAACTTCTGAGGAAAGTGACAAATTCACTCTATTTATATGAGGGTCCTCCCCCCCCCCCCCCGTTGAAATTGAACATACAAACTTGAAAAAAAGATAGGCCCAAGGTAGAAGTTTGAAGATTTTCCGCTTCTTGGAAAAATCGAAGATTTTGCGCTGTGGGACGGGAGTGGGGGGTGAGCGTGTGAGAGTGTGTCTTGTTATGATGGTGTGAAAGAGTTTCACTCTGCGTGTTGAAAATATTACAATTAGGAGCAATATGAAAATTTTGTCCTGAAAATAGTTAACTTGCAAGATGTGATGCAAGAACTTTATTTAATGTGCTCACATCACATAGTAAGTATTTTTTATTTCTTCCTTAATTGCACCAAAATAGCTCTATTTGATTTTACTTTCTAATAAAAACATCATACCTCTTATAATTAAAGGTAACTTTCCTCTCCAAAACCATATACACTACCATCTTGCGCTTATCCAAGCATTCTAATGTTCCATTTTTATTGTGTATCAGAAACTTTAATATATGTAAGCAACATCGCAATATTGATCTAGCTGCATCAACTTTACTGGTAAGTTGCGCCATAACAGATGTTTTATTAATAAAAAAAAATAGACATAAACGACTTAATAATCTTATGTTTAATTAAATAACACCAAACTTTGTTTTTTGATACGTCGTGTAACTCTCTTTAACTTATTTAATACTTCTCTAACAGTCTCTTCATTGCAAAATCAATTGATAAAGTGGGGAGCATTAATTATTTAACATTTTCCTACTAAGTTACAGGCAAAGATTTTTGCACCGTCACGCTCGACATTAGCTTCATAAATAACACCTTCCAAACATGGAACAAACTGAAGAGAAAAACGAGTGATGTGATAATGTTATATGTACTTGCATATTCAGGAGGAAATTAAATTGTGACAGATGGTAAAAGCTTATGATCTTTATTTAACACTAGCGGTACCCGTACGGCTTTGCCCGTAGTAGAAAGTTAAAAGGCCATTTGTTTCGCCTGTATATTTACAAATAATGGATGATGAATTTCTCGCCAATTTGCTTTGTTCATTTGCTCACCCATGTTACGGTTCCACGTTATAATAATGTGGTAATTTAGTCGTCCACGTTATGATAGTTTGCTCGGTAAAATGCTCTTAAAATTGGAATAATAAAAGAACAAAATCGAATTTTTGGAAAATTGCTCACCCCCATGCTACAAACTAATTCTGTGCCGTATTTCGTGAAATATCGGCCGAACGGTTTAGGCGCTATGCGTGTCACAGAGAGACATCCGGACAGACTTTGAGCTTTATTATTAATAAAGATAGATACCTTTGTTTAAAAAAATTAATATGCAAAAATTTTGCTAGCATTAGTGGCTTATGTAATACTAGCGGTAGTCTCACAGCTTTGTGTGAAAAATAGGCTTAAAACTGGAATAGAAAAAGAAGAAATTTTTTAAAAAATTGCTTAGAGCACCCCCTTTTGTACACCCCCTATACTAGAAACGAATTTTGTGCCAAATTTCATAAAAATTGGCAGAACGGTTTAGGCGCTATGCGCGTCACAAAGATCCCGACAGACATCCAGATGTCCAGACAAACTTTGAGCTTTATTATCTTTATCTTCTTTATCTTTACTACTACAAAAGCTGAAAGTCTCTCTGTCTGGATGTCCGGAGGATGTCTGGATGTCTGGATCTCTGTGACGCGCATAGCGCCTAGACCGTTCGGCCGATTTTCATGAAATTTGGCACAAAGTTAGTTTGTAGCATGGGGGTGTGCACCTCGAAGCGATTTTTCGAAAATTGAATGTGGTTCTTTTTCTATTCTAATTTTAAGAACAAAATTATCATAAGATGGACGAGTAAATTACGAAATTATCATAACGTTGAACCGTAACATGGGCGCAAGCCAATTGGCGAGATACGAAATTATCATAACGTGGAACTGTAACATGGGTACAAGCCAATTCGCGAGAAAATTCACCATACATTATTTGTAAATATACAGGCGAACCAAAAGACCCTTTAATTTTTCTATTACGGGAAAAGCCGTGCGGGTACCACTAGTTAGTAATGAAGAAGATTTAGACAAAGATAAAGACTAAAGAAATATTAGACAAGTATTAGTAGTTTATATAGGATTTTGCATATTAGGAGCTTCCAAAACTCGGGATGTTTAATGAATGCTAATACAAAAGCGGAAAAAAATTAAATGGTTCAGAACTTGTATGTAGATGGAGAAGCAACGCCCGGTTTCATCTTCTTAAGGAAGTGAACTCTACACAGAAAGCTCCTTATATTTATGTTTTGAAAACGTTTTTCTTTGTTCGAATAGTTTAAATTAGTTTTGGCTGTCCGTTCCTCTGTAAAACTTGTAAGGAGAGGGAGAATCCCTAAAAAAAATTTAATAAATGTCTTCCAGAAAATGTTTAGAAATTAGAAATATATTTTAGAAATCAACCTCCAAATTACAAAATTTCTAAAATTTCGAAAAATCAATAAATTTGGGAAAAAGTTACGATAAAAACAAAAAACAGCGACAATGTAGTAAGTCATTACAATTCTCCTTGTTTTCATCTCTTTCTCAATTCATTATTCAATGGGGTCGTTTCCAAAATTTTAAATGTATTTTTTTTTTCTGAAAGGGCATGCTTAAAAACATAGGATCTGACTATTTTTTAAATAATTTGTTTTAGTTTAATATTTTTAAAATATTGCTTAAATCTGTGCGTTTTCATTGTTTGCATTTCTTGCCGATGACATCACAAATGATGAAATGTCATTCTGTGTTGCCATTCACATTACAAAATATTTAATTCGCATCTTTACTCACGTGTACTGGCAACGATATATTTGATAGCAAGCGTAGAGTGCATTTAATTCGCTTCTTGATTATCATAACGTGGGAACTCGGAACAAAGATGCGCCAAAGAGCATCATTTGTGACGTCATCAAGACCACGCCTTGTTTTTGAAAAATCGGACATTTTAAAAAAATAATTAAAAAATAACTGTTGGGAAAATTAAAGAATTATCTGGGTCCATGTTTTTTTTTTTTTTTTTTTTTGCTTATTCTATCAATTTTAGTGACTAAAAGTACTACTTTTGACTGAAGGAAACAATCCCATTCATAGACACCCTTTCATACTCAGATCAAAAGAGTTCCGAAGAAACACACCTGCTTTTACTCGTTTCTAAAGAGAACAGTAATGTACAGATGCGGTAGGCGCATAACGCCTAACTTGTCCCATCATAAGCAATATTATAACAAGAGGACTATACTGCCGTAGGAAGGTAAAGGGCAGTCACTGCAAATTTTTCATTTTTATTTTTTTATTGTATTTTTATCATCTATTGCACGTTACCTTTGTTGTACAAGCTTACTTATTTGGTTTGCGCTGAAAATAAAGCGCGAAAAAAAAAACGTCTGGTTCCAACATTTCCTTATTGTTATTATTGAATCCAACACATATTTCTAGAAAGCTTATTTCTTCAGATAGAGCCGTTTACCTGCCCACGGCAGTATAACCTGAATGTCTTTTGGCCATTTTGACTTACATTTGCAGAAATACCCTAAATGTATTTCAGCCCTATTACAGTGAAAGAATTCGAAATGAATTGAAAGCAGGGAAACTGAGAGTGATCTCAATATTTTAGCCAATATTCTATTTCACTAACACCATCAGGTAGTGAATATTTTAGTTATAAGACAATGAGAATAACTTCTCACTAAGCTTTAAAAATTTGTTAGTGTTTTAAACAGTTTAACCTTGTCTGACTTTTGAAACCTTTATAAGGCTAAAGAAAGTAGGGGACTGTGTGGCAAAGTGAAATGGTGAAATATTTATTATGTTTTCAGCGCCACCTGTCTAGAAGTATTTTAACTGTGTTGTAACACATATGGTACATTCCACTCAAGGAAAAAATTACCTCTGCAAATCGAAGAAATGATAATACAAACAATTCAAAAATGGATGAAGTATGAAGTGAAAAGGGGGGCGCTTGAAACCAGCGCGAGCACCGAAACCACAGGTCTATTGTACTATCCCCGCTTAGACTACTAAAGGAGCCCAGTAATAGAAATAAATCTCAGCAGTTGCCTAACCGAAATTCTAGGCAGTTCCCAGGGATCTACATAGTGGTATCCCAAGTGCTCAAATCTTTGTGCTGAGTAGAAGTCACATTCACATAGCACATGAATTGAGCTTTCATCAGCCATATGACATCCTCTACACGAAGGGTTGTCGGTAACACCCATCAGATGAAGGTGCCTATTAAGAGAGCAGTGTCCAGTTAGTAACCCAACAGACTTCTTGATCTCATTCCTGCTCAAGTTAAGCAGTTCCTTAGACCTGGGCTAGGGAGGCTGCTGGTTCAGAGTCTTGGCCTGTCTTTGAGACTCGGACTGAAGCCACAGGCCATATGATTCATCCATACGAAGATACTTTGCAGTAGTCCTTACTGCATTGTAGGGCAGGCAGAAGACAGGCTCGGGTCCCATAAACGGTACATTGGAGCCCTATTTAGCTAACTGATCTGCCAATTCGTTACCTACAATGTGACGGTGACCAGGAACCCAGTAAAGGGAGAATTCAAAAATGGATACTCATGTTCTAATAGTTTGATGTAAATCAACAATTATTTTGTTTTTCTTAAATGATAAAGTGCTTGTTATTAACATTTTAAATATTAAATGAGATCTACTAATATTCAGTGCAGTATTTATTTGTTTTATATTAAACTAACTCGTATTTTAAATACTTTGTACTGTTAGTCAAGTGCATGGGGGTCAAAGTGGTAGAAGCAAAGTGAAATAGTTCAAATTCATTTACTAATTCAATCTTTTATCAAATCATTTGCATACTCCTTAATTAATTATTTCATTTACATACCTTCATTTATTAATTCCCTTATTTATTCATCCTTTTCCATTTAGTTTCTTATTCAATCTCTATTTTACTAACACATTCAGCTTTCCTCTTACATTAACTTACTTATTTATTTACTTATTCGTTTATTTTTTCATTTTCGTTTTATTTATTCATTACTTCTTTTGTTTATTTATTTATCAGATCAAAAATATCTTTAATAATCGAATAAAAAATAATTCATTATAAAAATATTTTATTTTATAAATATTTTATTTTATAAATATTTTATTTTTCCTATTAAAAAAAGAAGTGTAAAATTTCCACCTTTTTTTTGGAGGTACAAAATTACTGCCAAAAATGAAAAATAATGTTTCAATGCAAGTTTTATTATAAAATATATTGTTCTTTCTTCATACCATAATTTTCAGAAAAAAATCCGACTTGTTCAGTTTAAAAAAAGTAAGTTATCTTAACTATTTCTCTTTGCCCGACATTCCTCTATAACATATCAATGTTTAAATACGGGAGGACGACTCCTTCTCTCAAAAAATGATAGGGTATACAGTTATATTAAGTATTTTTAATAACCTAAAAGCCTGAATAAACTTATTTCCATCAACAAATAATCCAAAACATGATTTAAATTGCACTCATTTTTACTTTTAGTTTTCACTTGATAAAACTGGCATAATGAGGTGTTTACAAGGAAATGTGCATCTTTGATGAGTTGATCAAATAAATGTCCACATCAGTATATGTCAACGTTATTTAGCCATTGGAATGGTAAAATTTGTTAAAACAGTTAACAGGTCAGGACAGAACAAAAAAGAAAAAAAAATCCTTGACTAGGTATTAAAACACCTAATTAATTAGAAAAATAGTATTACTTTTACCATCATCTATTTACAAAAATATTTAAATGTAGGGAAAATAAATCATTTTGTTTCCGCCAGGATCTCTCGATCGGCTTTCACTTCGGCCAATCACAGCTATGCCTCCCTTCGGAGAAATTTGAACAAATTATAGCACACAAGTGGATGCGCTGCTCCGCCCTAGGTGCCACAAGCACGAACTTTATACTTCCGTGGCATTTTGTTTTGTTTATTATCATTGTTAATAAATCAATAAACATTTGGAAAAAAAAAACGCTCCTGACGTTATCAGCAATGAAACCCGTGCCACGGCATGATAGTTTGATAATATGTTTTGGTGATGTTTGACATGCAGGGAAAAGCTTTATTGTGACAAGGCTGAACTGGATCAGGTAACTTAACTGTTTTAATACTAAGACTGTGTCATTTCAGGGGAATGAAGTAACGAAAAAATGGTCAACAATGAACGCTACCTACTGGAGTTTAGGGTTAATCCACTGGAGTTAGGGTTACGATTTCCAAATATCCAAATATCACCCAACGGTCAATGGCTTCGTTCAAATGTAGAAGAGTAGAAGCAATTTTCACCCGTCATACCTTGACGAGCGACTTTATAGTTATATGAAAATACACATACTACATATGTTTTGGTGTTTAGTGTTTTATACTTATTTCTTGAAATAACATACCTCTTTGTCATAAAATGAGAACGATGTTTGCAAGATTGTTTTATAACCTTTAATGTTTGTTTATACTAGTGCTATCTACTGAAGTTCAGGATTCATCCACTGGAGTTAGGGTTAAAATTTCAACGATCAAAATATCACCTAACAGGCAATTGCTTTGTTCAAATGTAGAAGCAATTTTCACCCGTCATACCTTGACGGGCGATTTTCTAGTTATAAAAATATTTACAATATCCTGTTTAGTTGAGGGAAAAAAGCGAGACGTAACTGTTAGGCATAAATGCCTGTTAATAACAACAGTAAATATTCCTATCTCATCACCTCACAACACCAATAGTAAAAGAATGTTTTTCCTTACTTATAATGTATTACCAATCATTCTGCATGACTGGGGTAAAAGAATCTTATCAGCACTCATTCACATTGGTCGAATCGACCGAATGTTTGTTTCACCTTCGTTCACCCTTGGCGGGAACTCCGTTGTGGATGACGTCATAGAAAGCTTCTAGAAGGAATCTGATGGCACGTGTGCTTAACGATAGCAGTGATGTGTCCGTTCACGTGACTCGGATATGCTAATGACCCGGGGGGATATTTAAACTGCTCGCGGCTTTAGTTCGCTCTCTCTCTTTGATCATCTCTCGTCGTGGTAGGCGGTCGCTCGTTCGGCATTCGAACTTGCTTGTTCGTGCCGTTCGCCCTTTATTAGAAATGATTAGCTGGACTTAGCTTATTTTCCAATGGGTCTACTTCATCAAAGTTTTTAGTCAATAGTCATGCAGTTTGCGTTGCACTGTTAGTTATCTCATGCAGAAGTAGCATGTAAAGAGATTATGTTGTTAGTATTTATTTTTATCATTTACAGCGTGTTTTTATCTATTTATATTATCGTTTAAATAAACTTCATGAAAGTTAGAAATAGTTTGTCAAGTTCTTATTTCCGAACTCACTCTGCTAGTATCAAAGAAACATTGGGGAGATATTATTAGATTAGAAATTCTCCCCAACACGGGTTATGGGCCCAGTCCCTTTCCTGTGCAGACCTAGTGAAAATATTTTTGGATAAGACTAGGAAATGATAAAGAGTGTACATGCATCTGTAAAAAGGCGGGGTTGTACTGCTGCCAAAAGTACATGTACCGTTGGATGATGTACATTTCGATATTTTTTAGAAATTTTGAAAAAATTTTTTGGAAGCTGCAAATTCGATGACCCAACTGAAGATGAAGTTATTGGAATGTTGAGATGGGGGGGCGGCCAAGATAGAAGAGACTTAAAAGATTTTACCAAAATTCAAGAATACTAAAGTTTGAAAAAAAAAGAAAATGGCAAATTTCGCGATTCAGATTGAATAGCTCAACAACAAGAATTACCTCGAATGGTCGACGAATATGAAGTTCCTTCTCATGGAACGGAATGTATGGGACATTACTAACGGAAAAGAGAAAGAACCAGTCATTAATGAGAAGACGAATGTAACAGAAAAGGATGTGAAAGAATTTATTGTGAGGAAGCGAACTGCAGTCTCTCTAATCTTCTTGAATATTGAACAAAATCTAAGAAAAATAGTTGAAACTATAGAAGATCCATGCGAATCTTGGAAGAAACTAAAATTACATTTTTTTCCGGAGAATAGATGTATAAGTATGCAACTCTTCATTGAACTGAATCAGTGCAAGAAAGAGAATGGAGAAAAGCTGAATTTATTTGCGGCGCGTCTGCAGAGAATTTTCGACAAAATCAAAGTTGCTTATCCGAATTTCCCGGAGGACTGTATTTCTTTTAAATTACTGCAAAGTTTACCAGAAACGTATGATCATCTAATTCAACAGATTTTGATGAGGAAAGATGAAGATTTTACATTCGAGAAAATCCTGGTTGATCTAATTATTGAAGAAAACCGTCAAGAAATGAAAGAAGAGAAGACAAATGAGATGCAGGTTTTCCAAGTTAAATCTAAAATTCGATGTTACAAGTGTCATGAAGATGGGCATATAAGAAGCAGATGCCCTTATGTCAAAAATGAAGACCGTCAAAGATTGACTTCACGAGAAAGAAATAAAAGGGGAAACCAGCACCAATCCCGGAAAGAATGGAGGGATGAAGGTACGAGCCCGAGGAGTAGAAATCGCCGATGGAGTTCTAGAAGGAAGTTGCAGGAGCGTCGCCGATCACCTTCAAATAATAGATGTGAGTATCCTTTGTATTTCTTGTCAGAGGCAAATCTTAGTCAGACCCAAGATAAAGGGAATACATTTATTTTTGACACTGCCGCATCAAATCACTGTTGCTCAAATAAGAACTGGTTTAGGACATTTGAACCCCTAAATGATGTAAACATGGCTGTTGCCGTGAAAAAGCAAACTTTCCCGATTGAGGGAAAAGGGGAAATCAAAGTTAAGTTCGGTAAAAGAACTGTAATTCTCAAAGATGTAATGTATTCTCCCCGTTTGAGACGAAATATTTTGTCTGGCACCAAGTTTGACCAGGGTGGTGCAAAATTTAAAGGTGGGGGAGGTTTCGTGGAGGTATCCGACAAACAGGGATTACTTTTTAAAGCTGAACTCAATAATGGAGTTTATAATGTTAATTGTAAAAAGTTTAAAAATTCTCCTAGTTCTAGTCATGTAAATAAAGAACCTTCTGTAGAATGCTGTCAAAGTGACATTGAAACTTGGCATAAACGCTGTGGACACGTCAACACTGAAAGTATTCGTAAAACTAGTAATCTTTCAGCTGTTCGTGGCCTACCTAAGTTTAAACATGTTAAATTAAACTGTGATGTTTGTAAATTAGGAAAATTTAAGCGTGTTAGTTTCAAGTCAATTGATAGAGTAAGAAGTACCCAGCCATTGCAATTATTGCATATGGATGTTTGGGGAAAATGTGAAGTAGAGGGTAGAAACGGAGAAAATTATTTTCTTTCTATTATTGATGACTATTCTAAAAGGTGTTCATTGTATCCTATTAAGTCAAAAAGTCAAGTTCCGGGAATTGTAAAACAACATATTCTGAGAGCCGAAAGATTTATCGGCACAAAGGTTGTCAGTATCAGATCTGATAACGGGACGGAATTTGTAAATCAGGAACTAGACGGGTTTTGTCAAAATATGGGTATACATCATGAACTCACAAATGTGTACACACCAGAGCAAAATGGATTAATTGAAAATTTTAACCGCACAGTAACAAATAGTGCACGCGTTTTGTTAAAAGAAAGTGGTTTGCCAAACAGTTTTGGGCCTGACGCGATGTTATATTTTGTATACACATGGAATAGAATTTGTCATTCAAGTCAAGAAAAGACTCCTTTTGAACTTTACGGGGGAAGAAAACCGTCTGTAAGACATTTAAAAGCATTCGGAACTACTTGTTTTGCCGGTATCCCACGACAATTAAGAAAGAAACTAGACCTAAAAGCCGAAAAAGGCGTTTTAATCGGATACGCGTTCAATCGTAAAGGATTTCGCGTTTATCTTCCAGACAAAGATAAAGTCATTGAAACAATCAACGTATCTTTCAAAGAGAACTCCTTTTTCAAGGACGAATTTACTTCCGAGCAGGAATCGCGCGGAAAAGAAAATACCCTTTTCTGGCCTCTTTCGCCTCAAGCCGAAGATAAGAATTCTTCGGAAGAAAGCGAAGATTCGAATCGCTTCAGAGAATTAGATGTTGAAAGTAGCTCTGAAGGGGGGGCGGAAAGTTCAGACAGTGAGGGGGATGATTCTAGTCGCAAACCAATGCGGGAAGCTAAGTGGATTCGGAAATTTGTCCCTAGACCTGATGGTTCAAGAAACGACGTATATTATTTTGAAAAGGGGAATAGCAAAAGATTAAGATCGTTGAATGATGTTCAAAAATATTGTCTTCGTGAAAACATAGCGTATAATCCGGAATTATTTAATTTTAAAGGCAATGATGATTTTCAGGGTGAAGTTTCAAATCAATCTAAAATTTTAACTCATGTTTCCTGACTAGACACAGAAATTAAAATCCCTTGAACATATAAACAGTCATTAAAATCTAATGAAAGGGGGGAATGGCAAAAATCAATGGAAATTGAAATAGGCACTATGCGTAAAAGAAATGTTTGGAATTTAGTCAAATTACCGGAAAATGTTAATCCTATCGGATGTAGATGGGTTTATAATTTAAAGAAAGGGGAAAATGGTGAAGTTTATAAAAGTAGACTAGTCGCTCAGGGGACTAATCAAGTGAGGGGACTAGATTTTGATCTAACCTTCTGCCCAGTAGTCTGCTTTAGTACCATTCGCTTTTTCTTTTCTTTGTTGGTATCAAGAGAAAATTGGCTACATATCCAATGTGACGTTAAAAGTGCGTACCTATATGCTCCTATCGATGAAATAATATATATGAAGCAACCCCCAGGTTTTATTGAAAAGGGAAAAGAAAATTATGTGTGCAAATTGAATAAAGCTATATACGGCTTGCACCAAAGCGGTCGTCTGTGGTTTTATGAAATTGAAAATATATTGCTTAAAATTGGTTTTCATAAATTTTTATCATGTAATTGTGTTTATTATACTGATAATGTGATTTTACTCTTATATGTGGATGACATTGTGTTATTCAGTGAGAAGGACAGGGATATTAGAGATGCTTTGAATTTACTTCAAAAACATGTTGAAATTAAAATTTTAGGTAAAACTAAAAAGCTACTAGGTGTAGAATTTGAAAATGAAGGAAATGGCTTAAATTTACATCAAACTGAATACATTCGTGTAGTTTATGAAAGATTTAGTAAATTTAAAATTCCTATTTCTTCTTTACCTATTAGTAAAGGATGTGTTTATTCAAAGTTAAATTGTCCTACTACTCCAGCTGAGATTGACGAAATGTCAAAATATCCATACAAGAGTTTATTAGGGTGTTTATCATTTATTTCTAGTAGAACACGTCCTGATATATCATATGCTGTTAACATTTTCAGCCAATTTCAAAGCAACCCAGGAATTGTACACTGGGATGGATTGTTGAAATTACTAGGATATGTTTTCCATACTAAAGATTTAAAATTAAACTTAAAATGTGAAAATGTTCAACTTATAACTTTTTCGGATGCTGATTTCGCCACAAATAAAGATGATAGAACCTCATTAGGCGGTCAACTTGTTTTACTTGATAAAGCTCCAATTGAATGGCGCACGTTCAAAGAACGAAGCGTTAGCCTTTCAACGATGGAAGCTGAATTTATTGCCATGACAGAATGTGCAAAAGAACTCATGTGGTTTGATCGTATAATTGACGAATGCATCAAAATAAAAATTGTTAAAAGTTGTAAAATTAAATCTATTTTGTATGTGGATAATCAGGCTACGTTAGATTTTGTTAAATCGCCTATCGAAAATCATCGTAGTAAACACATTGATATCAAATTGTTTTTCATTCGGGATTTAGTTCATAAAAATATTTTTAACGTGAGATATGTCAAAAGCAAAGATAACGTGTCGGACATATTCACGAAACCTCTCACCCGATTAGAAATTCAAAGATTTATTGAAAATTTTTTTGTACAAATATAATATAATTTAGAAACATTTTTTAGAAATTTTTGAAAATTGTTTAATGTACTTTAAATTTTTCTTCTTTGCATCATGTTTTGTGAAATGTTTTTGCAAGTTCTAACAATTTAATTGTCCACCTGAATGTTTCGGTGGCTTTTTCTTCCTATCAACCGGGTTGCGAACAGCTTTTTGTTACGTCTCGTTAAAAGTGAAAATGTAATTGTCAGAGTCTTCCCGGGAGTTAAGATAGAGGGAGTTTATTGTTGCATGAAGGTCTATCGCGGGTGTATTTGTTTTTCATTTTGTAAGACCCTATTTTGGAATATTGGAAACACCACTAGTTCCCGTTAGAATTTGTAATTTTCCTTCATTTAATATATTGTGGTGCAAAAATGTTATTAAAAAAAAAAAAAAAAAAAATTTGAATTGGTAAAAATGAAATTTTAATCAGTTAAAATTATCAGACAGTCTTTAAGTATAGATGGGAGCATTTTTTTTGAAGATTTTTAGTGATCTTTTTGTAAATGAAATTATTTAATGAGAAATGTGTAGTTAGTAAAAGAGCTTATTTACATTTCGTTATAAACATTTCTCAATATATGCTTATACTATACTATTTTCTAGACTGTGATATTTTATATGCTGATTCGAACAGTTACTGTGGGTTTTTATTTTATATTTCAGATTAATCTACTGTCATTGTTATAAATAAAACCGAAAAAATGATTGAAAAAAAATTATAAAGGACTTTGATCAAGAATTTGTTTTCGAACTTTTGATGAAAATTACGTGAAAACGTACTATGAGTTACGACGTACGAGAAAGTACGAAAGAAAAAAAAAAGGAAATTTCAAGATAATTGTTCTTTGAACTTTTGAATTTTTTTCAGCAAAGTGTATTGTATGTTGTGTTTTTCTCAAATTTTTCAGATCTAGATCTATATTGGAAGTTCGTAATATAGAGTCAAGTTTATATTTTAAAAATTGTTTATTGTTTTTCTCATATAATTCTTAATATGTGGAAATTGTGTTAATGTCTAAATGAAAGTTAAAATTTTTTTTGAATGTTTTCATTGTGAGATGATGAGAGGGGGGCCTTGTTAGGCATAAATGCCTGTTAATAACAACAGTAAATATTCCTATCTCATCACCTCACAACACCAATAGTAAAAGAATGTTTTTCCTTACTTATAATGTATTACCAATCATTCTGCATGACTGGGGTAAAAGAATCTTATCAGCACTCATTCACATTGGTCGAATCGACCGAATGTTTGTTTCACCTTCGTTCACCCTTGGCGGGAACTCCGTTGTGGATGACGTCATAGAAAGCTTCTAGAAGGAATCTGATGGCACGTGTGCTTAACGATAGCAGTGATGTGTCCGTTCACGTGACTCGGATATGCTAATGACCCGGGGGGATATTTAAACTGCTCGCGGCTTTAGTTCGCTCTCTCTCTTTGATCATCTCTCGTCGTGGTAGGCGGTCGCTCGTTCGGCATTCGAACTTGCTTGTTCGTGCCGTTCGCCCTTTATTAGAAATGATTAGCTGGACTTAGCTTATTTTCCAATGGGTCTACTTCATCAAAGTTTTTAGTCAATAGTCATGCAGTTTGCGTTGCACTGTTAGTTATCTCATGCAGAAGTAGCATGTAAAGAGATTATGTTGTTAGTATTTATTTTTATCATTTACAGCGTGTTTTTATCTATTTATATTATCGTTTAAATAAACTTCATGAAAGTTAGAAATAGTTTGTCAAGTTCTTATTTCCGAACTCACTCTGCTAGTATCAAAGAAACATTGGGGAGATATTATTAGATTAGAAATTCTCCCCAACAGTAACAAGGCACAAATGAAACAGCACTTCAATATTGAAAGAACGCATCAATGGTACCAACTTTCATAGACATCGTTACTGATTTTTCATCCAAAACTTATAGCATTAATGTAAAAATATTGTACACATTTTTTTGTCACAGTTTAATACGGTTACAGTTTTCCATCGATCGGTGCCGGTTCGCCGGACCAGTGATTTATAATCCCTGGTGTAAATGATTGTGAAAACCGAAGACGTCACCAAATTATAGCTTTTTTCATTAAAAAATTAATTAGCCCTAAATATTTCACATTCTACATACCAATTTGCTTGCTTGAAAATCGCAAATATTCCCATTAAATGAGAATAACGCGGTAAATAATATTGATGAATAATGATGATTGAATTTCACCGTTTTCATGGGTCACAGCAACATTAGTTTTTCCCGCATAAAACTCTTATTATTTAAATCCAAACTAACGACTGTCTGTCACTGGACACTTGTCTCTTACTGATGCTATTATGCAAATATCAGTTATGGAAACCCGCCAGGAAATATACCATGCTTTAAGATTGTCTTTGTAGTAAAAAAGGTGATGCAGAAAATATTTTTCTGTGTAAACTACGGCGGAAAGTCGCAGTTTCTTTACTACATCAAATCTTCAAAAGCGAATTTCCTGCAACGCTTCGATTTAAAGTTTTAAGGATAACCACTATTAATTTAACGAGAGAGAGAGACCTAAATGTAACACAATGTCCTTACGTTTCTATTTGAGAAGGACAGTTTACTGGAAACTCCGTGTCAATTTTTTTTAACTCAGATGAGATTCCTTTGAAATTTCCTGTGATATTTTTCACTTGGAATAGAAATGTTCTTTCTCTTAGCAGAAAAGAAAACCTGAAAGCTCTGGCACAATGTCAGGAAGGAATTGAAAATCTTCTTAATGGTTTCTTCATTTTAAATTTATTTTTCTTTTTGACTAAGGCATTCGTATGTATTCGATTAAATGCGTTCATTTTCTTGGCAAAGGATACTTTTCCCCATTCAGAAAGGATATATATCGTGAGAGCTTGAAAATGCATCGTACATTTTTAAATATCCGTGGGTCTCTCTTTTTCCTTTGCAGAGGTCAAATACATAAAAGGTTTTTTGCTTTTTTCTAGATAGAAGAATAATCATAATATAGGGTTAGCACAAAAGAATATCCCGGTTTTAAAAATTTATATTTCATAAAGTATTACACTTATCACTATAAATGATATATAAAAATAAAGATAAATTGTCCAAGTTTCTTTTCACTCACAAATGTTCGATGTGTGCGCCTTTCGTAAAGTTGCACACACATTAAACATACATTTTGGAATATTTCACCGTCAATTTTTGTAATGCTACACATAAGAGATCTTTCAGTTCTAGCAATGTGTTTGGCAATGGTGGTGTACAAACACTATCTCTGAAAAGGGTAAATCATCAACACCTGCACGACCAATCCAGCGTTGCGGAACGTCAGTGGCGCGGCGATGGGTGGGGGAGGGGTTTAGGGTAACCCCCCTCCCCCCGATGTGTTGGTTTTAGCATTGTTGCCAATCGTAATACAATAGTTAATACGCGTGGAATGACTGTATGAACCAAAAAAAACCTCCAGGAGGAATTTCTGGCTGCTCTAGTCAGGGGCGCGCCGTCCCTTTGTGCAAGGTCGTTCGCAGCACGACGGCGCCAGAGTTAAAAAAGCGCCGAGCTTTACCAATCAAAAATGCTCCCAATAGAGGGGGGAGGGATTTCCAACCAAAAAAACAAATTGAGCTTTTCATTAAATTTATAAAAGTAGCGGTAAAATTATACTGCTCATTAAAACAAGAAATCCTCCTTGCTGCCTATCAATAAGGAAAAATTATTGCCTCGTTGTGTCTAAATATGCTATTCAAAAGCGCAATCTTTTACACTGAAAACAATTGATGCTAATTAATGCATACATTAGAATTTTTCTTCATATGTGGAACCATGAATATTATTTCGGTATATCTATAATTTCACAAGGTTGAGCATACGAAGCAGCGCAAGAAATTTTCTATTTCTTATTTTGGTTATTGCGATGAATACGTTATATTATAACTCGTGCAATATGTCTTTTTTGTGATTTTTAGCAATTGTTCGTGGTAATTCCACTGCATCATGTTATCATACATTAAAATGTGCGTTAAGAGCATTTGCATATTATTTACTTGTGTGTAAAATACATATATTGAGACAATAACTTAAATTAACCTTTTAGATCCGAAAAGTAATGACTCTTGACCCTAATTACTCAATTTTTCCAACCCTTTTTCTTCAACTATTTGTGTATTAAAGTAAAGAAAGAGTTTTAGACAATGTGCTTGTTTTAGATATTTAATTCAATGCCTTTTTAACGATTTAGTATTTTAAAACTATTCGTTTTACCGGCGAATTTTACCAGGATGCTTAGTGCAATGTTTTTCAAAAATATTTACTATTGAAGGGGGAAAAACGCGTCTTCGGAACACAAGGTGATTTTAATAAGGAAAAGAAATAATGATGTTGGGGTAAAACTTTCATTTATTTTTAAAAAAATCTAGTTAAAAATTCTCAATAGTTTCAACTAATTGGTCAGCTACTTCCCCTCCGTCCTACTTCTTTTCTTTTTTCCTTATTATTTTTCTTTTTCCGAGTTCGCCTAAAAAAAAGAAAGCTTTCAAATTGCTACTCCTGCGAATCCCCCCCCCCACACACACACACAAAAGCATTACGGAGAATCTCAAATTTCGTTTCCAGATCTTCAATTTCGCAAAATTTCGCGGAAGCACTTGAATACGAAACAACATCGCTTAAAATCGCGTTAGAAAATCATTTAAAAATGCGTTTTTAGAGCTTCAATTTCGAAAGATTGCCGGACCTAATTTTACCAAATATGGTCAATCACGTTTTTAAGACTTCAGTTTCAGAAAATATTCGGGCAAGGGCTTCCGAACCTCCTTCCTTAAATATCATCAAAAATTAGGTTTTTCAAGCATGACTTTCGAAAATTTAAGTTAGAATAGCCTCTGAACCACTTCTCCTAATATCATAAAATACTGCTTAGGTTTCTAGGACTTTAGGTTTCCTAGAGCTTCAGAATTCCCTTCTCGTAAAAATCTTCAAAGTTGTCTACAATTGCATTTTTTAAAGTTCAATTTCGAAAAATTTCAAGGGAGAAAAAGAATTGATTTCTATCTATTTTTCAAAAAAAAAAAAAAAACGATCGGGTAGAATCCCAGAGTTTAAACCCTTATTCTGACGTCAATAAACATGGCCTATAATCACGTTTTAAGGCTTCAACTTCTATAAATTTCCTCGGAGCCCCTTTTACCTTTTTTCCCCATAACACCACCAAAGATCGTCTAAAACTGCGTTTTTCAAACTACAAGTTTCAAAAATTTTTCCGGGGAGAACCCCCGGACCCCTCTTATTAAAAAGATTTTTTTTTTCAATTTATGTTCCCTTAAAACTATTTCGTAGTTGCGCCATTGCTCCTGTTGTCATGTTTTTGAAAGGCATAAAAGTCTTATTAATTGTTCATCACTTAGAGTAGATAGATATTCAAAGTGGTTTTAACTTAGATATTAAAATATTTCCTTCGTTCAAAGCGCATTATTAGCATATCAGAGGAGCTGCTGAACACGGAATAAGTTCGAGATGCAAAGTAAAAACGTTCACCATATTGTGAAATTAAATATTCACACAATTTTTGTATGTTCTAGTGCGGAACGCGTACGTTTAAGTAGTTACGTATGCTCAAAAAACTTGGACAGTTTATTTTTATGCATCATTTCATTTGTAGTGGTAAGTGTAATAATTTATGAAATATAAATAATAAAACCTTAATATTCCTTTATGCTAACCCAGTGTTATTCTTATAACGCACTTACTATTAAATATTTGAAGCATATTGATGGAAAATATAGTAATTGTAATAGTAAATTCCAAATAATCTAAATTTACATCAACAAGCAGAGTCTGACTACATACATATAAATCTACTAATAGATAAATAAGATAAATAGGTAGTAGGTTTAAATAAGATTTGTGAAGGACAAAAACCCAGTAATAGATACTCTCCGTATCATTCTCTGAGAGCAACTTGCGTAGGAAAACGCAGCTGAGAAAGACATCCATTGAGAGCTTTCAAATGGCTCATCAATTACGATTTGAATGAAGGGAAAGTGAATATTGCAGTAAGAAGAAACGGACCGTAATTGAAAGAGGAATAGCAAAAGCCTGGCTGGTAGTATTGAATGTGACAGGCCCATAGGCCAAACTGAAAAAAATACTTAAGTTTCCGATCGAGGAATAAATTCATTTACTATTTTAAATAAATATATGACAAACTAAGTATAAAACAGAAGGTGTACAGTTTATTTGTGGTATAGTGTTGAAATAATGTCGGTGATATTGAAACTACGATAAGATTACTGAGAAAACATACATGCATTAAGGTAAACACATCAGTTGGAGTCAGTGCTTAGTAGTGCTTCAGTATTGGGCACTTTAAGGTTTATATTTGAAAAAATAGGATTCCAGGTTTCCCAGCACGTTTGATGCACTTATAAATCCATTGGGAGATCTGGAATCTCTTTTTTTTTCCAAATATAAACTTTGATGTGGCCACTACTGAAACACTGGTCACTACTGGTGTGTTAACCGTACTAATTGTATTACGGAATATGTCCCTGAAAGTTTTGCACAGTTTTGCATAGCAATTTTGAGTTGCATCGGTTTGTAAATCCTAAATTTTCTGCATATGGATGAAAGAAGTGGACTTTGAACAATTAATTTATGTCATCATTCATTTGCAAGAAAATCTTTACGAATAAAATGACATCGAAGCGTGAAGAAGTAAGATTCAAAACGTTTCACGGTTGATTCGATAGCAACAAAAGAATCTTACAACGTGATTAAAAAAAAAGGTGATTCTTCCACAATTGTTGAACCTATAAATTTTGGTACTAAGAGTAAGAATTACCTTCAAGAGTCTAATAAAAAGTAAAAAAAATCATTTCTATTGAAAAATTCGGTAGCACTCTCTCTGTCCAGCTGGGACTTTGTCAATGTGGGCATATAAGCTCACCTTTCATCCGAGAGGACACAAGAAAGCCCACTGTGTATGTCAATGAGTGCCTGCATTGTAATTGTGTACATCTCTTGTCATTTCTACAAACGCATAAATATTCTGTACGCTTCTGGCCTAATTTAGTGACAACACATTGCTAATTTGGCAAAAAAATTTTTTTTTAATCCTCCTAATACAGAAAACTCCCGATTATTCACGGAATAGGGTGGCACGCTAACCGAGCATGAGTGAAAACCGCAGATAATCTAAATAATAGGTATAAAACGATAGTACTCTAGGAAATAGCTGAAAAATATGGATAACACTCACACATACATTTAAATTAAAGCTAAAAGCATTTATATAATTCATCTAATAACATTAAATATAAAAATATACACATGTAAAAGCTAAAAACGAACAATAACACAATCATAAGTTTAAAAAACATTTAATGACCGTTATTTATTTGTTTTTTAATTATTATGAAAAGACTCGCGGATAATCCGACGATAGATAATCAGGAGTTAACTGTATCGGGAGTTTACTGTACTGATCTAAGTACTCCTCGTGAATGTTGTGCGAGTCAGGTTCTTGCTAAACAGATACTTCGTTAAGATGGAAAATGTGCTGAAAGTTTCACAACTTTCAAGAAATTATGATTGCAAAGGAGTGAAAATATTTAAATTAACTGCAAAAGTTGGTATGCACTATCAAACAAATAGTGAGACTTCTTTCTGAAAAATATTTGAGGTATCCGAACACGTTTGGAGCCCTGTTTTAGAAAACTTATGTTTAGAAACATTGTAATTACATTCTCTGGTGTAGTTTTAGACAAAATGAATAATTAACTAGCATTTTTTGAAACTTTTTTAAGTTTTTCTGATAAAAATTGTAAATATTACGAATTTTCGTGGAAATTTCTAGAAATTCAAAGAATTTAAAAAGATTTTTTTTAATTATAAGAATAAAAGTATCACCGAAATATCTGATTGACTCTTATCTAGGGCAGATACCAAAAATTAATTAGTTATTAAAAAAATGTTGGAAATAAAAAAAATTTCAAAGCTCACCAAAGCTTTTTTTTTTTTTTTTTTTTTGAAGAATTTTACGCAAATTTTCTAATTTATAATTTAAAAACAGTTTATAACTAATAAAATAGTGCCGTTATGATTTACATTTTGTATGTTACATTCCTTAGCTACAGAATATAGACGAAATCTGAAAAGTTTCATAATAATCGGATAAGAATTTTTTAGTTATCATTTTTAAAGGGAGAAAATTCGACAAAAAACTTATTTCGAGAAAAATGCATTTGAAGCTTCTAATGTTTTAACACTATATTATACACGTACGCATAGCAAAATCTTTGCTTCTAATGAACGTAGAGACAAAAAATTGACGAGCTTTGTAAACCTAAGGAATTAATTGATGCAATAAATTCATGAATTTGTAAAATTATGTCCTCTCTCCCACCTACAATTGAACACAATGTCAGAGTTTCTCTTGTAGAAAGAGAGAAACCTGTTACGTAGGTCTTAACAAACAGCTGGAAAAATTTCGCCAGTCTCAACATTACATTTATGAATATGCTTAATAAGTGTTAATACTACGCGTTGAGAATAAGACAATTTTAGCAAATTTCAATTCGCCAAACACAGAACTGTTTAAGATGAGTTAATAAGATTAATAAACGAAGAAATATCTTTTCTAGCAAGTAATTTTTGTTTACAAAGCGTAAAAAAAACATATTTGTTTTCTTTTCTTTTGCCCGTCTCCGACTCTTGAAATTTAAACGTTCGACTACGGGCTCTGACTCCGCAGCCCTGGTTTTTACTATGAAATAATGATTGTTGATATGATTTGGTTTTATTTTCATTCTAAAGTTTAACTTATTTATTATATTTTGCCAACAGGGGGGAAATAAATGTAAATTTGGAGCCCTTTGTGTTTTAACATTAAGAACTGTGCAAGACCTTTGTGCTTTAATAATAAGAACTGTGCAGTGCTGGCAATTTTTTCTGGTGAAAATTATTTATTTAAGTGGACATTTTACTATATTTTATTTATTTTCTAATTTATTTATATTTTAAATTATTTTTTGGAAACAAAGGAAAAATAAACTCCGAGGTGCTTTACTTTTACCAGGAAAAAAGAGCTTAACAAATTATTTTTTAAATGTATTTATTTAGATGAGCTCTTCATTTTTAATACTTTTTTTTTCTTTTTAAAAGATTCTTCAAAATTTGCAATCTTAGCTAATTTAGAGAATATTGATTAAATACTTGAAAGTCGATGTTGTCAGACAGGGAAAGCAGGTTCTGTTTATTCTGGAATGAACTTCTTGTTATTTCATTCACTTTGGAAGCGTTATTTGAGTCCTTTTTCTGCATTTATTGAAGTAGAAACTGTGCTACAGGAGTAAAATTAAAATAATTTATGCGTATTTTTATTTTCCCTCCAAAAGTTATTTTTCGTTGGCGGGTTCCAATTTCAATATTAATAAAGAAATTTTGTTTAAATTTATCAGAAACGAACTCAAAAATTTTAATCTTTCGTGTTCAAAATGATAAACGTCAAACATCCATCTTCGCTCAAACTAGACATATTTCACTTTAGAACGGTATGCATTAGCCTTCAAACCAGTGTTTTAAGAAAATGTACCATTTCTGATTTCGTGCCTTAAAAGCTTTCATTCAGTTTAGTGTCCTTGAAAATGAGTTAGGGTGTGAATACATTAGTATGTTGAAATGTTTCTTTGCGTGTTTGAAACATAATCTGACTTATACGCATATGAGTAAGTCTTCAGCATATCCGTCTACGATACTAAGTAAGCCATAAATCAAAGAACTCCAAAGATTAAATTATATATTTAGCTAGCACACATGATGTATTGTCAAAGTTCTAAACGTTTGAACATAATAAACTAAATTTCAAGTTTGTGAGGTGTCATGTAAAAGACGAATTCATGCGAAATTTTATAACTTGAAAATGAAAAATTATCGGTAACCACCGAAGACATTGGCGATTAAATGAAAATAAATTTAGCGGTTAAAATCTCCCACTCGCCACCCGGTTGCCACCTTAAAAAGTAAATTATTGAGTTTGGAATGTACGAAGGAATTCAGTAATTGGTACCATTTTCTCTACTAAAATCAAAATGTAGCCTGCATGAACTATTTTATTAAAGATGTATTAATTACAGTAATTAATGTACTTAGAACTTAATTTCAACAATGAAAAAGAATATATATTGTTTTGTACATTTAGTACAGTTGTTTAGTACATAGTAGTTTACAAAGGTAGCCATATTTCAAATGATCTATTTCAAAAAAGTGTGTGTTGTCAAGACACACGATAGAAGTAAACTAGTATGTTGTGGCCATCACGAAACTTTCTTCTATATTTTTCCTTTTTCTGATCCCTCCCCATGCTTGACGAGGAAGGGGCATCCCACGGTATTTTTGACATTATGTAGAGTCCGTAACGTGACCTTTTTTTGCCATAACTTCTTAATTTACAGTTTGATTTGCAAATTATTTTAATTTGAGTTGGTGTGTTGGAAGGAAAAGATCAAAATAAAATAATATGCTAATCAAACAGTAAATTAAAAAGTTATGGCAAAAAAGGTCACGTTACGGACTCTACATAAATGTCAGAAATACCTTGGAATGCCCCGGAAGCAATATTCCTAACAAAAACAAAATTACACATGCAAAAACTTGACGACCATCCCAATGTCTGAATTATTGTAAAAACAAAACAAAGAGCGAAAATTGAAAGTTACTTTAAAAACCTTACTTGAATTAATTACAAATATTTTATTTATTAACAAACATAAGATGGCAACAGTTAAAAATTTTAAATCATTGAGATAATATTTCCGATCATTTCCATACAATTAAAATCACGAGAAATACGCAGACGACAATCTATTACGATTTATCTTTCTTATTGTTGCATTAATAAAACTATTTTTATTCGCAAAAAAAAAAAAAAAAAAAATCAGCACCTCTTGGAGCGATTGGAGTCAAAATTGAACCAAAGCCTGTTTACGTATGTATTCACATATATTCCAAATTTCAACCAGAATGCAGCATTACTTCTTGAGATAGGGCACTCACAATGGAAAAAAAAGAACGGGCGATTGCGCTACCCCCTTTTTAGCTGTTGACACCAAAATAAAATCAGCTCTTATACCCACTAAGGGCTACTTGACAAAAAATTTTTGTTTGATTCCGTTTGTTATTTCTTGAGATACAGCAGTCACAATTGACGACAAAAAACGTTCTATAACTCAACCCCCGTTTGAGCTATTGACACCAAAATTGAATCAGCACCTGTTCCTGTTAATACCAACATATGGACCAAATTTTGTTTGATTCCGCCAGTAACTTCCTGAGGAATAGCAAGCACGCGTAACTCAAAAAACGTCCCATTGCTCCACCCCCCTTGGAGGAATTCGCGCCAAAAACCAATGGGCACAAGTTCACATAGGGGCACATATGTGTGCCAAATTTCGTTCAATTTCATGCGGTAGTTTTTGCTGTAGAGCGGCCACAAAAAACTGGTCACACACAGACGTGACACACATACACACACACACACACACACA
This sequence comes from Uloborus diversus, assembly GCF_026930045.1. Lineage (NCBI taxonomy): Eukaryota > Metazoa > Arthropoda > Arachnida > Araneae > Uloboridae > Uloborus > Uloborus diversus. Next base: position 100,305,388 of record NC_072739.1, on the reverse strand, counting down.
CACACACACATACACACACACAGACAGACAGACATTTTCCAAAAATAGTCGAAATGGACTCAGCACACCTCAAAACGTTCGAATCCGTCAAAATTCGAAATTCGAAAATTTGCACGAATCCAATACTTTCTTCTATATATTAGATATAGAAGAAAGTAAAAAGTAAAACTTTCTTATTATCTTTTTTTTTTCTTTTTTTTTTTTTTTACATTCTGAAGTTACTTCACTCGCACGTTTTCTCTCCCTTCACGTTCTTGTTCTTTCTGCACTTGATTTCAGTATATTCACAGCAAAATTGTATATTTTAATGAAGAAAATAGATTATAAACACCGAAAAACTAAAAAACACTCGAAATTCGCTTATCAATTTCTCCCTCCCTGTTTTTCAGTTTCGACCATACCTTTTGATGTTTTAAAGATGGGAGGAAATTTGAAATGTCAGCCGAAACTGGGGATTAACCGTAGTTTTCAAGTTAATTTTGTTGATAAAAGTTAACAAACGAATTTCAAGGCTGAACTTAAGTAATGTGGATTACGCTTTTCAACGAATAACTTGACTTAAATCAAAGACATTTTCCAAAGCCTGCATTATTTGGAAAGTTTAAAATAAACAAAATCCACAAATATATGCTTGTTTAGGTTTAACACTTGAATTAATTTGTGAAGTTTACTAACAAAACTAATTTTATAATTACTACTAGCAGTACCCGCACGGCTTTGCCCGTAGTAGAAAATTAAAATGTCTTTTGGTTCGCTTGTATATTTACAAATAATGTATGGTAAATTTCTAGCCAATTTGTTTGCCCATGTTACGGTTCCACGTTATGATAACTTAGTAATTTACTCGTCCATCCTATGATAATTTTGCTCTAGAAAATGTTCTTAAAATTGGAATAGAAAAAGAACAAAATCGAATTTTCGAAAAATCGCTTCGAGATGCACACTCTCATGTTCAAACTAACTTTGCACCCAATTTCAGGAAAATCGGCCGAACGGTCTAGGCGCTATGCACGTCACAGAGATCCAGACATCCAGACAGAGAGACATCCAGATATCCAGGCAGAGAGACTTTCAGCTTTATTATTATTAAATATAAAGATTGTTTTTCATTGTTTTTAACAAAATTTAAAACTTACTACAGCACTTCCGTCGCACAAAGAGGTTGAGGATCAGTATTTCAAACCCATCACATAAAAGTTTCACTTCAAAAAATCTTTTTTTTCGACCAAAAAAATGTGTTACACTTCTTGCCCTCTCCCATTCCTTGTTACAAACTGTCACAGTTTCATGAGCCTCCCTTCCCCTCAAAACTTGACATCATTTGTGAGCGACCCCCTATTGGCCTCTGGACACTAAAGAACTTTCCCAGTTTTGCCCTTTAGATTATTTTACTGCAACGAATTTACGAACTTTTTTTCCGGAAAAAAAAATTTACAGAATTATCTTTTTACTTCTAAATACTTCATTTAAATAAATGCTCTAAATTTTAAAATGAAACTCTACTAAAAATACAAAACATCTGCACGATACGAATTGCCTCGTTGAACTTGCGAACAGATCTATTTACTAACGAAGGGAGTTAATTTGATTAGTTTCCGCTGAAATTGAGTCATTTGAGTTAACTAATTTGATTGGTCTCAGTTGAAGCAGATTCTTTGAAAGTTACTTCAGTTAATTGCTTTAGTTTTAATCATTGTTTTGCCTATCATAAGCAATCATTTTAACTGGTTAAAACAGATGTCAACAGATAGTGGAAGTCATTAAATCTTCAGTCTGTTGCTCCAAGTTTATATAAGCGTTACTAACATTAGTTTTTTTTTCTTTTAAATAAAATCATACTTTAATAAAAATTACTTGTATTTTTCCATTTGTTATTTACATGGGGAATGTTTAGATAAAACCACCAGTGGTTAACATTAAAACTAGTTGTAATTGACAGTTTGAAAGGAGAGCATTGCAAATTTGAACACTATTTTATAATTTCGATTAAATAACATAAAACAAAGAACTAAATAAATTTTTAACTAAAATTATAGAATGCTATTTGAATCTGCAATACGTACATTTCAATTTTTTCCTTTGAAGTGTCAACGAAAGCCCTGAATCGTAGAATAAGGCACGACTCCTCCGCCATCTTGGGGCTAAACGATGCTCTCTTCCTACTGTTTAACCACGGATTGTATGGAAAGACAAACATCAGTTTTACAGAAATGGACGAATCTATTATTTTTTAGCGATGCCAGTTTTTGCAAAAGCAGAGTCTCATTCAAATGAGCGGAATACCGGCTTCAAATTTTTACTTTTCTCCCTCATTCAGATATATTCGTCTTATCTGGACGTTTGAAAATTCCATACAATCCCTGGTTGGACAGTATGTCTGATATGGCGAAGTCGCGTGTTTTACCTCTCAATTGTGGTTGCTTATTAGTTCCATGTTAATCCACAATCAAGGAGCATCACAATCAAGAAGCGAAACACCCTACTTCATTATAGCAGACATTGGAAGAAAGCAGCATTTAGCCCCAAGATGACGGAGGTATCGCTGCTTTGACTACAATCTAAGCCATTAGTTTCAACTACTTACTGAAGTGTCTTCCTACTTACTGTAGTGGAAGTTTTTCCTTACTTAGCAAACCAATTTATTTCATAAATTTTAGAAACAAAGTTGGAATAAATCGAAATTTAAATTTAACCAAAAATAGATTACGGATGCTGGTAACCGGTGTTTCACGACAATTCCAGGTTTTTTTTTCAGCTAAATGTATCATTTTATCCTTGTTTTAAAACATTTTGCTTTTGATTAACCGATGTATTGACATTTTATTAGTTTCATTTCATTGTGTGGTAAAAAACAAAATTTCGAATTGCTTCTGACTCTACTCTTGCTGATTCTTAGATAAAATGACTCCATGAATTCAAAAATGACCATTGTCTACTGCAATTTGTCATACCTCCTCCCTGTTTTTTTTTTTTTTTTTTTTTTTTTTTTTTTTTTTTTTTTTTGAGCAATCACGATTGCTTATTGCTTTCATTTGGACTGTTTTTGGGCGTGCTATCATTTTTCCCACCGGCGCGGCGCCACCCTCTGCCAGCACCGCCCGTCGCGTCGGCCGGCCTCACAATGCTGCTCCTCTGGCAAAAACCGTCTCCAGGTTGCGTCCATATCCTACACACACACACACACATACACACACACCTACAAACACACGCACACTCGTGATTGCGAAAAACATAAATATAACACGTTGTAAGAAAAAGTCATGTTGCATAGAGTCACACAGCAGATCTTCAGCATATTAATGCTGGATTATAAATGTACATTAATGCAATATTGTGAATATACATTAATGCTTTTATAAGTGTACTTAATTTCATATTTAATTTTAATTATAACTCCAAATGTAAGTTGTACAAGGACAAACAATACGGGAAGGTTCTTTCTGAAGTTCTGCGGTACGACTCGTATGCAACATGCATTTCCCAAGGGTATTTTAATACCATTACAGTAGAACCTCAATTAACCGAGGTTTCTGTTAACCGAGCTGATAACTAAGTCTATTTTTTAAAAAACTTTTAATTTAATATTAAATGAAGAGTTTTAAATTTGAAAATAAGAATATTTTCTAGAAGTTTGTTTCTTTAAATGCATCTTTCAACAGTTAACTCGACATTGAAATAAAATTAATAAATAATATATTTTTTTTAAACTTATTACAAGTTATATTCAATTTTAGTTTTTTAATTGTAAAACATTGCTTTTTACGTGGTCCATTTTTATCTTTTAAAAATATATTCTACTGCATTTCAATTAATACTTTTTAAAAGTCTGAGATTCTGTCAGGCTTTTATGCAAAGTTTCTATTAATCGAGATTTCCGACATCCGAGGCACTAGCGGTCCCAATTAGCTCGGATAATCGTGATTCTACTATTTTAAATTTTAACACGTGACACCTTTTTCAGACATGGGACTCATAGGAATGAATCCTATGCTCTTTTACACTGAAAAATAAGTGAATAAATTGTAGAACAAACTTTTAGGAAGAAAAAGTTCACTTTTGCTGTTTTTTCAATATTTTAGGAGGAATACTCCCATTAGTCTTCTAACAAGTTACAAATGCTCATGCTTTTGCACTTTCCACTTCTCTAGCCTCTCAGAAGAAATTTAATGGTTAATTTAATGTTTCCTTCCCCTCCAAATAATTATAATGGTCATGAAACCGCGGAAAACTGAAAGCAATGGGGTTGTTTCCTTCAGTCAAAAGTACTACTTTTAGTCACTGAAATTGATAGAAGGAGCAAAAAAAAAAATAACATGAACCCAGAAAATACTTTCATTTTCCCAACAGTTATTTTTTAATTAATTTTTTTAAATGTTCGATTTTGAAAACAAGGCGTGATCTTTATGACGTCACAAATGATGTCCTTCGGCCATTTTTCACTGCGTTTCCACCTTATGATAATCAAGAAGCGAATTAAAATTGCTCTCTACGCTTGCTATCAACCATATCGTTGCCAATACACGTGAGTAAAATGCGAATTAAATATTTTGAGCTGTGAATGGCAACACTAAATGGCATTTCATCCTTTGTGACGTCACACGACAGAAGCGTAAGCATTAAAAGCGCGCCGATTTAAATAATTTTTTTTAAAAAATAAACTTAAATAAATTATTTAGAAAACGGTCAGATCCTATGTGTTTAAACATGCTCTTTCAGAAAAAAATACTTTTAAAATTTTGGAAACGACCCCATTGTGAGATTCGAAAAAGTGCGGATGGTGTGGGAAAATGGTTGTCTTATTTTGATTCAGGGGATCATTTTACTTAAGATTCAGCATGGATGGTGTCAAAAGCATTTTCGGAGGGAGGGGGGTCCGTACAGCGTTTTCAACTCATATAATTAATTCCAGTCTACTAAATAAATTTGCGCCTCCAAAATTAGAGGGACTTCAAAGCAAATGAATGGGGAAAAAGAGTTGAATATCATCAAACAAATACCTTCTAATAACTTTTAATAATACAGGGTGTATCAAAAAGGATCATCTGATTTGGCATGTCTATATTTCGAACAGTAATAAACATATGCAATTACAAATTTTTTTGGATGAAAGGGAAACTGAAAAAGTTTGTATATGTCCTTCCATTTTCAAAGGTGTTCCATATGTCTACCTTTAGATATACGGCATATGTCTAAACGGTATTGAAACTCGTCCCACACTGCAGCGAGCCTGTCCTGAGTTACGGATTCCACTGCTGTTGTTATGCGCTTCCTTAGATCATCCATTGTTGTTGGTAGAGGAGGCACATATACAGAGTCCTTGATAAATCCCCACAAGAAAAAATCACATACAGTAAGGTCCGGTGACCTTGGAGGCCAGAAATGTAAGGATTTGTCATTTTGTCCAGTGCGGCCGATCCACCGATCACGAATCGTTTCATTTAAAAATTCGCGGACTGCCAGATGCCAGTGTGGCGGTGCCCCATCCTGTTGGTAAATGTAATCATTCGAATGTCTCCAGTTGGGGGAAAAGATAATTCTCCAGCATATCGAGGTACGTTATTCCTGTGACAGTGTTCTTAGCAAAGAAAAAAGGACCGTACACCTTTTTCCGTGAAACCGCACAAAACACATCAAATTTTGGAGAGTCTCTCTCATGTTCCACAATTTCATGTGGTTTTTCTGTACCCCATATTCTAATGTTACGGCGGTTCACCTTTCCATTTAAATGAAATGTTGCCTCGCAGCTAAACACTATTCGTGATACAAAATCTTCATCGTCCATCATTTTATCAAGAACAAAGTTACAAAACTCCACGCGTCGTTCTTTGTCACCTTCACTAAGAGCTTGCAGTAATTGAAGTCTGTATCCTTTCATGCATAATCTTCGACGTAACACACGCCAGACGGACATCGTAGGCATGTTGAGCTGTCGAGCAGCGTGGCGAACAGATTTCTGCGGGCTGCGTGTGAAACAATGGCGGACGCGCTCTACGTCTGCATCGGAGACTCTGGGACGGCCCGGCGATTTGCCTTTACACAGACAACCTGTTTCTTGAAATTGTTCATACCATCGTCTAATGCTCTGTGATGTAGGAGGATCAACACCGTACTTATTACGAAAGTCACGCTGAACGGTTATTACAGTCTCACACTGCGAAAAACGTAGAACACAAAATGCTTTTTGTGGTCCAGACGCCATTTTCACTAGAACTGAAGTGGGTGTTCACTCAAACGCGCTGCGCTACCCAGCGGGAACCATGTAAAACTTGAGAGTTTCCTCTTTCCAACAGTACGTTGTTGGCGCCTTTAGCTCGAAAAACAGAATAGTTATGATTTTTTGAAATCGGATGATTCTTTTTGGTACACCCTGTATATATATATATATATATATATATATATATATATATATATATATATATATATATATATATATATTCCTTATAAACATTCTTCTCGAAGATCGCTGGTCTCGAAGTCTTGTTTGAAAACATATCTTGACGTTTCGCAAATGCACAATCGAGCTACAAGGTACTTACATCTTTTAGCAATCAGATTTTGCATCATCTTGGAGCATTTTTGATTGCATTTTCACAGAAGCACTTGTTTTTTCAATAGACTTCTTGAAAACCACGTATTTTTAAGATACTCTTTAATAAACGCAACACTTTGTTAACGTGAATTGGTTGTGAAAAAAGTTTACTTCTACTTTCACGGCAACAATTCGAGACATTTCTTAAAACGTGGAAAATTTGGTCATAACATTTTTAATGATGTTATGTTTCAGAAACAAAAAGAAGTTAAAACATCCTTTTAATTTGGAAGTAAAGTATTGCATAAATTTTTGGGTTCACCAGACACAGGATCACACAAAGTTTCTAGTTCACAAGACACAGGATCACGCACAAATTTTCTTGTTCGCCAAACACAGGATCACTCACAAATTTTTGAGTTCACCAGACACAGGATCACTCACAAATTTTCTTGTTTGCCAGACACAGGATCACACACAAATTTTTTAGTCTTTCAACATTGCAATAGTGACTCATATTTCAGTTGCATGTCAATGAGCCCCTTTTACGCCGCTTGTTATGGCATCAAGATGGAAGCTCCACAAGCCATTTTACACATTGTATTCCAAAAGGGAAACCATTAACGCATGTGAACAACTACCAGCTCTGAAGTTTAAAAAGATTTGCTGTTGATCCGTCCACAGTAAATGCAAATGCACTTCGTAGTGACTAAAAATATAAGTCTCAACTATGAAGTGATATGCTCTGAAAATTATCTAAAAGCGTTGTAAACCAAATCAGCAGGAAAGTTTTCTCGTAACCGGTGGCCAGCAACGTTAGAGTGCTTTGTCTGTACATTGGTATAGAAATGGTTCAAAAGAGTCTGTCAGCAGTGGGATTATAGAAAGAAAGGTTTAAAATGACTTTAATTTCTAAAAATATGTTTTTAAAAATATTCTTCGAAGGATTAAAATATCTAATTTAGTTATATAATACGAATTTCATTAGTCCAGCGGAGGGCTTAAATATCATACGATACGCATTTTTTTTTTTTTTTTTTTTTTTTCGTGAAAAAGAATTTTACCCTGCAACTATTTTCGCTATACGCAATTGAAAAAATAATCATAAAAATGCAAAAAATGTAAACTAAAATGTTATTTTTTACAAATTTATCAAAACTTTAAAGGCATGGTGGGGATCTAATTATATTTTGATTTCAAAACATGTTTTTACAAACGTTTCATACTAATATACACCATTTTTTTTTATCACAGGAATTTTCAATTTTTGAAAAAAAGCAAAAATCTACACTTCCTAACATGCATTAAACCAAAAGCATTCCAATGTTATAGGACAGTATTTTAACTCCACATTTCTTATAATAATAAGTTTAAGAAAAATATCCTTAACTACAATATCAAAAAGAGAAAAATTCCAGAATTAACTTACAAAATACGTAACTTTAAATATAAAAAAAAATGTTTTGAAAAGGCCAACAAGTTCTTCAACCTTAAAATAATTTTTCAAATTAGTGGGTAAAATATTTTGATGGTTAACGCACCATTTGTTTAAATGCTAAGAAAAAATAGTTAAACCATCTAAAGTAATGAAACTTAATTGACAGCAATGACATGTATTTAGATCGTTTTATATTCTTAGTTATTTTCAGAAATATTTTTATTTCACAATAAACTAAAAAATACATAAAGGGCTTAGAAGTTTTTAACTAATATTTTACAATAATAAAATTTACTCAACCTTTTAAATAAGAAAATTTAAGATTTCACAAACAAATAAATGCTGATTCGTTGAAAAAAATTCCATTTTCAGTTATGCAACACATTGAATTGTATAGTAAAGGACTTTAGTAAACTAATAAATATAACTTATCCGTTTTTTAAATGAAATGATCAAGGAACATATTTATAATAACTCTTTTACACTATTTTACTCTTCCGACACAAAATACATTTAAAAACTTTATTCTAAATGAAAGACTTAAGAACGTTTACACAAAACAATAAAAAATAAGACTCAAAACATATAATTGAACTTAATTTGTAAATACAAAATAATTTCAATTCATTTATATTTCCGTCAAAATGATTAATATATTTACTATCAAAAATTTTCATTATAAATACATGATTTTTTATAAATATATACTTGTAATTCAAAACTTAATGTATAGCAACAAAAAAATCCACAATTTTTTCTTAATCTTCAAACCAAGAACATTTTTCTCTAGAATATTACTTGCACTGAAAGAGAATTCCGCTACAAACCATTCATCAGGTTTGACAATCAGATACAACTTTAGCAATTTTTCAGTTTCCTCTTCGCTTCCGGAGGAAAATATTATTTATCCCAGAATCCTGTTCCTATTTTTATTTTTTTAAAAGGTGTTTCTATCATTTAGGAAATGTTTTTCATATATTTATAATAAAATTTCCTTACCGTTTGTTGCATTTTCCACATTTCCTTGATCATCAACTTTCACATCTTTACTAACGTTACATCCCATGTCGGCGTCTTTTCCATTTCTCCCTCTCTTTCTGCTCCCTGGTTCTATCTTCCACGTGCGGCACTACGGCGCATGCGCCGATCGATGAGAGTTTTATAACGCGCGGCGTTGAGTTGTATGATTTTGTAGCTTATGCTGTTTGTGAAATTTTTTAATAAAATAAAAATGTATAGACTAATTTCGGATTTCATTTTTTAAAATGCCAAACGTTTACTATCATGTTGAAAATCCAATTATCATTATTATAAGTTTAAATGAAGAAAAAGCAGTTTTAAATTAAAATTACAGATATATATTATTTCTTTTCTTTGAAATTCTAGTTATATATTTTTCAATTTTGTTTGACTAAAAGTCTAACATTTACTTTCATGTTAAAAACACAATTATTATTTATGCATATATTTTTTTTCATAAGTTTAAATTTAGGAAAAAGTTTTTTTAAATTCTAGTTAAATATTTTACAATTATTCTTCTTCTTGAAAATTCTAGATAGCAATCTTTCTATTATTCTTATTCTTTGAAATTCTAGTTATATACAGTTTTGAACTTCATTTACTGAAAGTCTGACGCTTAGTTTTACATTGAAAAAACAATTAGTTAGTTTAAAAAAAACAATACATTTTTGTTTAGAATCTTATTTGAAGAAAAGAGTTATTTTAAATTTAGATTCTAGCTATATATTTTTCGATTATTCTTTTTTATCAAAATTCTAGACATGTATATATTTGTGAATTTTATTTAGTAAAAGTCTAATGTTCAGTTTCATGTTTAAAAAACAACTATTGTTCTTTTCTTTTTTGATGGCAAAAAGTTGTTTTTTTATAATAAAGAAATAAGTTTGTTTTTAATGTAAAATTCTAGTTGTGTATTTTTCAATTATTTTTAAATAGTTTTATTGGTAAAATCAAGTCGCTTTTAAAGACTATTTCTTCAGTTGATTTATTGGTGTTAAGATGTGCAGCCTCCGCCTAATTTTGGTGTCAAACACAAAAATGAATAGTCGTGATTATTAAACTAATTTTGTTAGTAAAATTAAAAAATTAATTTCAAAATTGGGCTTAAAAAAGCAAAGATATGTGGGCTTGGAGTTTTTGAAACTTTTTGAAATAGTACCTGTTTTGGAATTTTTATTTGATTAGAGTCAAGGCATCAGTTTAAAAGCGTTTCTTTCACCTATGTCCTAGTTTAAAACTGTTCTTAAACTTGACCATACAATCTTGCAATATAGGGAGCAGATTAGTGGTAAATGTAAGTTTTTTTTTTCTCTTTCTATGAAATACATTTAAGGGTATGTAACAAGTAAATGTGCTTCAAATTTCAGAGAGTTTCCCCTCAAATAAATTTCAAAACGAAAATACTATGAAAGAAAGATGTTAAAATAAATGTTTTGTACTTAGATTGCACTAAATAGCATGAAATAAAATATGCATATAATCTCTAGATTACAAGATTCGAATATTGCATTAAATCTCTATATTTTGGTTAATCCTAATGCAGCAAATATATATATATATATATATATATATATATATATATATATATATATATATATATATATATATATATATATATATATATATATATATATATATATATATATATATATATATATATATATCATTTCAATAGTGATTGCACACTTCGCACAAATTATTGCTTCAAAATGTTTATTTAAAAATTCCATACTAGATATATGATTCAAAGCTGTTTTTAAGTTGTAAAAGGTTAAAAGAGTATCAGATAAATTTTCGATAACAATTGATCCAAAACAAACAAACAAGAAAAAGATATCCCAAAAAAGGACCTCTCTCCCCTACTGTTATTTTCACCTCATTTTGTTAGTGATTATATTTCTGATAATATAAATTTTAAACTTTTTCGTAAGAAAACTAATTTTAATGCAGACATGAGTTAATATCAAGTAAAATTTTGATAATAATTTGACCAATGTCAAACAATAAAAAATAAAAAGGAAGTGAAAGATACCCTAATGTGAGCCACTCTTCCCTACTTCTACTGTTTGTTCCTCATTTCGATGGTGATTATATATTCCATAATGCAAAGACAGATTCAAATTGTTTACTTAAAAAACTAAGATTCCTGAAACATTCAATCATCTATTCCGGTGAAAAATAATGAATTATTTACTTTTTACATAAGAGGTCTGAAAAATCTAAATGAGAACATAAGATCAATAAGACATATAAAGCAAAGAATTAACACTGCTTTCAACTGTTTGCAGATTATTTGTGCCCACCAGCGCTATAAAGTCTCTAATGAAGGCGAAGAAACAATGCTGTATCGTCAAAGGACCTGGGGCCGAGATTAAATAAGAAGTCGAAAACTTACTAATGAGGAGGTAAAGTGGAAAGTGAAAAATAATTAAACATAAATTAGTTTTCTAAACAACATCTGTAGGAATTTTAAGAATAAGGCTTGAATTTGGCGGGAAATTATAATGGGTGTGTAATTACTTTTATTCTAATATGTTGATGGCAATGTAATATATTTTAATGTCGTTTAGCTGAAGATGGAATTGTTGCATTCAGCAAACTCTGGAACCATTTCAATTTAGATTGAATTGTGGGTTTTCATCCGATTTTGCGTCGACTTAAAAAATTATGTTTCAAAGGAGTATCAGTTTTGTTAAGAAACTTGCTGTTTATTTCTAAGTGCAATTTACAATTACAGTGGAGTCTTTACTTACGCGAAGGATGCAGTCTAAGTCCCTTCACGTAAGTCAAAACTTCGCGTTGCGAAGCAGGTTTGTATGCGACTTTTCGATAAACATAAACTATTACTTTAGACAATTGCAAACACTCTCCAACGTTTTTACACCATTCCTTAACCATGTATTCGTTTTTCCTACGTAAACAACTAAACTTATATTTTATATATATATATATATATATATATATATATATATATATATATATATATATATATATATATTTTTTAAAGATATTTTTCGACAAGAAATTCTGTTACAATGCCCAAAATATTTCTCTTCCAAAACTTTATCTTTCTCTTCCCATCTCCGTTAGTTTTAGATAAAGCCAATATAAGGTACTGCCTATATTGGATAAAGCCTTATGTGCCATTACATTCAATTAACTTTCACATGTAGAGTCAAAAACAGGAATGGAAAATATGGAGTAGTTAATTATGCACACCAACAACGCGATGTAAAGAATTCCAATGTTCAGTGTCCAATAGCGAAGCCGACACTAACGTCTTGCTCTTCTGAAAAAACTCGTGTTACTGGTGAGAAGTTCGCATTAGCTCGGAGATACTCGCATTATATCCATTTTACGTAACTCAAATCATACTGTAACAGTAGTCCTTTGCTTATGAATGTGTAAGAGTGTAGAAAAGAGATACGTTGGAGCTTGGCGATTAGTTTGCTTTTTACCTTGGTGAAAACAAAAAAAAGGTTAACGTCAGTGCCATATTTTCTCCTCATTTAACATTCTGTGGAACTTTTATTGTTTTTTCAATTAGATTATATATTTATTTCAGAAACAATTTCATATTTAATGGATTATTTTACACTTTAATGTTGTTTAATGGCTTATTTTATTGTTTTAAGGGTGTTTTTGGGTTTTAATTGTTCATTTTGTTTGTTTGGAGGAGTATTTTAAATTTAAGGAAGCTTTTAATCTTGTTAATTGGCCTGTTTTGTTGAAAAGTAACTTAAAAAGACAAAACAATGCGTAATATCGAAAAATAAGTAGTTTTCGTGTAATTTTGAACAAATATGGTGATAAATACTGTGGTTACAACACAGTCGTAAAATATCGGCAACTAGAAAATCATTATTTTTCAGCAACGATGAATCCATTACACCGCCACCCCATTTTACACACTAGCCATGAATGGTAAAAAATAAATAAATACTTATACATGTTACAGGGTTACGAGTTTTCAATGCAAAAAGGTGTGGACTTATATATAGAAAAAAATCCATCAAAAGTTTAAAAGCTATTTGAAGTTTTTTTGCTTTTTTTTATGTCACTGATTTTGCTTTGCATTAATCGTATTTGTTTCCCAAAGCATGGACCGGTGAGATACCACGGGACCTTCAATCTCTTATCACAGTTAAACGATAAACAAACGCAAAAAAAACTCTGAAAAATCGCATTCTCCTTAATTAGACAAACAAACAAAATTATATGCACAGTGCGCATTGATAACTTTTTCTTTTCGAAGTCCGTTGAAAAAGCTAATGAAACCAAAGAAACTGAGCTAATTTCATAATTACTTTGGAAAGGTCTTCATTCAAAATTCTTTGTTCTAGCTACTATTATGTCACTCATAAGATTTCTCTTTAAATGAAAGGTTTCAAATTTACTAATTAATCATTTATTATGAAACTAGCGGTACCCGCACGGCATTGTCCGTAGTAGAAAATTAAAAGGTCATTTGGTTCGTCTGTATATTAACAAATAATGGATGATGAATTTCCCGCCAATTCGCTATGTTAATTTGCTCGCCCGTTATGGTTCCACGTTATGATAATTTGACAATTTACTCGTTTACGTTATGATAATTTGCTCAGCGAAATGTTCTTAAAATTGGAATAGAAAAAGAATAACATCGAATTTTCAAAAAATCGCTTCGAGTTGCTCCTCCCTATGCTAAGATCTCATTTTGTGACAAATTTCATGAAAATCGGCAGAACGGTCTTGGCGCTATGCGTGTAACAGACATACAGACTTTCAGCTTTAGTATTAGTAAAGATAACATACCAAATTAAACCTTGGCTAAAAACACCTTAAATAAAATTGCTAATTTTCTACCATTAAGTTCATATGCTCATGAATAAAGTGCTCTAATGAATGTTCGAAACCAAAGTCAAAACACCCTTTATTTATTTTAAGCAAAAAGCATTCAAGTTGTTCTGATGAAAACTTATGAACGGAGAAATAATGAAAGGATGCATGTACGGTATAAATGTATGGTTCGACTTGATAACTTCCTCCTTTTTGAGGTTGGTTAGTTAGAAAATTTTCGAAAATTAAAGAATAAAAAAGATTTTGTTAAAATATTTATACCCAAAGCAAACGTTTTGATGTCCCCCCCTCCCCAGCAATCACGAATTTTTTATTATTTTCATTTGATCGTTGAATGACGTTCGTCCGCTCTTTTGGACAGTGGCTCCACCTCGACCGGTCCCTCCCCATGCTGCTTCTCTGCCGAGCACCGTCTCCACCAGCAGCCTACGCACAGACACACACAATACTACGTACACACATCTACACGCACACACACAATTCTACATACATACACATCTACACACACACAATTCTACATACACACACATCTACACGCACACAATACTACATACACACACATCTACACACACAATACTACATACACACACAATACTACATACACACACACAATACTACATACACACACACACACAATCCTACACACACACACATCTACACACACGCACACAATACTACATACACACACATCTACTTACACACACACACACTAACACACACGCCTGCACACACGGGATTGTGAAAAGCAGAATTTGAGTTCAAGATGTCATAAATTCTAATTTTCTTCTTTTTTTCCCCCTCTAAGAATTCCCTTAATCAGTCAGGAGTTTAAACATAGGTACGTATATCCGAATGATTAAAGCAGCAAAAGAATAAAGCTTTGATGAAATATCCAGAAATTTTAGCAGTAAAAGATTATTTTCATAAAATATTTGTCATGCTCCATTAAAAGTTACTTAAAAATTGATTCACTTTTACCACACTAACGGAAAATAAAATAAACTTTGCAGTCTTTATTTATTCAAAGTTAACGTTTGAAAACTATACATTATTTTCAAAAGAAAAGTCATACTTAAAAATTAATCTTCTTTAAAGCCTTATCAAAGCTTGATCTGAGGAAAAAGTAGCAAAAGATTAGTGGATTTTAAATTTTTAGCTTCAGCTAAACGAAAGAGATTTCGCAATTTCCTGAGAATATGTAAAATAGTTTTTGAAGATTAACTTCTGTACAAAATTTTGAGACATAAAATCTAAGATTGGAATAAATTCAGAATAGAAGGAGGGATATTCAAGAAACACAAACACTCAAAAAATTGCTGATCTTTTCTCAGTCAAAACGAGTGTATTGATTGCTATTAAAAAATTATTTATCCTATTATTTTCATTGGATACTTTTCTCAAGAAGATGAGAGGGAATGTTATTTAAAAAAAGAGTTGCAAAAGGCATTTCGGTTGGTTGCGTAAAAGTGAAAATAATATCAGTATCCGTATTAAAAACAGTAAAACATTTCTGTTCAACTTTTTTATTCAAAACCATATTCTTTTCGACAGTTTAAAGCATTATATATAGTACCTGGACGACCGAGCCTCGCTCGGCTTTAAAAGAATTATTTTTTGTCAACTCGTATTTTTCTAAGGTTCAATACTTTTCCAAATATACTTGAAAAGCTTCACCTTAACGAAATATTAAGCACTCGACCTTCTTATAACACTAAAGTACCAAACAAAGAAGATTCTGATGTAATTAAATCAACATTTTGCTTTCAACTATCTGTTACATTTGTTTCCACTATACAATTTTCTTGTCAGTAATTAAAATATTTTGACCTTGGAGTCAGTTTTGCTGTGGTGAAATCGGTTTTTTACCGAATACTTCATTTCATGCTATGAAGCGTTTCACGATGTTATCCCAATCGAGATTTTCTTTTTGAATAAGTACTTTTAGTGTAGTGAGTCACTTTACGCCAGAAAACTCTACATACAGCATGATATCCATCAAAACTGATGATCCACAAACCATTCCAACAAATGATAACAACTGTCCTAACAAAACATAAACAGTCTCAAGACATATGTTTCTTCGAAATAAAATTTAAATGCGTTATTTAAAAAACATGTTCTATTTGAAGTGTAAAAAGGAAAGCCTTACATGGACTTACATAATGCTTTTGAATTTGTTTTCAGCCAAGTGTGCTTGAAATTAGCCAAAGTGGCCAATATCAGCCAAGCCTGGCAACCCTAAGCAAGTATAAAATTTTAAAGCGAGAAGAGACAAATTTTCATTGTTATGGTTGCAAATCGTCTGCCTGATGCGTCAACTCACAGTTTACTTCAAGGCTTAACTCAATTTGACTTTATATTATAAAACTGTTTTTTGTAAAAAATCGCGTTTTTACAGAAAAAAACACTGATGTAGATGAACTTAGAATGCAAAACTACAATTAAATCCAAAATTTCATCCAAATCGTTAGAGCCGTTTCCGAGATAAGAAATATATATATACCCACAAGAATTCGCAACTCCAACGAACTATAGGGGGCACTGAAGTCACTGTCTAATGGCGGACTTAAAAACTAAAACAAACGCACATGGTAACAAAGAAAATGCTAAAAGTGTTGTGATTTTTGTTCGTACGTATGATTTTTTCGCTTTATTCTTTTTAAATTAATTTTCAAAGTCTTGTGGATATTCTGGCCCACGTAGAAAGAAATGAGAATTTAAGAAGCATTACTAAACGTCAAAGATTAATGCAAACTACGTAGTTCGTAGTTCTAAGCAGCTATTTCCACGATGTTGAATTCGATATTTATCAATTCTTGATAAAACTAAATAATAATTGTGGCCTGACAAGAATAACAATTAATGCTAGAAAATCCAATATGACATTACAAATTGTTATCGAAAGAAGATGATACTTTTTTGCCTTGCTTGGCTAGCGCTTATTGTTTTCCATTTGTAGCTGAGTTATTTCACTCGAATTCCCGAATCGGTTATTTAAAAATTTTCTGTTTCGATTTTTCTAATTTCTGAGTTACGATTTAATTGTGTCATGTTATGCAAATCATCAACAAAATTCTCACGGATATATGGTGGTAGTTTTCTTTTCAGTTGATTGACCATTATTTCTTTTCACTTATCGAATTCTGTAATCTTACTACCATTTTATTCCATTCATGATAAAAATTAAAAATGGTTTAACTAAAAACGCGAAATCTCGCCAAGGCTACTTTGCTCGCACTATACTAAAACCATAACCCTAAACAAATTTGGAGAAACCTTTCAGCTGAGAATAAAAAGAATAAAGTAAATTCTTTCTCGGTTATTCATTTTGTTCTACGATAATATATTCAAGAAAATATTTTGCATACTGTCCATTCCAACTAAATGCTGCTGTAAAATATGGTAAGTTTAATTAATTTAAGATTTAAAAAAAAACCATATTCTTACAAATTCATACAAAACAATAAAATTTTTTGCCTTGTATAACGTTATCCAAGTTTGTTAATCCAGAATTTTCGCTTTCACCAATTATTAAGGAAATAATGAAAACTAACATTACTTTGAGAAGCTCGAGAATACTACTAAGGGAAGAATTAATTTCTGTAGCTGAAAGCAAACTAAGACACATCGATTGCGTTAATAAATACTCAGAACAAACTGCCTGTGTTTACGTCAACAGACACACGTGGAACGCAACGTGGCAATGTTTTAGTTTCATTTGCAGTTTTTTAAATCACCGCAAGGTAGCGTATTCGAGCGCTGGAGTTCCGAATTGCTCGTTTAAAGATATAAGATTATCGCAGCCGACTGTGTGGTGTAGTAGTAAGGCTTCAACTTCTTTACTCACAAGTTTGTTGGCTCAAACCCGTTGGTGGATTTTTAAGATGCACAAAACTGTTAGCGTCCATGTTGTAAGCGTGGGAAAGATCTCTCTCCTAAGTTTCTGAATACTTTTTGGTCCTATGTGACTGTCTGAAGATTTTTTGAGGTTTCATCTATTTAATTATTACCGGGAATCCCCAAGAATTGTGTAAAAATGAGAAAAAAAATAGATAGCAATCAAAAGACAGTAATGTCAGGGGGTTTTTTTTCTTACATACATTTTTGCTCTTGTCTCTCCGTTATCGAGATATAAGGTCTCTAACTCTCACGAAATTTTTTGAAAAGTCACCAAATTTAAAGACTTAGTAAGCAACGGAAGGTACCACACTACTTCACCGTCTGCATATGGTAGAACATCTGCAAAATGTATAAAAGAGAGATTTTATGAATTACTCACCGAAATTTGCTAAATTTGGAGAGTTTTCTTAAAATTTCGGCAGACATTAAGATCTTATGTCTCAAATACGGAGAGACAATGGCGAGTAATTTGCCTCCAAAGACATGTTTTGGTATACCCTTTTAATTGTTAGTTACAGTCTGACCACCGATGAGATGGAAAGGCAAACATCCTGTTCACAGGCGGAAATGGATGTATCTAATAGTTTTCCTGGATGCAAGCTTTTACAGATGTGGGTTAGTCTTTAAATTAAACAGAGTTACATTGTAATTGACGAAGCACGTGCATCAAGTGTTTACTTTTCTCCTCCGTTCAGATAGACTCGTCTGAGCTGGACCTTTTGCCATTTCTACATCATACTCTCTTAAAAAATTCCAGCGATTTTAACTCAGACTGAGTAAATTTTCACTCCTTTACAGTTTCGAAAACGCACTTTCCCTATAGGAATGAATTTCATTCCTTTTGCGGAGCGGTTATTTTCACTCCATTTGGATAAACTAATTTCACTCCCTTTTGATAAGTGTTTTCCACTCTTTTTTAAGACTAAATTAATATTCTAAATGAGTGACTGCTTTCCGTTTTGGAAAGCCGCTATTTCACTCTTTTTTAGAATAAAATAGATAAAATCATTTCACTCTCATTTGGTGAAATTGTTTTTTAAATGTGTTTTCATGTGATTATGCTGTGTATTTGAATTTAAAACTGTTTTTAAAATTGTTATTTCATTTGAAAAAAAAAATTAGGTTAAAAAAGTGTGAAAAAAACTGTTTTTAGTGTTTCCGAAGAGGTTGCACAAAAACTGTATGGTAAGTACGAAGACTTTTCTAATTTATTAAAACTTTAACTGGTAATATTTCTTGAACTACTCGTATATCGTTACAAATCACCCACGTGCAATATTGCGTACATTTCCGAATTTAAAGATTAAAATAAAATTAAACAAACCCACACAGTTCCAAATAAATAGATTTAAAATTTTGAAACTCTATATTGATATTCTCGGTGTGCCTTTTAACATTAATAATGTTTTAAAAGTTACCTCAGTTCAAATTAATTTAAAAAGTCACTCATAAATTATGACAAGATACGTTTGAATTCAATTTTGTTTCTTCGGGGCCATTCATTAATTACGTAAGGACAATTTTGGCAATATTTTTGACCTTCCCTTCCCCCTATGTAAGGGTATGTAAGATTCCCTCCCCCCCCCCCATCTTACGTAAGATTCTTTTTTTTCTTCACAATAATAAAATAACAAATATTACATCACTGGGATCGTTCTTAAATTAACTATCATTATTATTTTTCAAAACCTTTTTGAGTAAAGAAATGTTTACTGTAAGGAATCTAGACCGAATGTTTTTTCGACAAATAATTTTTGTATATGATGCGATACTAATTAAAAATAAGACATGCAAAACACAGAGCGATTCTTTTATTATATTTTACACGTTTCATTCTTTGAAACACAATAATACATACTTTTACCTTCCTGAAGCAAATGAAATATAATATTTGCTAAACCACTAGACCGCGGATTTCTAATATAAAATATCGGCTTGGAAAATAATAGTAAGAATGGATCTAACCCCCCCTCCCCTCCAAGCAAGGGTATGTAGAGAATTTTCCACCCCCTCCCCGTCAGGACACTTACTTAATTAATGAATTGGATGTTACACATATGAATGAGCGTATTGTACAAAGTTTATGATACTCTTTAAAGTTTATTATACACACAAACAATATTTGATTAATTTAAAATATACGCAGTGGTTGGAGCTCCGACCAGCGGGAGCGGATTCGGTATCCGACCTATAGATTTGCGCATGGTCGGGTCTGTAACACCTGCCTAAAATATATATACAGTACACACACACACCAAAGATGGTAACGACTGTTTCAAATGTCCTATTTTTGATTCGATGACCGAAACAAAATTGTTGATGAAAGTTTCATTCATTTGGAAGAAAAAGTTACAAAAAGTTCGCCGTAACATTGCACGTGGATGATTTGTAATGAAATACGAGCAGTTCAAGAAATATTAACAGTTACAAGTTTTAATAAAAAAGAAAATTCTTCGCACTTACCATGCAGTTTTTGTGTACTTCCTTCAGAAACCTCATTCGGCAACAAATATTGTTTAAACTCATTAAATGAAGACATTTAGATAGCGACATCCACTTGGTACTAGCGACCAACGTTGGGTAAGCCTAACGTGGAGGTATAGAAGATTCTCCCTAAACAAAATCACGTGACAGAATCGAACCAATGAAAATGTTTTTGAGTCCTTCTTTTAAAGAATGTTTTTATATTTCGCTCATCAAACGGAGTGTTTCCGAATTTCACGCGAATAAAGAAAAGTTTTAGTCTTGGTTTTTTCGTAAAGCGTCTTTTTTCGATAAAGCTAGCACTCAGAAAGAATGAATGCACCCGCAATAGATTTCACTCTTTTTTAAGAGTTATTTTTTCGCTCTTTTGAATTAAGAGTGTACGTTGCCAGACAGTATTTGTTTTGTTTTTTTCATTGTTACACTATCATTTGTTTCCTGATTAGAAATCAGCTAAGCACCAGATTGGAGGTCCCTCTATTTTTTTTTAAAGCAATTACAATTTGCTTATTGTTTTCACTTGACCGTTTTAGGCGTCCGTACATCCGTCCTTTGGTTTTTGAAGCGGCTCCACCCACTCCACCACGGCCGTCCCCTCCTGATGCTGCTCCTCCAGCGAGCACCGTCTCCAAGTAGCGCCCATATTCTAAACACATGTACACCTGCACACACGCCTGCATGCATACACACACAAACACACGCCTACGTGCACACACGCCGAGACACATACACAAATAGACACACATACCCACAAGCACACCTACTCACACACACACACACACCACTACACACATAAACACACGCCCTCACACAGACTCACACCGACACACATATACAAAGGCACACCTACACACATGCACACACACACACCTACACACATGTACACACACGCCTACACACATACACACAAACACACAAACACGCACGCCTACATATACACACAAAGCACATGCGCCTACACACACACCCTTGCACACACTCCTGATTGGGAAAATCATAATTTATAGAGTCAAACTGTCAAAAATTCAAGTCAAGTTTTTTTTTTTTTAATAGTTTATTTTCATCAGATACAGATAATTTGCTTGCAACCAAGAGTATGGCACCTAAGACACAAATGCCGAACAATTTACACTTCTCATAATTAAACGATGAACACTGATAAAATGATTTTTTAAGAAAATTTTAAAAACGATAAAAAAAATTTTATTGCATGACAGTTTCTCAAAAACTGAAGCATAAAAAAAAGTCAAATTATTTCCAAGGAAAATTTTACTGTAGGGATTACTTTAAAAATTAAAATACAACATTTTAAATGCGCTTTGCTAGACATCGATAATTTAAAAATTGCATAAACAACGTTCACAACAAATTCTGCTTTTTGAAAATGTATATTTCCACTGCAACAGTAAATGAATATTTTTGTCCGTATCCTCATTTAGAAATTATTAAAGTTACCTAATGTAAGTTAACTTTTTGACTTGCGAGAAAATTTCCATATTTCTTTAGTTGGTTTCTCAAAGCTTCTTATGCTTTTTTAGTATTGAGTTGCGACTCTTCTGCTCTTGAATTAGTAAATCTTGATTTTCTAGTTTTTTTGATCTTTTATGTAGGGCATAAGCGCATTTATTTTAATAGTAAACTTTTTATTCTTGATGTACGTGATGCAATCTAGTAGAAAGTTTTAACTGAGTTATAGAAAAATGCCTTCTGTGTTTTTAAGTAAAACCAAAGTATTAAAGTTGTTAGATTAGCTTTTTGAACTTTCTGTAATGTTTTAATTTTGTTGCTTTTGTTCATAATTTTATTTTGGTTTGGACAAATTTTAAAATGAGTTATTGGGGGGTAGAAGTTGCTTCATATTGTATACTAGATAAGATTCTTGAGATTTTTTGACGATAACTGTCGTTTTGTTTTTCTAGTGTTTTGTGTCTAAATTGTGTAGTAAGTAAATTGAAATAAAATGAAATAAGCTGCAAGAATATAATGTGAGACGTAACTACTTGCAGTAAAGTCATTCAGGGAACCTTTGAGCCCCAATTTCTCGGTTTTAAACCCCTCCCCTCATTCATTTGTTCATTGTACACTAGTGTTTGTGAAAATTGCAACACTAAGAAGGAATTATGCAAATGAATCAAACTTCACAGGAAATGTATAGCAGGATAAGACACGCAAATGATTGGAATTACAGAAACGTCGCGCATGCGTGAACCGAGAAACGCCCTCTGAACTGCGACGTAAACTTCTTTACTAATAATAAAGCTAAAAGTCTTTCTGTCTGGATGTCCGGAGGATGTCTGGATGACTGTAGGATCTCTGTGACGCACATAGCGCCTAGACCGTTCGGTCGTTTTTTTCATGAAAAATGGCACAAAGTTAGTTTGTAGCATGGGAGTGTGCACCTCGAATCGATTTTTCAAAAATTCGATGTGGTTCTTTTTCTATTCCAATTTTAAGAACAAAATTATCATAAGATGGACGAGTAAATTACGAAATTATCATAACGTGGAACCGTAACATGGGCACAAGCCTATTGGCGAGATACGAAATTATCATAACGTGGAACCGTAACATGGGTACAAGCCAATTGACGAGAAAATTCACCATACATTATTTGTAAATATACAGGCGAAACAAAAGACCTTTTAATTTTTCTCTTACGGTAAAAGCCGTGCGGGTACCACTAGTTGTATATAAAAGGCTATAAAGGTTTTTCGAAATCAGTGTATGATTTTCTGCCGATGGTAGATGTTTCTCGAGTGTACTCAACATGCCTCGTCTAAAACAGCAGAGTGTCGAACGAGTAACGGAGTTTAAATGGGGCCGCATGATCTGCGTGCATGAGGGTGAAGATACTTATAGAGAAATCAGTGCCCACACGGGGCGTAATGCCTCAACTCTGATGCGTATTTGCAAAAGATTGGCAGAGGACGATAAAATTAGCCAAATGGCACGCCCCAGCCTACGCAACCGAACGACGCTACGGGATTATCGACACTGCACCCGCCTAGCTGTGATGGATCGTATAGTGTCCTCTCGTATGCTAACACAATGTTGGAGTATGGCCATAGGTTTCACACTTGCTGCATTCATGGTTCGTCGACGTTTGCTGCGCTAGGGCCTGTATGCAAGGATTCTCCTATAAAAGATTCCCTTCACCCTCAACCATCGTTACTTCCCGTTTCAATGGGCCCACCAACGCGCCCAATGGCGTGCAGACTAGCAACAGGTTGTTTTCTCGGATGAGTCCAGATTTAATCTGCACTATAATGATGGACATCTACGCGTCAGACGTTACATATGGGAACGTCACCTCTCAGAGGATGTAATCCGAAATCATACCGGCATAACGCCTGTCGTCATGGTCTGGAGCGCTTTTGAATATCAAGGCAGTCCCATTTAGTCCGAATTACGGGTACCTCAATAGCGAGGGCTACTTCAGGGACTCTGTGCCACCGGAGGTACTACCCTTTCTTCAAAGCTAATTACTGGTGCACTGTTACAGCAGGACAATGCACGTCCACATTTCGCACGTAACGTACAAATGTTCTTCGGTGCACGACAGGTTACGCTACTTCTTTGACCTGCCCATTCTCCGGGTAGGATGCCCATGGGTCATTCCATGTCAAGTGATCCAAAATTTGGGAAATTTTTTCCCTCACCCTTTTGTATTTCTTTGAAATTTGGCTCATCGATTGTACCCTTTGAGGTAATCAAAAGTCCAAATTTTTAGATTTTTATCTCTATTATTTTTTTATTTATGACACTTTGATTTTTCGAAAAACCCGCTTTTTTTCATGGATGCTTGAACATAAAAATGAACGATAACTCAGCATCAAATATAGATAGAAAGATTTGGTAAAAAGCATTTTAAAGTACATTAGTTGCTGTTTAATGGGATATACAACATGACTAATTTCAAAAAAAATTTAATTTTTAAAAAATGAAATTATATTTTAAATTTAAATTTCTCAAAAAAGGTATAATGAATTTTTTTTTAAAAAATTCTCAAAAATTTGTGTGTATTTTATTTTCATTTGTGCAAAGTTTCAAGTTGGGATCTCAATGGGATCATATTTTTATGAATTTTTAAATAAAATTTGACTTATGAAATAATGACATTTTTCAGATTCCAACTAGTTAAATATGGGGTTCTCTCACTAGGGATGGTCTAGTAAGTAGTAATTGATCATAACTATGCTTGAAATGAGATGACGTAAATTTGTAAATTGCAAGCACCCCCCCCCCCCCCCCCGCACCACCACTTTTATTTATTTTATTTTATTTATTTTTTTCAAAACTATTTTCAAAATGTAAAAAATAAATAAATGAATAAAAAACCAAAATGAATAGTAAACTTATTAAAAATTGGTAAATATTCTTCTTTAAAGTAAGAAAAAGACCCCTTCCCCCGGGCCACCACTTTTATTATTTTTTTCCAAAACTATTTTTAAAATGTAAAAAATAAATAAATAAATAGAATAAAACAAAATGAATAGAAAACATAATAAAAGTTGGTAAATGTTCTTCTTTAAAGCAAGACAAAGTACATTACCCCCCCCCCCCTCACATTCACTCACACATACGATTAACACTATACTAGTATCACGCTTCACCTGATGCTTTTTTTTTTCAGACCAAGTGTTTCTTTTTCAGTCCGAACTTCACAAAGTGTACTTGATTATTTCACTATCTGATAAGGAAAGTTATGATTCATTTCGTCCCTTACCTCTGCACCAACTTTCAAATTTGGATGGAGGAAAGAAATAGTTTTCCCCAAGATCACAGCAAAATAGGAGTGTTTCCCCCCGTGTTGTTTCATTCTTTTTACACCAAACTAAAAATAAATCTAAGTTTCAGGTCATATGTCTGTCCACATAAAACTCTTTCAACAACATTTGGAGTGCAGCTGTTTTTTCTTTTCTTTAATGCTAGTTTTCTTTTAATTTCACTTGTAAACGAAAGCAATGCAGCGAGATCTATTTATACATATATTAAAAGCAGTTATATATCAAACAAATTTTGCTAATTTGAGCATAACCTTCCATGTTGTTATGTTTCATTCCAGATTGCCCCCCTCCCCCCTACCGTCTCACTTTCCGAAAGAAAAAAAAGCTGCAAATGAGTTCAGTTTTTCTGACTTTTATTCTTTATGACCCCCCCCCCCCCATTTATAAGCTTTAGTCACTACTGATGTTTAGCAGCGTGCGTCCCAGTTTATTATGGTTATAACTCTTACGTGCCGGCTTTTTTTTAAATACAGTTTTAAAAAAAAAAAAAAAGATAAAAAGTGGTTGTGTGGCGGAGGGGGGGGGGGGTACTAATCTACAAAGTCATGTCAGTTCATTTCAAGCATAGTCATGATCAATTACTACTTACTAGACCATCCCCAGTAAAAGAACCCCATATTTAACTAGTTAGAATCTGAAAAATGTCATTATTTCATAAGTCAAATTTTATTTAAAAATTCATAAAAATATGATCCCATTGAGATCCCAACTTGAAAATTTGCACAAATAAAGATAAAATACACACAAATTTTTGAGAATTTTTTTTAAAAAATTCATTATACCTTTTCTGAGAAATATAAATTTAAAATTTAAATTTCATTTTTTTTTAAATTAAAATTTTTTTGAAATTAGTCATGTTGCATATCCCATTAAACAGCAGCTAATGTACTTTAAAATGCTTTTTACCAAATCTTTCTATCTATATTTGGTGCTGAGTTATCGTCCATTTTATGTTCAAGCATCCATGAAAAAAAGCGGGTTTTTCGAAAAATCAAAGTGTCATAAATAAAAAAATAATAGAGATAAAAATCTAAAAATTTGGACTTTTGATTACCTCAAAGGGTACAATCGATGAGCCAAATTTCAAAGAAATACAAAAAGGTGAGGGAAAAAACTTTGGATCACTTGACATGGAATGACCCCCATCGAACAGGTCTCGGATTGCATTGGTCGGAGACTCGCATATGTGTCTCGTCCGGCAGTTGGTATGGATGAAATTTCGTTTCCGATTGAATCCATATGGATGCTATTTTCCAATTTGACATTCATGATCGATGATCTATGATTCGATACCGAATCGTGAACAGGCTCGCTTTGCTACGCAGGGTACATTCGATATTAGTTTACGTCTGATATTTTTATTTCATTGATCTGTAATTTTGATCGTTTATTTGTAGCACTATGAGTAATATGTGAAATGAATGTTATTTCTTTCCGAAGAGTCCTTCATGTTGTTGCGATTCACAAACATGAGTGTATTTGTAAGTTTTAATAAAATAAACTTAAATAATCTGTAACAATATTATATCAGACTAAACAAATTGCAGTTTAGTCATTCAGGGTACCTTTGAGCCACAATATCTCTGTTTTAAAACACTCCCCACATACTTTGACTTTTATTGTATTTGTTAGTATAAATGAAATAAAATGTAATAAACTGCAATAATATAATACGAGACTAAACTACTTTCAGTAGTCATTCAGGGTAACTTTGAGTCACAGTTTCTCTGTATTAAACCGCTCCCCTCATATTTGAGTTGCATTGTAATTGTCATAATAAAACGGGAATAACACTTCCAAGTTACAGTTGTGGACGAAATTATGGGAACAAAAGAAAACTCTCCGATTCTTGGCTACAGTTGGCCGGAAAATTATGCAAATTTTATGACTGGAAATTAAATGTTCAATGAATTACTCGTCTGTTTGAGGCATCCTTTAACTTCTCACTGCCTCAACTCTCGGACAGTGTTTCGTTCAAGAAAACGACAATTTGTCCACTGGGAACTCTCCAGTTTGTTATGCAGTTCAGTGATACAGTAATAGGGCCGAGATGTAATGATAATCCCAAACTTTACAACAAGAGTAAAATTCACACCTGTTGCATTAAACAATTCATGTTTTTCGTGAAATATTCGATGTTTCAATGTAGCTAATTCAGGATTTAAATTATTTTAAGCGACGCGATTTTTACTGGCTAACACCGGTTTGCCCACAATGCCGTAAGTCCTTGAAACCATTCAAAGATACTTTTTGATTATTATTTCTTCATATTTATCAAAAATCTTCAAAATACCCTATTTCTTTAAAGAGGTTCAACACGATATCTATCAAGGAGAAAGCATTAAAATTTTAACTACAGTCGACTCCCGCTGCAATTCGATTCGACTTACGCGAAATGGCTGTAACACGAGTTTTTCTCGAGTGAAGAATTTTATAGCTAACGGGAAACCCTCGCCCACAACACGAATATTTTCGGCGAAGAGTAGAAGATTAATTCATCCCTCTTTCTTGTTCTTCCTCTCCTCCTGACGAGTTTCCTGACGCGCATGCAATGTCAGGGGAAGACTGATAACAATCTGACTGCACAGCATAAATCATCACCATCTTCATATTTTAAGTTATAAATATAATTACTGTATCTACTGTACAGTACTATTACAGTGGTGCATTTTATTATTACTACAATTCGTATACACACTCTTTTCCACAATGCGAAATTTCGACTTACGCGAGGGGTTTTGGAACGCATCCCTCCCGTAAGTCGAGACTCGACTGTATTCCATCTTGTATAACGAATAAATAGCCTTGTGCTTGAAAATTGAATGAATGAACTACCAACGTTTTAATGTACAAAATCTGGAAATTACTGCAGACACGTGTTTCGGTGTTACAAGGAACACCTTTTTCAATGCAAAGAAGTGTGAGCTTTTGGATGAGAAGTCACCCAAGGAAAGCATTACGGTGAAACAGAAGGCAGCATAAATAGCAAAAAATGAAAAATAACAAATCAAGTAAGACAAAATGACACCTAGAGCCGAAAATTTACTACACAATTCCATCAGGAAAAAACTGTTAAGTAATAAATTTTGAAGAAATGCCATAAACAATGCAAATTGTCCAATTGGGTTTTTAGGAAATTTATCACTTAACGTTTTAACGTCGGTGGAATTATGCAATAAATTTTTGGCTCTAGGTGTCATTTTGTCTTGTTTGTTTTGTTAATTTCCATTTTCTGCTATTTATGCTGTTTTCTGTTCCACCGTGTTGCTTTCCTAGGATGACTTTTCATCCAAAAGCTCACAATTCTTCACATTGAAAAAGGTGTTCCTTGTAACACCGAAACACGTGTCTACAGTAATTTGCAATTTTTGTACATTAAACGTTGGTAATTCAATCACTCAAATTCCATCTTGTTTCACATGATCCATAGAAAAATAACAGATCAATCACATTCACTTTAGTTTTTTACTGTAAGATTATCTCAAAAGTTTTTTTTTTTTTTTTTTTTTTTTTTTTGAAGTGAATTATTTAAGTAATAGTTGTTTCTTAAGGAAATAAAATACATTATTTTCGAAAAGGTATAGATTGTTGTACTTATGCTTTTGTTGATATATTTATTTGCTTGGGGCCCCACAGCCCGTTTTTGAGCAGCTTTGACCGAATCCACTGGCCTTGTAGATGGCTTTTGCCCACCATGAGCTAATTAAACCCTTTGATAGTCTGAATAATAATAATAGTAATAATAAAAAAAACTCAATTTTCTAAAAATGAAGTTGCGTATGAAAACGTTCCTGCTTTTATTCATTATTTCGTTCAAGTAAACAACATAAAAAATGCAATGCAACATGAAATGCATTTTATGCATATTATGTTTTATTCAACTTGTTGGAGGGTAGGATTGCGAAATTGCTCGTTAGCTACTCCGCATTTTCACTAATTTGTGTCGAGTTACATTACTTCAACATTACTTCAAGCCTAGTTACTTATGTAGATCGAATGAATTCATTTAGCTGTTTTTGCAAATCCTAATTTTTTAATAGATTTGAAAAATTCCTTACTTGGCTAAAAATAACAAGCTTTTAATACCCTCGCTCTTTAACAGGTAAAAATAATTATAACTGCAAAAAATCTTCTAGAGGAGTTCATTTTACTTATTAATTCTTGAAAGAATTTAATTAAAACTTACAAAAAACAAAATTTTTGCCAATTTTTATTTCCCTGATATATTTTTCGTCTTTCTAGAAAAACGATCAGCTATTTCTTTAGCTATGGCATGAAAATATTCAAAATGCATTACTTTTCAATAAATATTCAATCATATTTTCTGAAACACAAAAGTATATTTTGATTTTATAAGTTACGCGTTAAAAGATTTACATAAAAATGCTGCATAATCATACATACACGCATCACACACACATACACTTTTATTTCGCACTAATACGATGAAAAATAATTTTTAAATTAGCATAAAAACTGATTGTCTATTTCGTAATTAGTGCAACGAGATTGAAATAACATTATTGCACTGATCAATAAACTTGATGCCGAGTGTATCGATACTGATTATCTTTTTTTTACTGTCGATACTGATCCTTATTTCAGTCAAACGCCTCTTCAATAGTTACTCTTGAAAACGAACCTGTCGATATTGATCCTTATTTTAGCCAAATGCCTCTTCAATAGTTACTCTTTAAAACGGACCTGTCGATACTGATCCTTATTTTAGCCAAATGCATCTTCGATAGTTTCTCTTTAAAACGGATCTGTCAATACTGATCCTTATTTTAGCAAATGCCTCTTCAATGGTTACTCTTCAAAACGAACCTGTCGAATAACTGATCCTTATTTCAGGCAAAATACCACTTCAATAAGTTACTCTTCAAAACGGACATTTTTGGTAAGACTCAAAAATACCAGCTTAGAGAGGTTTAACTTTCTCAAAATTACATTCCTGAAGCTCTAGAAGATTAAAATTATAAATAGATATCCTTTTTTATGTACGTTTGACTTAAAATAAATGGTCATTTTTATGCGTGAGAATGATATCAAATATTTCACCAGTCTCTTTAGAATTTACAGTTATAAACGATCAAAAATACATTTTAACAAATAACTCTTCATAATTGTGTACCAAAGATATACATAACACGAAACTTTGAAATGAATAATGCCAGAAAGGGGACAAACAGACTACATGGGCATTTGGGTAAATGCCAGAAAGGTCGGCCCTCCAGGGACCAGGAGAAGGCCAGTCGGAAATATACATTTTGTTATAATTGACTATTGTTTTAGTCTAAAACTCAAGGGCGGATCTAGCTTCTAAAAGTCATTATTACAATCTGTACCTCAAGTCCAAACCAGCATAAGTCAAAGAAAAAAAATAACAGGTTTTCAGGTTATTACTGCATTGTATATAAAATGTAATTCCGGCATAACAATGTCATAACAACGTAATTTTATTTTAAAATAATCTTTTTATAATTATTTACCATTGTGATGAGAATCTGAGTCCCAATGCACCAGATAAATGTTTCTTACTCTCTCCTGCAAAGTAGTTAGGGAATGATACAAGGGGAAGGCCATGGGAGTCATATCCCCCCCCCCTCTAAACCGTCGACAATATTTTCCATCCACATTGTGTTCAAACATATCATGAGAAAAATGTAAACGATTGATGAAATCTCAATTCATTTATTACACTGTTTGACAAAATTTTACTTTTTTTCCATAACATTGAGAAAAATAGCTGAATTATGTCAAATTGGGCCTGCTAAACATAAATATATAAACTGAATTCCTGTAACACATACCATTTCAAAGTATTGACGAATTTAATTTCCAAAAATAGTAAAACTGAAATTTTTGAATCTAATCTGAACATGTTTATCTACTTATACTTTGAATCTTAATGCAAGTACACAAATAATATACACTTATACATACATTGTGAGGAGAAATAGCACAGGTTTTATCATTGAGTAGAAAAATAAGCCACATGTTATGAAAGAAAATGATGAAAAATTAACTTCTTCTCCTGAATTAGAAGTCAACACTAATCTACCAGCATTTTTGTATTTCATTTTTCTTAATAACGTTCTTATATACGTTTAATATACTGATCGAAGTCTTCACCTTGCTCATCACTCACCATTGCAAAATTGGGAGTGAAAAAATCAAAGTCAGGATTGTAAGGAATGTATACATCTTCAATGACATTCTGCACTTATCGTTTAAAATTTTTGCAACAAATTTTTCACTAAAAATGGGGTTGTTTAATTCAGTCAAAAGTAGTACTTTTAGTCACTGAAATAGGTAGAATGAGTAAAACAAATAACATAGAACCAGAAAATACTTTCATTTTCCCAACAGTTATTTTTTAATTAATTTTTTAAAATGTCCGATTCTTCAAACAAGGCTTGGTTTTTATGACGTCACAAATGATGCACTATGGCGCATCTTTCTACCGCGATTCCAAGTTATGATAATCAAGAAGCGAATTACAATTGCTCTCTACGCTTGCTATCAACCATATCGTTGCCAATACACGTGAGTAAAGATGCGAATTAAATATTTTGGACCGTGAATGGCAACACTGAATGGCATTTCATCATTTGTGATGTCACACGACAGAAGTGTAAACAATGAAAGCGTACCGATTTAAGTATTTTTTTTTAAATTATTAAACTTAAATAAATTGTTTAAAAAATGGTCAGATCCTATGTTTTTAAGCATGCTCTTTCAGAAAAAATACTTTTAAAATTTTGAAAACTACCACTTTTTCTTAGGTGAGATTTTCATCAAGGTCATCTTTCTCCATAAGCGTTCTTATTTGGCAGACAAAAATACTTTCCTTTAATTTAGCATCGCTCAATTAGGGAAAAATACTTTTCAAAAACAAAAATACTTTGCCATTTTTATCCATAGGTTTGACAAAAAATTTCTTTAAATCGAGTTTGATATGTAAGGGTGAAGGAATCATTTTATTGCAGAATAAGAGGTAAATTAACAAATTAATTGTTGCCACTTCAGAAACTTGTAGCAATTCTAATAGAAATAAAATATTATATTAAACAATAACTGTTGCAGATGATTTTTTCACAGTATATACTAATGGGTTGTTTTGTAATGCTAATTATCGAAATGTATATGGAATTAAATAATTTTTATCATGTTATAAGCAAGGATGTATGAAAATGTTATACAGGCTATAACTAAGAAACGTGACGTGTTAGACAGCCATATCATTTGGCAATTTTGGTTAAAATTAACTAAGCAACTCAAAACACGTGAAAGTATTTGTTTTAGAAAAATCGTGTCACACTGTTATTTTTAAAAGTAAATATTTGAAATACTACTTCTTTTTATTGTTTATGAAATGAATTAATCTATTTATAACGTGTATGTCCTATTGGGTGAATTATTCGTGATAAATTTAGTACTCTTTATTGACACCCAAGTTTTCAGAACTTTTTCGATCCCAAAACCGTAAATGTGTTTGTAGCGGGGGAGGAGTCATTCTTCAGATCCCCCCACCTCCTAAAGTGATAGTCTGTATCCGCCCCTGAAAGTAATTTCCCTTAAGTTAGCATGGCTTTGAGGCACAGAAATTTGAATACAGAATTGCGGAAGAGGACGTCCCAGAGCAGAAGCTAAACTAAATTAAAAATACAACAAGAGTAAAGTTTTGAAAAAATGGTTAGCTCTATGAATTTGGTTTGAAATCACTGATACAGAGCAAAATGCATTATTTTACATTAGAATGCTAGACATAATCTAACTGAATCAAAAGAGAAGTGCCCATGTAGGACAAAATTTTGTTCTTTCTTTAGCATCAGAATCGTTCTTTTCCCTTATTTAACTAATTTTGTTAAATGGCTTTTAAAGTGTGCGCACCGCTTTTATCATCTCGAGTCATAAAACGCTATTTAAACGAATAGATTTTTTTTAATGGATTATATCACTTTGTTTAACACAAAAGTGCTTTTACAACAAAAGCTTCCTTTATTTCAATTTAATAGCTGGTCTATTTTTAAAGTTTATTGTATTTATTAATAAAATAACAGTCGATAGGATAAAGATATCATATTTCGTCCCATTGTTATTTTTAATTACTGTCCATTCTCAAGCCCACCACTCAACTTAGGAACTGTTATCGCCCGGTGAAAGACCCCCGTGACCCTTTCTCCACATCTGGAGTTTACAAAATTCCGTACTCCTGTGGATCAGTTTATGTCGGAACTACGAAGCGCAGCATCAAGACACGCCTTTCTGAGCATGTTCGTCATTGCCGTTTCATTACTTTGCCCGTCTTCATCGCGAAGCTATAGAAATTTTCAAACACCCCTTTAATTTCAACAGAAAAGAGGAGAATTTCAATTTACCAAAAACATGGCACCCTGCCCTTAGATCCGCTCGCCACAACAGTCTAAAACATACTGTGGTCCCATCCAATCAGAAACCGGTAGCCACCACGGCTTGTGAATCCCATCCAATCAGGTACCAGGATCACCCAACGGCTTGAATCTCATCCAATCAGGAACCTTATTCTACCAGCGGCTTGAGAATGCCTCCTAATCAGGACCAGCAGCGCAGCAGCAGTTTGCTTAAATACCGGAGCCACCGAAGCAAGGAATCAGTCTCGCCAAACTCAAACCACTGATGATGGCTGCAGCAAAGCAAGCCGAAACGTCTGGAATTTTTACTCCAATTAGACCACGGCCAATAAGCCCGGAAATGTTATCTCCTCATATTGTTATTTTTTGTCAGCAAAGTTTATATAATACCATCAATTAAGCCTTCATATGGTATTTAAGCTAAAATACATTCAAAACAATTTATATTCCGTTCAAAAAGATTTTAAAAAATGCACTTTTACCAAAATTGAAAAAAGTTACAATGCACTTTGAAAAAAATGTAGGGGAATGTGAAATAGTTAAATGATTGATATTTTTCAAAATGGAAAAAAAGTGAAAAATTATTTTGAAAATTACAGTTCATAAAGAAAAAACATAGTATTTAAACTAAAACTTGCTGTGAATCGATATTTTTCATTTTTGGCAGTAAATTTGCACCTTTAAAAAAAGTGGATTATTTTCACCTTTTTTTCCTATGGGGCAAAGTAAAAAATAAAATATTTTTCTAATGAAATATTTTTTATTCGATTATAAAAAAATACTTTTGCTGAAATTATTCAGTAAATAAAAGGTTTTATCAATAAAGGAAAATATTCTAAAACAATAAATTAATAATTTAATTAATTAATGTATGAAGAAAACAAATTAGTGAGTAAAAAATGATTTAATAAGAAAATTGAATGAATAAATAAGTGAATAGCTAAATCAAGGAATCTAAATAAATTAACTAAAAATGAATTCAAAGTGATTTAGTAAATGATTGAGTGATTAAACAAAATTAACTATTTCACTTTTCCCCATCCAATTTGCCTCGCATATACTTGACTAATTGAGCAAAATATGCAAAATATAAATAAGCTCAAGGTTAAATAAATACTGCATCGAATATTAGAAGGTCTCAATTTCTATTTAAAGTGTTAAAAACAAGAACTTTATCATTTCATAATAAAAAACAAATTTTTGACTTACAGCAAAATATTACAATATGAGTATCAATTTTTGAAAATTGCCTGCGTCATCATATGTTTTAATATTCGGTGGAATTTTTTCCTTACTGGAATGAACTGCATGTGCTACTACATAATTAAAATATTACCAGATAGGTGCCCCACTATTTCACTTTCCCGCACATTCCCCTACTAATGGTTTTAAGAACTAGCTCATAATAATAAATGCGGACAAAGAATTGTATCAAAGAAAAACATCACATTGTGAATTTTTAGTACGAATTATTTAATTACCGTTTTTGGGATAGATTTTTCAATTATCCTAACAAGAGAAACTTTTTTAATTTCTTCTTCGCCCGCCCCAAAAGATCCCTGGCCGCCAGATTAAGTTTGTCTCCATTATAGACACTGTGCAGATACCAGCAATCAAAACACCAAGAATTGTAACTTGTTATCATCAATTCATGAAATCTTGTACTTCAACTTCTCACAAATGCAGCGAATTCTTGTATATCGTCATGCGTTTCCTGCAATCATCATGCGACTGCAGAAAAAACATATTTACAGAATAAATTGCGTACTTTCGAAACGTTGGGGTGAAAAGCAACTATACCTGCAATCTCATTTTTCAACCACACTTTCTTCACTTAGAAGGTATAATTACAATTTTTCAGTATAAACAAGCAGTTATGTTAGCAAACTGGGAAAAATGAACAGTTAGAACTAAAAAGAGAACAATTGGAAAATAAAGTTATTCAAATAATAAAAAGAACTAATTTGCTCTCAGATTTTGCCAAATACCTTTTAGGGATTTATTCTCAGTGGCACACAAATAGATATGAATAAAGTCATGAAATATATTTTAAAAAAAGTCTTTTTTAGAGCCATACTCTGACCCTTATAGAGACTAAATAAACAAATAATGACTCATACTCGTATTGTTGAACAAAAAATTAAAATTAAAAAAAATGTAAATATATTATTAATATTCAGTATTCTAGACATTTGAAAATATACATTTAAAATTATGAAAAAAAAAATAAACATTCGAATCAGTTACTACTATGAAAAAGTTCATGAATTATTTTAATTTCGGAACATGCAAAAGGCTAATTGTAGTTTTGAAATCACAAAATAACAATTTTAATCGATTGCAAATTACTTTATTTACTTATGTTATATAATTATAAATTATGCAGTAATTTGCAGTTTTTGTGCTTTAAAACGTTAGTTAATTGATTCATTTAATTTTCAACACAAAGGTATTTATTCGTTAATTTTAATCGATGCTCAGAATGGAACTTTTTGCGAAATAATAAAATTTAATAAACGAAAAAATTTGTAGTACCCATATTCAACTATGTATATGGGGTGATTTGGCGTCACTCAAATACTGCTTGTCTGGAAAAATAAATTTCCCTTTCATTGTATAATTGGAGACGACTCGGAATTCCATTATTTTTTATTGGTTTTCCGGTACAGGAAAAATTACGAATTGACCCCTGATATAGAAATTTAAATACGTATATGCAAATAATATTTATATTTATACACGACTGGAAAATATCTTCAAATTTGACTGACATTTTTAGAGCAAAACAGGAAGTATTTGTAACATTCAACGCAAAATATACGTAGCGCGATAGATTTTTTTTTCCTCCTGGATTATTGTATTTTTTTAGCAGAGTTTAATGGTCTAATTGTATTCTTGAAATACATTTTGGTTGATTTTTAAAAATTTCTAAAACATACGATAACTGACAGACATTTCAAAAAGTACTGTTTCAGTCAGTTACCGTGAGTTTTTTTTTTCCTTGAGCAATCACAATTGCTTATTGTTCTAATTTGACTGTTTTGATGTTCCTGTGATTTTATTTTCCCACCGCCTCCCTCTGCAGCACCACCGTTGACCGGCCTCACGATGCTGCTCCTCTAGTGAAAACCGTCTCCAGGTTACGTCCATATCCAATATACACACGCATACATACACACACCTGCACACACACACACACTCATGCCTGCACACAGACACAAACACCCACGCATACATACACACACACTTACATACACATACATACTCATGCCTGCATACAGACACAAACACACACTCATGCATACACATACCTATACACACACACACATACCCACACGCTCATGCCTCGACACAAACACACACGCCTACATACACACACTCGTGATTGCGAAAAACATAATTTAATTCAAAATGCCATAATTCATTTTTTTTTTTTTTTTGAGCAATTACGATTGCTTATTGTTCCCACTTGACAGTTTTGATGTCCTATGATTTTATTTTACCCCTGCCTCCCTCTGCAGCACCACCGTCGACCAGCCTCACGATGCTGCTCCTCTGGCGAAAATCGTCTTCGGATTCCGTCCATATCCTACACACACACACACACACCTACAAACACACGCACACTCGTGATTGCGAAAAACATAATTTGAATTCAAAATGTCAAAATTCATTTTTTTTTTAAATCGTGTAAAATGTATTTAATAATATAATCCTGGAGAAAAGTTTGTTTGCACAACGTATATTTTGCGTTGAATGTTGCAAATTACACATTGTTTTGCTCTGTCAGTTATCCGTGGAATTGCCCGACCATATTCGAAATTTAAGCAATTAATTATCATTGAAACAAACTAATCACTTTTTAATTAGTCATAAATTTCAATATTTCCTCAAGAAATGCGTCAGCTACTATGCATTGTTAAGAAAATATTTCTTCAGTATCTCATTTTAAGATACAAATTTATTACACTGAGGCCCAGAATCGTTCCCGGTGCAGGCCAGTCTTTTCAAAAAAAGGAAGAGCGAGAGAAATATATAATATATTTAACTGTTTGTTTAAATGTCAACAATGTATTGTTACTGCAATAATAAAATTTCTTATTTTAAGAGTAAAAATGTGTAGAATACTTGTCGATTTCAACATTCTTAACGATCAGATAACGGCAGCACATGACGAAAGCTCTAACGCTTATGCCATAAAAACCTTAACGCCAAGAAGAAATTTAATCTGCTCTGCATCTAAAGCAATAAACTGCGTTTATGAATTCTTAAGCATCTTTTATTGGTTGTTATAACGTCAAAATATCCTAAATGAGAGTTAATGTTTGAAAAATATATATTTAAGATCATTAAATGTCACGATGTTCTGTAAAAACTAAAGTAAACATGCATGGGAAGAAAGTTTATGCCTATAAATTTAAAGTTAGAAGTTTAAAAACTGAGTGGATGTCAAAATTTCTTCGTGTACAATGATACATTGTTCTAGAAAATAAATATTTGCAAAATCCCTTAAAATTTGCAATTGCTCTAGTAGATAGTTTGGCTGAACTGAACGCAATGAGTCCGCAGTCTCTTAAGATTGAGGAGATAAATTATGAATTATTAGAATTTAAACTTCTTTCTGGGAATCATTTAGGCGTACGTTTTGTTAAAACCCGTGTTTAAAAATATTTAAATTTTTATGCCGCCCACCTTGTCTAGTGGTCAGAGGAATCTGACTGCGGGTGGGGAGGTTCTGAGTTCGAATCCCGGCTCAGACATGGGTGTACTTTCTCTCTCCTGTCCTTCTCTTTTCTATGTGTGACTGTTGTGTTTTGAATGGTTTCCTACTTTATAAACGGGTCCTTATGGCATATGTGTACTGTCTAAGTCGAACTTCGCACCAAATTATGGCACAGTTGGAAAAGTGAAGCAGCGCATCCCAAATTGCCAGTCTGGCTGACACACGAAAACAACAACAAATTTTTACATTCTACTGTTGCAGCGTTTTGCCATTTTTTTTTTTTTTTTCGAAATCAAAAGCAGTAAGTTTGAAAACAAGAGAAGTATTTTTATAAGTCAGTGTGGAGCAGCACAAGTTACACCATTACACCATGGTATTGTCCCTTGAGCCTGTGTGTAGTGTATTTTGAGCTGGGACTGAAATCTGTTACATAGCAGATATAAAACGAAGCAAAAATCATTTAAATGAACTTAATACGTACAGCTATCACATGCAATGCTTCAAACAAGATGATAATTCTTAATAGAAGCCTTCACTTTTATAATAAAAAAAATCAAAGGTCTTAAAATTTACCAGCTCTATCCCATTATAGCTAAACTGCTTTCAGTCGTAAACTAATAACTCTGCTTGTTTACTTCTTTTCAAGCTGCTTGGCATTGATTTAGTAAATTTTCTGATCTTAGAGAAATTCATAAACATCAAAGCCCCTATAGAAAAGAGTGCCCTATTTATTTCTTATTTCATATGCAAGCCAGATAAATCCACAGCAAGTGTGAGATTACACAACTGTTGAACAGTGCGTTGATTAACTTTGCCTTTCTTTGAATAACAAATAAATGTACTCTATCATTTTTCGATTCAGAGACAGAGTACTAAAAAATAACGGAAAGGTTGAAAGCGTTTCTCTTCAGAAACAATGGAGTCGTTTCCAAAATTTTAAAAGTATTTTTTCTGAAAGAGCATGCTTAAAAACATAGGATCTGACCATTTTTTAAATAATTTGACTAAGTTCAATATTTTTAAAAAATTACTTTAATCGGTGCGCTTTTATTGTTTCCCGCTTCTGCCGATGACATCACAAATGATGAAATGCCATTCACTGTTGCCATTCAGAAGAGCCCAATATTTAATTCGCATCTTTACTCACGTGCACTGGCAACGATATGGTTGATAGCAAGATTAGAGACAGTTTTTAATTCGCTGCTTGATTATCATAACGTGGAAACGCAGTGAAAAATGCGCCAAAGGACATCATATGTGACGTCATAAAGACCGCACCTTGTTTGAAAAAAAAATTAAATTAATTATTGTTTTAAATTAATTAAAAAATAACTGTTGGGAAAATGAAAGTATTTTCTGGGTCCATGTTTTTTTTTTTTTTTTTGCTTATTCTATCAATTTCTGTGACTAAAAGTAGTACTTTTGACTGAAGGAAACAACCCCATTTTGATACTTCTTTACATGAGTAAAAATATGACAACGTGCATACATGTACAAAAAAAAGTAATTAAAAGGAGTTAAAAAACTCTTTTAACAGCTGTTTCGAGGTTATAAAAACAAACGAGTCTATTTACTCATTCTCGTCTTACTTTTTCATGTCCACTTGTCCGTCGTCGGACTTAGTGTACCATCGTTTTTTTATGCACTGATGAAGGGGTTTGTTTCTATAACCTCGAAACACCAGTTTTTTAACTTCTTTTACTAACTTGCATTTGTACATGTATACACGCTGTCATACTTTAACTCGTTTCATTGTACAAAGTTTTCGACTGCTTCATTTACTTCTTTACATGTTGCAGTTCTTTTGGCTTGCATTACCAGAAGCCAGAAAGACAGAAAGTTTTGATATTTTTAAAATTTCAGTTAGCTATTATAAGTTAACGTGATTAGAAATAATAAATTTTTAGATAAATTCTGCTTCAAAATCTCCATTCTAGCAGCGAACTGTTATTAAGAACACAAGGTAGAGAAAATTATCTCTGAATCTAAAGCAATTCTTGAAAATCAGTCTCCAGTTTTATCCACGTCATTTTAGTAAACAAATTTTGTATAAAATGCTATTGTTTTCTTTCTTATGAGATTTAATGCAGTACTTTTCTACTGATGAAATTTAAGTTTTATTCTTATTAGTCATCCAACTGCAATTTTTTCACCAATTTAATTATGTTTTCAATTTCTTTTAAACTTTGGCAACAATCCATCTGCATTCATTTTTTTTTCCATATTTTAGTCCACGTAATTATTTTTGGCTTTCTGACAACAAAGAGATAATGATGCGAGTTCTTTTTTTTTTAACTTTAAAAACTTACTGTATTATTTTAAGAACTTTTCGTACTAAAGAGGAGAAAAATAATGAAGTTTATCAACCAATGCACGCAATTTCATATAGTTCCAAAACATAAACAGCACTTTACTCAAAGTTTGCTTTCCAAAAATAAAGCTAGTTGAGCTAGAAAAAAAATACAGAAAGAGAGAGAGATGTAATTTTTATTTGGAAATTGTGTGTGTCACAATTTTTTTTTTTTTTTCTCATCATAGATCAGGTCAATGAATGGATGAGTTTCTGCAGTAAGCAATGTTCCAGATAAGACTCCTACTGTCCTCTGCATTGGGTCATGGTGATCTGACCGGTAGGGTGCAGTAGTTACTACAGAAAACTCTGGGGTGTAGTATAGTACCTCCTGCATGACTCACCTTTGGGAAATTCTAGGTAATCCCACTAGGCATGACGTTTTATGTTTTTATAAAAAAATATTATGTGATTTTTTGAGCAATCACGATTGCTTATTGTTCTCATTTGACCGTTTTTGGTGTCCGTGCCTTTTTCAACTTGGAGCAGAAACCTCTGCAGCACCACCGCCCACCGTCCTCTGCTGGCGGCAGCGGCGGGGCGCGGCTGCTCCGGTTTTGAGCTATCCGCTTCTCCTGGTCGGAGGCGTCCATGTCCTACACACACGCACGTTCACACACATACACGCACACGACTTCACACACATACACGCACACGAGTTCACACACATACACGCACACGACTTCACACCCATACACTCACACACGCCTACGTGCATACACACAGGTCTACGCACACACACAACTATGCACACGTAACCGCCCAGGAGGAGAGGCAGGCTTGGGGGGGGGACAGGAGCCGTTTCTAGAAACAATAACTCCAATGAGTAGGGTCCTGTCTCAGTTCGTGATTGCGAAAAACATAATTTGAGTTCAAAATTTCAGAATTCAAATTAATTTTTTTTTTTTTTGTACAAGTTGCAGGGAAAATACTTTAAACCCCCCCTCTCTCTCTCTCCCCTTGGCACCTGGCCAATAAGGTGCCAAATTAAATTCGTAAAACCTTATGTGAATATCGCCTTGCCTCCACAAAAACAAGTTTTCAGAGCTCAAACGATTTACTAATGATTAGTCACCCTTACACACCCATTTTATGTCATTATCTGATCGGACATCCCACACGGTGTAACTGCAGCAAAATAAATTCAAGAAAAAAATATTTTTTTCAACGAGGACTGTCGTTAACAGCTGGGGAATTTAATTTGGAAATTGATCACCGTAAGGAAATAACCTGACTCAGCTTCCAAAAAACTGAAGTGTAAGGAGTTTTTTTTAATTAAAATCAGCAGCATGAATCGTGCTACTTCTAATAGTCGTTATAAGTGAAACTTGATATAAAAAGAAAAAAAAATAACTTAAAGATTTTTCTTACTAGAAACTAATATAAAATACTATCACATAATAACGTTAATAAATGTTTATGAAAAAAATGATTATTCCATAAAAATTCGCTTTTGTTAGGCCATCAATATGATGTTGTGTTTTCGGTAGCTTTTTCGGCACGACAAATGAAAAAGCTTGCTTTTCCTGCTTATGAAATTGTTACGCAATTTACTAACAGAAAATTATTACAATAAATGCTGATACACAAATGATTTTTTCACAAAAAATGAGCTTTTGCGAATCAATTATTTCTTTTGAGGCAATTGAAGCGAGAAATTAATAGGATTATAAGAGTGATTATCTCCGAATAGGCCAAATAAGAGTTAAGAAAAAAATGTCTATCAACTTTGTTAAAAACACTTGATTTATTTTCTATGAGTTAATCTGAGCTCATCTACATCAGGAAGAGTATTGGCCATGATAAATCATATTTGTTTTTACCCACGAAATGTTTTTGTTTTTTTTTATATAAATGAGGGAGTGATGCCGATGTTAACCTTTATTGTTTGTATTATTTTGATTGTAAAACATAAAAAATTCTGTTAATTAGCATTTATTTTATAACAGTACCAATTTGATTTTCTTCCCATAACACAATAGCCGAAATTCATCATCCCCTCATTGTGAGTTAATAGTAATAATGAATTTTTAATCTTTGCCAGTATTCACTAGGGGTTAATGAAGAAGGAATGGGATAAAAAAACTTTCAGTCTACTCTCTATCAAAATTTCCCTCTGATATACAACTGAAAATCAAGTTTTTTTTTTATTTCTTTCTTTTTTTGATACCATGTGCTGTGACGTGTACCACCAAAACATTCTAATTCCATCAAGTAGCTTTATGCGCCGTCTAGTAGGAACATTGACAGTGAGAAAGTAATATAAGAAGGTGGGGACAGCATTAAATAATGATACTAAAGTTAATGTTTTTAATAATAAATTAGTAGAATGTCGTGTTATAATTCCTATTCGAACATAAAATCAAATTATTAAAAAATAAATAATACATTCATACTTCAATAACACAGAAGTTAACTTTGAAAGCTGAAATATTGCATAGGGACAGTATGAGGGAAGTAGAAATGATTAATTTGAACAATACGTTCTAGTATTTTTGTGAGTTTGAGTTCATTAACATTTGTGTAGCACGCATGCAAAGTCGTGACAAAACATAGTAGATAAATTTTTTTTTCCTAGACTTTAGAATATCGTAAATTTTGAAAGAAAACTAATTCAAAAGATCGTACTTTGTAATTATATCGTCAATACACATGTTTTTAATGGGTTACAGTTTCAGAGCGTAAATATTGATTTTCTAAAAGAAACTGTCATCCAAAGTGGCTATCAAAATCGTTCAAGTAAAAAATAAGCCTATTTTCAAAGCGCTGTAAATTAAATTTGTCACCTTGTTTCTTCTCTCCGTTGGAACTACAGTATTATTAATTCATAAATATCTAAAATATAAAAACTACCAAAATACCTTCTAAACATCATAGTATGCATGTGTGTTAAATTTATCAAAACGAGCTGACGTGTGCATCACATGACTTCCTTTTGCTCAAATTTAACGTCATTTCCACATT
Source organism: Uloborus diversus (assembly GCF_026930045.1). Taxonomy (NCBI): domain Eukaryota; kingdom Metazoa; phylum Arthropoda; class Arachnida; order Araneae; family Uloboridae; genus Uloborus; species Uloborus diversus. The sequence continues at coordinate 100,261,958 of NC_072739.1, read as the reverse complement.
ATTGGCAACTTTAATGTGATTCAATTGTTTACTTTCTAAATATCACCAAAAGTGGCCAAATTGAAACCAGATTTTAAAAAATAAATAAATAAAAACGCCAAATTTGTCGCCAAGTTGGCGACAAAAATTGGCGACCTAAAGACTGACGATATATCGCCAAGTGTCCGCCAAATTATAACACCACGTGAGTTTACATCGAAATTAACAATGATTTTCCCCCTAAAAGCGACAAAAGACCCCCTTTGGAGCATACGAATGCAACCAAAAAAGAAGGTGCACAACTAGACCCCATTAGGAGTCTACGTACCACATTTCAACTTTCTAGGACATTCAGTTCTTGAGTTATGCGACATACATACACACATACGCACATACATATGTACATACAAACGTCACGAGAAAACTAGTTGTAATTAACTCGGGGATCGTCAAAATGGATATTTCGGGTGTCTGTACATTCCTAAGCACATATCCACGTGTGGTCAAGTTGAAAAAAAAAACTCAACATTCATTTGGGGCTGAGCAAAATGGAAATTAAAGCCGATTTTTGGGTGAAAATTTTTTCGCGAATACAATACTTTCTTTTTTGTAAAAGGAAGTAAAAAACAAGGATAATCTAATGAGATATAGGCTTGGGACATTGATTTGGCCTATTTTTAAGAGAATCAATCACCCGTAACACAGTTGAACCCGCTTAAAACGAGTGCGAAGAAACCGCGATAATTGCTCGTTACTACAGAGAAATCGTAAAAAACCGGTTCGTGGAGAAAAAAGAAAACATAGAAATTTATGCATAATTGTTTTTCTTGTTTTATAATTCTACCTAAGGAAGCTGGTTAATTTCCTTGAAACCAGCGTTTCTCAACATTTTCTTAACCACAGACCGACTTCTGAAACAAATTCGCGTACCGGTAATGTCATTTTCTTTTTTGAAAAAAAAAAAAAGAAACTTGTATTGCGAATTGTTGAAAACATGTGTATTTTTTCAAGTACCAGTAAGGTTTTCCCTTCATTTTTTCCCCTTTTTTTTAATGAAAAAAAAAATTCTAACGTGAAAAAAGAATTGCGAACGACTAAGGTCCCCCCCCCCTCCTTTTTTTTTTTTGCAAAATATAATAATAATGATAGTAATATGAATAAAATAAATGTATTAATAAAGCATTTCTCGGTGTTAAAGAACTACAAAAATTAAATAATGTTAAGAATAAGATATTTGTTTTCTATTAGCATGATATTTCCTTTTTTTTTTTTTTTGAGCAATCACATTGTTTATTGTTCTCACTTTATTTTTCCCCCGCCTCCATCTGCAGCACCACCGTCGACCGGCCCCTCCCGATGCTGCTCCTCTAGCGAAAACTGTCTCCAGGTTGCGTCCATATCCTACATACACACAAATACACACACACACACATGCACACACACACCACACACTAACGCACACACATACATACCCACACTCATGCCTGCCCACAGACACAAACGAACACACATACACACACATACCCACGCACTCATGCCTGCCCACACACACACACACTGTGAAAAACATAATTTGAATTCAAGATGTCAAAATTCAAATTATTTTTTTTTTTTTTTTTTTTTTTTTTTTTTGAAACATTGACGAGCAAAAATCTCTGTGTGAGGAAGGTTCACTTTTTTTCTGCGGACCCTTGCCGATCCACCAGACCACCGGTTGCGAATCGCTGCTTTAAACTGTCTGGTTGTCTCATTTTCGTGTTATTGTTTTTCCGGGACTACACTTACTCATGGCCCCATCGTTACTTGCAAGCCGTAGAGTATGTTGAGCTTCAAGGGCCGAAGAGAAACCATCTCAGCCTAGTGCTTGGGCCTCCAAACGATGCCCCGCGGGCCAAAAACAGCCTGCAGGCATCTAACACCTGGCCTACGACGGCGGACCAGATTTTAGACCAATCAAGTCATAATTACTGGGTACATGCTTTGTAAATTAATGATTATCATAAATTTTTTGTGAATAAGCGATTAATATTTGGACAACCTAAAGTTGTTGTATATTGTATTTGTAATTTTGTTTTTCAGTTTTTTAATAAAAATAGGTTTTTTCCTTAAATACGGGTTTTCAAACTCAACCCGGAGGTAAAAAATGATCTTCTAATTGAATGAAACTTTACATGTAACCTTAAACTGCCATTTGTCACCTTTTTTCACCTTTTTCTTGCTCTGTGCAGTGGAAATCGGAAACCTTTTTTTTACCATAGGACGGTGACCCATCCTAATGACCACATCAATTATTGCTTAATACAATTTATAGAAGTAAACTTTAACTAAAGTTCGTTGTCGTTTCGTAACATAGATACTTTTAGATAAAACTAATAATTTAAGAGACTTTAAATTAAGTATATTGCAACAAGTTTCTAAGAAAACTCATTATATTTCAAAAAAGGAGCGAAGTAAAAAAAAAACTATTAAAAAAACACTTATATATAATGCATACCCACATTAAATTTCACCTGCATTTATTTCAGATATAATTGGAGTAAAACCTTACGGGTAAAATGTTCATATCTTTTATAAGAGATTTTGTTTTTTTTTTTTTTTTTTTTTTTTGGATTAACCTCCCCCCCCCCCCTACGTTGAATTTGGCCTTCAGTTGCGGATGGCCTTCCAAAACGTGAATGAAGTTCTTTACTAAATGAAAAATACCAGCTACTGGGAGGTGCTATCGAAAGAAAGCATTTTAAAATTTAGCTAATGAAGTTCGGGTTCATGTTATTCGAATTGCACACTTGAAAATAGTAGGTTTTATGTGACTGGGGTTACTCAGGGTCCCATGCGAGTTCTCCTGGGAAAACAAATAAGCATTAATATTTTACTTTTCAATGAAGTCAAAATCTAATGTTCTAATTTTACGGCAGTGTTTTATTTTAGGCTTTTTTTAATTAAATTTTAAACTAGTTTAACTGTCTGTAAAATTAAACCTTTGAAATATCTCTTAAAATCTTGTCCCGATTCATTTCATTTTCAAATTCATATAAAACTTTCAAATCCGATATCAGTTTATCATAAATGGCAACACTTTACTACCAACTTCCTTACTCAAAAGCTATCTCGATGGCAGTACTCGAAGCCTTTTATTACCTAATTGATTCTGCTTCTTATTCGCTTTTCCCTGATATCAGCTCGATGTTGATTCGCTGGAAGTATTTCAAGCGAGAAATAAGCCTGCTTGAGTTATACATCGGGGAAATAAATTGGTTTTCTTATTCTTAGACTGGATGGATCTTTTTCTCTTTCACGTTACGTATTAATATGATTTTCCAATTCATATTAAAAATTCCTTTTAAAATTTGCATTTTTAACAAAAGTCCTGAAATTTATGTCACAAAAACGTCGATTTTATATTATTTAGTGATTTAAAGATGAATGATTACGAGGTAGTAAAAGTTTTTCTGATGTGAAAGCTCCCTTAAGAGTAAGTTAACTGAACCAAGGGTATAAACGATAGAACTGGAAAAATTCTTTAGTGGCCAGTATCCGGTAGTAACAATTTCATTGGTCGGCAGTTTTTTTTTTTTTTTTTTTTTTGTGCTTAACTTGTTTTAATCTTGCTGAATTTGGCTCTTATTGCATTGATTTTAGTTCTGGAAGGAGTATGTTGATTTTCCCTGCTTTGCACCATTTCGCATTATGTCTACTGGTTTGGCAAAAATTGAAGAGGTAACGCAAATTTGGCATTTTTTGACGCAACGTTTGGCAAGAAATCGCCAAATTTCGGAAAACTTAGCAGTTAGTATTTCAAATCTAACAGATAAATAGAACCTAATAGATAACTCTATACTTAACCTCTGGAGTAGAATTTATTGGAAACTTGCGGATAATTCTTTTAAAGGTACATAAATAGCAGGCTGTGTCACTGTGAATTAGTCTAGTTTACAGTCAGCTGTGAGTTACAGAACTCGTTTTAGCTCTGTTGCCTAAAAGCGCTGTAATTTTCTCTTACTGTTTTGTTGTAGTATCCGGATGTGAGTACAGTAAGTACTCACTGTAAAGTTGAGTGAAAAGTATACTGTAAAGTTGAGCACCTTTGTAAGTTGACCACCTGTCTAAGTTGACCGCTTTTGTCAGGAATGGAATTAGTCCTATCTAGTGGTTGGAAGTAGCGCGCTACAAGTAGCGACGCTATTTAGTAGTTACGTTTTTTAGTAGTTTGTAGTGTAGCGCACTCCGAGTAGTTCGATACTAAAAAAGAAGTAGTTTAGCGATTTCTGCAAAATACTTTTTAAAAAATTTAAAAAAGAAAAAGAAACGAGGTTTCAAACAAATCTGACTGGTGTAAGTCTTACGCAAGTAAAACTTGCATCAATCAAATTTGTAAGACTGAAAAATTCGAGCTGACCTCAGACACATTATTTTGATGCCATACGTTCTATTGTTGAAACCGTTAGCTTCGGAATCGAAATTTTCACATTTCCCAAACATTCACATTGAAAACAATATGGGGCTTAGAAAGAAAAGAATAAGCGATAACTGCCATTTAGTACCGCGTTTGTGTTTTCTGGCAGGGGGATAAAGGGGGTCAAAAGGGCATCTATACGAATTTTTATGAACATACTAGTTATTTAAGACATTTAAAAATACCCCTCAATTTGTTTTAACCCATTTCTTTTCTTCATATTATCGCATTTAAACATAGAGAACTGAAATTTTACTGTATTGAAAAAAAAATAAATGTGTCGTTGAATAAAAGCACTGTTAGGATGCACAAAATCGGTGGAGTAGAATGGCATAAAATAAAGCTGTACGGTACGTATAGCATGTAGCAATAGTAAAATGCATCATTACAATATTATTGTACAGTAGATACAGTAATTATATTCGATTTACTTTTTAGCACGCATATCGAAAATTTTTACATTTCTTTCGTTGTCAGAAACTTTCTATTTTTCCTTCAATGTTCAAACTTCATATAAACTTATGTGAAACTATGTATCATTAACTTCATATTTAGAATGAAAAAGATGCGGAGTGGCGATTAGTATATTGACAAAGCGATGTTTCGACTAGAACGGTGTGGGGAATTTCCGCTTTCAGTGATGCTAAAGGGAAAGTTCATTCACGAAACTAATATTTATTATCCAATACAGAAGGTGATACTTCAGCCCTGCGATTCCCTCCCGAAAATGTTCGTGTTGCTGGTGAAGAAGTCGCGTTAGCACCAAAATTCCTTACTCGAGAAAAGCTCGCTATATAGCCATTTCACGTAAATCGAATCGCGAGTCTACTGTGGTTTAAATTGCACATTGAAGTAAAGCATTCTTAGTTATGTTTCATATTTCGAATATTTATTGATATTCCGATTATAAATACTACATAGCACCATTTTTGATATTTTTCCTAGTTTTTTTTTTTTTTTTTTTTTTTTTTTTTTTCTTTCTTACTGATTGAGTGATAACCCATTAACATAATAAAAGTTAATTTTAAAAAGATTGTATGTTTCTGAGGTTGTTCGGTAAAATTGAAAAATGCTTTTATTTCGGTTTATCAGTGGCATAAGAAAGAAGATGGTGTCCAGGTCCACCCCTAACTTGAAGCTCAAAACCAATAAATTAGTTCCTACAAATTATAAGTTCCTATAAAATTAAATTCTATAATGAAAATTCAAGATTTTTTCTTTTGTTTAAGAAAAGTTTTTCATTATCTAAATCTATTTTATGTATATGTAATGTCTATGTAATATTTTAATCATACTATGACTGCATCTATTTACATTTTTACGTAGCCGAGTTGCACTTCTTGAATTAAATATTCCCTGTCCGGAAAGGATTAAACATTTGAAGGTTTAATTCCTTCGACTTTTAACCCTTTCTTGCAGCGAATATTCGTAAAAATCGTAAAAATTGTTTGGAATGACAAATTAGCTGATTAAAGAAAAGAAAGAATAAATAATTCTTAGTAACATTCCATGTTCAAATGAGCTAATTTTTTAATCTAAACCACTTTTTGAATTTTTTTGCTTAATCCTCAAACAATGTGTATGTGTATGCTTTTTATTTATTTCTTTCTTTAAAAGGAGCGAAGTAGCGATTACATTTCAAAAGTAGTTTGTAGTTGCTACATTTTGAAAAAAGTAGTTGTAGTTGTAGTTAACTACATTTGTAATAAAGTAGTTGTAGTTGTAGTTAACTACATTTGTAATAAAGTAGTTGTAGTTCGCTACAAAAAAATGTAGATCTCTCTATCTTGACCACCTGCCGATCTTGACCACTAATATACACCAGCTTTGGTTTGGAGCACTGTAAAAAACCCTTTGTAAGTTGACCACTCGGCAAAAGCATTAGATTGTGCTAAAAGTTTAATCAGTTGTGCTTCAAATAAGCAACAAGACATTTTAGAAAATCCTATGAATATTTATGTTTCCATCGAAAAACATTGGGCTAATGTTAAGTCCCAGAAAATGCGCCAAACTTCAATCAGGAGTTATTTTGTTGACAAGTAGATCACCATGGGGTTACAAATGTACAAGAAAAAATCAAATGAAGAGTTTGAGTCACTTTTGACTTATGAATTTTTAGGAATTGTTAATAAGTAAGTAGTTTTTCATAAGCAATGACCTTTTTTTTTTTTTTTTTTGATCAATTTACAAAAATTTTAAATTTGTATGATACTTTACACGTCATTCTGGTAAATAATCTCCAAAAATATTTAAACAACATTTTTTTCTTATTGTTTTAAAGTAATGTTAAAAGTGAGTTTAAAGTATTCCAATTGGTTTTAAAAAAATGAATGCATTGGGCAAGAAAAGACAAAAAAAAAAGTTTTCATTACTACCCCCTATAGGTTGACCACCAAAGTACTGCACCGCAAGTGGTCAACTTACACAGGTTTCACCGTACGTGTTTAACGCTGTTCAGTGTTTTATCATCTTGTCTCAACTGCTGTTGATATTTTATCAATTGTTAGCGACTTTCCTACATATATTTGCTAATACCCTTTCTGTGTTTTCACAAGAACTCTATTAAAGAATTTCTGAAGTAAAGGTGAACTTGTGGCACTAGAGATCCGCACTAGCTTACACAGATGAAATACAATCAGTAATGAACGAACTGCATGTCTTGTAAAGACCTCTATTGTTAAGACTGAGAATTTTTGAGGTTTGGTTCTTTTGTTGTCGTACCAAACAACTGAAGTCGATATCCGAGAGCTGTTAGGAAAATATCTGACCTTCGGCCGAAGAAAAGAAATCACAAAACTGAAGCATAGCTTTGGACACCTAATCACCCTCAAAATAGTCTCTTTGGGACTCCCTTCATTTCTCCAAGCGCTGTAGCCATTGTTGAAAGCATTCCGAAAAGGCCTGTTTTGAAATGTAGAAAAGCTCGACTGTCATTGCAACCATAATGTCTTTTCTTTTCTGAAGTATCGTACTTTTCAACCTCTTCTTGAGTTAGGGGAACTGCAAGAAGTCGCAAGGCGCCTTATCAGAAGATTTTTTCGCCAAAAACGTCACAATCAAGTAATGTGCTGATAAAACATTCACCGAAGTCACCGAAAGACGTTTAAATCTAACTGTTTATGACTAAAAATACAGAGAAAAAAATTTGGGTGATGTAGTAAAAGTGTAAGTAATTTCTGTATTCAGTTCTATATGTTTCGAAAAATTCTCAGGAAGCGTTCATCGATTTCCCTTCTCATGCCTCCTCCCTCTAACATCACCGAAGAAAGTCTAAAACTGCGTTTTAATTTTAACGTTTCTATCATTCCTTCAAAGCAATAAATTGCACAGAAAACATTCTGCATTCGCATTTACAATAAACTATAAGAGGCGCAGTCTTAGGCCAATGGCTGCTGAAAGAGGTAAAACAAAGACCCACACACGTACACCTGCCCAATCAGACATCTGCCCTGCCCGCGCCAAATTGAAAGTTTTACCTCTTTGACTGCGGTGTCTTGAATCTCAGCAAGGTGGCTTATCCTAGCTCTAGAATACGAATTAAGCTTATCTTACGTTTAAGAAATTTACCCTATGTCTTTTTCTTTTTTACACGAAATTTTGACATAAAACTTCATCAGAGTTTTCGGAAGAAGGGGAGGGAGGAGGAATAGTACATTCTCAGTAGATTTTTTGTAAAAAGGCAAAAAAATGCACAGAAATGTATATTTACATCATGGTTTTGTAATTCTTAGGGAGGGGAGATTAACTTCCCTTGATCCCCCGAACGACAACTCTGGAGCTTATCCCCCTCTAGACGAGCAAGTTTTAACTCCGCCCATGCACATAACAAATCTAAAAATAATTTGACATTGAAACAAATTAAATAAAATTAATTGAAGAAGAAAAAATAAATGCGTTCAAAAATTCAAGCAGTAAAAAAGTAGGTAATAATCAAGGAAATATTTATTTAAAAAATCCGCAAATCGTAAAAGCATAACATGCGCCAAACTTGTAAGAAGTACTACTAACAGTTTTGGAGCATTTTTTTAAAAGTCGGATTGAGATTAAAAGATTCAATTCAAATAACGTAAATTTTTGGTGAATTTGTTCAACTGCTAATATCACAAAAATAAGTTTCTTAAAATCAAGATTTAAGAAAAAAACACACAAAACTACCCAGAAGCACAAAAGCAAGTAAGTTAAAAACCTCAAAGAAATAATGATAAGAAATAAATGAAAATTTTAATAAAATCAATTTATAATTTAAGTTTAAATACTGAAGTAGTTGAAACAAACAACAATCACTCATTTAAGTTGTGTGTTATTTGAGTCTGAGGCGGGAAGGAAATCAAAGGACGGCTAGGGGCCTTGCTGACTTTTCGCAAGGGGCCCAAATTTATTCATCCGGGCTCCTTGATTGCATTAATTTGTGTTACTAAGACTTCAATACTAGAATACGGGTTCTAAAAGATTTTTACCCCACTTGCACATGACTTCATGATTCATTTCTCCAGCCATGGCTCATGTTTTTAGTTAAAAACCATCGATCAATTATACTGCAGTGATTCGCAAGTCCAATAAACTATAGGGGACACTGCAGCTACTAAATAATGGCGGATGAAAAAGTTAAAACAAACAAATGCCGTAATTTATAACTTGCTTTGACGCTTATTGAATGACAGTAATTTTTCATCGTGTTTGTGGGAAAATTTTCTTTCTGTTTTTCTTAAGTTACATTACACCACAAACAGTCTGAAGCCTGTAATTCACCCCAAAGAAAACACGCGGAATGGAATGTTTTACCTTTTTCGGTAGTAGTGTTAATTACCGCAAGGTAGCGTATTCGAGCTCTGGAGTTGCGAATAAATTTTAAAATATTGTAGATAATGTCTTGAAGAAGAATTTTGTTTTTATCTCAATTTTCAGAAAATTTATTTCCCTTTCCTCCATATATTCTTCGAATTTGTTGTAGATTTTGGGATTTCAGGTCCCTTTATATTGTTTCAATTGCGAGAGAGAGTAATTAAAAAACAAATACTATATGAGGAGGCCCCATAATTTATTTATTTTTATGTGATTTAATCACTAGAAAACTAGTCTTAAAAAACAGACAGAAAAACATCAGAAAAATGGTGCTAATTTAAACAATTTAAAAAAATTCAGACTCGAACTTCAAGGCAAGTCCCATTGGACGAAAGCTAATCCTCAGAGGGGAGGAGTGCTTCCATTGGCTCAAGGAGGCTGGAAGGGGTGGGTCGCATCTGCACGTCTGGCTGCAGTTGTTTGAAAATTTTTGATAGCCCACTTTTAGAATTATCATGTTCCCGGAAGGGAGAACGCACCCCATATCTTATTGACTTTTTTCGCTCAAACGTTATTTACAGGCGTTTTGTTGAAGTTTACAGATCGAAAAAGGCACTATTTTATAGTCCTCATTAATAACTGTTCTTATGGTTTTACTTTTACACTGTTTCGATTCATTAGGGTTCTTTGCGAAACATTTAGCGTAAACAAAAAATCTGAAAAGAAAACCTGAAATTTATTCAAAACTATTACTTTTAAAAACATAGATAAATCCACTGTACTACAAATAAATTCAAAAAAAAAAAAAAATACAAAAACTTTGTTTGAAACAAATTTTATTTTTGTTTTCAAATGCTTTGCTAATTCTAAAATTTATTCTGAATATTTATTTATTCTTCAATGAATTATGAAATCAGCATGTTTTAAGTCCGAAAAATACGTTCCCTGATAATTTCATTGCCGTATCGATAAGTGGGGGGGGGGGGGAGAGAGATCTGTAATTTACTTTATGAACCCTGTGTCTGCTTTTGATTTGCAGAATGATAATGCTAATGCTGCATTTTGCACGAAAGCACAATGTTTATGAACTTACTGCATATCCTTCTAGCATAAAAAGTAGCTTGTGAGAGCATTTTAATAAATCAAATTTAGAAAACAGTACATTGGGAAAGTTATGCTGCCCACTGACAATAAATTTTGAGTATAGACAGTCGTTTAGAGGGGGAAGAATTTCCCCAAAACCTGTCAGAGCAGATCCGCTAAGAGAGGGTAGAAAAACACTGCAGCTCTCTCTCGTCCCGAAAGCTAGAAAATTTCTGTCGGATGAGTCCTGTTAACAGCTCAAAAATACATTTAGTAAAAACAATGCCAATGCCATTTGGTAAATGTTCCGAGAAGATAAAAGAAGTTTTAAACGAAATGTTTTACCGGATCCAACCATGTGTGACATATTTTAAATTACTTAGAATAAAGACGATATTTTTAAATCGAACTGCATTATTACCACGGGCATGCCAAGAGGGGGAGGGAGCAAGGAAGAGCAGCTCCCCCCACCCTTAAATTGGAAAATATTTAAAAAAAAAATAAGTATGAAATTTAGAGAAATTGATTAATTGACGTTTGCTTTAATTTCTCAATTTATTGATGATTTGGCAAAAGTTTAAATGTTCATGGCATAGCTCAACATATTTAATGAAAAATGTATAATCTATTGGTGCTTTTAATGTAAGCATTTGGGCCCTCCCGAAACATAATCCTGCCTATGCCAGAGAAAGGAAATGTCGTGGGCAGCGTTATCTTCCTCACCAATTTCTTTTATTGTAACTAAAGGGGCCCATACACACAAGGGCGCACTTAGAGGCTCCCCCTGACCCCGAAATGAGGGATTATATGAAAAACGAAATAAGCTGACAAGTAACATTGACCTAGTGTCGCATGCCGATTTGAATTAAAACTTTGCACATCGACAGAACACTTAAGAATATTAAACACTTACTTTTTTATCGTCAATAAATACTTTTAATGGGGTGAAATTTATCTCTAAATACTGTCAGCCCTACTTAATCGGGAAACGGATAAACGAATATCCCGCTTTTCGAGTAAAACCTCCCGGAATCGAATATTTACCCATAGACGCAATGTTAAAGATCCCCGCTTAATCGAATATTTTCCCCGGATTATCGAATGAGATTGGTCAGCTTTCAAAAATATTCTTGCTGACATTTTTTAAAAATAAATTAGAAATAAATTAAGTAAGGAAAATTATTGACTTAAAAATATGAAGCAATAGTTTTCGCCGACAAAACGGGCGAGAAAAACAACTTGCATATTATATTACATCGAAACATATCCACTATTCTATCAAATTTCGTTTGTCTTTGTCATTGCAAAAAGAAAAAAAAAAGCGCATTCGAGAATTAAATTGAATAACAAAAAGAAAAAAATACACATTTTCAACAACAATTAATTAATGAAAATTAAATGCAAAGCGACGAGGAGGGGAAAAAGAGAGTCAGAAAATGCGTTCCCAAAAGACCTTGAACAAGCTATCCACTATAATGGACTTAATTCAAAAAATAATGAAGTGAGAAAAGATGGCAAATAACCCAAGTTGTTAGTTACTTTTTTTTTTTCTCATACGGACTTGAGATTAATTATGAAACTATTTTGTCCTTTCTTTATCTTATTTCAAAAACGTTTTACCAAAAACATTAATTATTCCCTTTATATAGCTATTGATTTATTGTTGTTACGTTTTCAGACAAATGTTGTCAATTTAGAAAGGTAAAGAACATTTCCCAATTCAATCAAATACCCCGCTTAATCGAATAAAATTTCTTAGAACCGACGATATTCGACAGCGGGGCCGACAGTACTGAATAATTGAGATATTAGAGAGTACAATTTATTTATTTTTTTTTTTTCAAATTTTAACTACAAAAATTCAAATCATGATTGAAAATTGGTTGGAAGACACATATAGAAATATAAAAATTATTAAAGTTCAAAAAAGGAGGGAGGGGCAAGCTTAGGTTCAAACAAAAAAGTGGGTAACGCTGTTCATCCTCGACTACACAGTCTATTTTTAATTTAAAGCAAATTTGTGGAATATACTGGATATAAGAGAGTAGCGATTGCTAGTACTTCCTTCAATTCTATATTATTAGTTTTAGAAAACGACGGTCACGGAGGGGGCGGTCGCCCCCCCCCCCCCGCCCCAGTAAATCCGCCACTAGTCAAGAAGGCGATTTTTCTGACATAGGTAACAAGAAAAATCCAAAAACACGTAAATTTTAGCTTTTTTCAAACTGCCAATCATTATTTGAATTTTAGTATTCAAAATTACAAGTGAAAGAATATATTGAACCCTCTATCCCTGAATCCCAACTATCCAATATTTAGGAGTAAATTTCATCCCGTTAAAGCTGTTTGTTGCCGATAAAAAAAACGCGTATTCAATATATTTAAGTGTTTTACGGAAGGATGTGCTAAGTTTTATTCCAATCGGTAATTCACACTTTTGAAGGATTACTTTTGAATATAAAGTAAAGTAATTTTCAATCGATATTTTAAAATTGTGTACTGACTAAATAAAACTAACCAAACATATCGAAAAACATTCGAACTCTCATGAGCTGCAATCTTCAAAGACATTTCAGTTGTTAAAAGACAACACATGTTTCGTTTTCCTTTCTCCTTTCTGAAGGTTAGTGTTTGCTTTTTTTTTCCGATCCCTCCCCATGCTTGAGGAGGAAGCAATATTCCCACCAAAAACAAAATTACACATGCAAAAACATGACGACCATCCCACTGTTTGAATTATTACAAAAGCAAAGCAAAGAACGAAAATTGAAAGTTATTTTAAAAGCCTTACTTGAATTAATTACAAATATTTTATTTGTTAACAAACGCAAGATGGCAACAGTTAAAAATTTTAAATCATCCCGATTTTCTGGTTATTTTCCAAAAGTTAGAATCAAGCGACAGTCTATTACAATTTATCTTTCTTATTATTGCATTTATAAAGCTATTTTTATTCACACAAAAAAGCCCCCCCCCCCCATGGAGCAATTGGCGCCAAAATTGAACCAACGCCTGTTTACATATGGATTGACATTTATTCCAAATTTCATCCAGAAAGTAGCATTACTTCTTGAGATACGGCACTCACAATCAGAAAAAAGAACGTTCGGTTGCACCACCCCCTTTTCAGCTATTGACACCAAAATAGAATCATCACTTATACCCTCTAAGGGCTACTTGTCGATAAATTTTTCTTTGATTCCATTCATTATTTTTTGAGATACAGCAGTCACAATTGACGACAAAAAAACGTTCTATAGCTCAACTCCCGTTTGAGTTATTAACACCAAAATTGAATCAGCACCTGTTCCTGTTAATGGCGACATATGGACCAAATTTTGTTTGATTCCGCCAGTTACTTCCTGAGGAATAGCAAGCACGCGTAACTCAAAAAACGTCCCATTGCCCCACCCCCCTTCGAGGAATTCGCGCCAAAAACCAATGGGCACAAGTTCACATAGGGGTACATATATATACCAAATTTCGTTCGATTTCATGCGGTAGTTTTTGCTGTAGAGCGGCCACAAAAAACTGGTCACACACTGACGTGACACACACACGGACACACATACACACACACAGACAGACAGACATTTTCCAAAAATAGTCGAAATGGATTAAGCACACCTCAAAACGTTCGAATCCGTCAAAATTCGAAATTCGAAAATTTGCACGAATCCAATACTTTCTTCTATATATTAGATATAGAAGAAAGTAAAAAACATCCTATTGCATTAAATTTGGCTTTCGACAATCAATCATCGCTTTCTATGGTCGAAGATTACGAGGACATACATAGTTTAATACACTATAATTCATAACTTAAGTAGCATTTTTGAGTTTCAGATATTTTTAACCAAATTCTATACCAGCTACAGCCTGATTACCGCAGGGGCATGCGGGGCACAGGTCCCTCCTCTTAGATTTCAGGGGGCCCAAAATCCCCTTAATTTATCATGCTAAATAAAAATAAATAATGATTTCACTCAGAATCTAGAGTTCAATTTTTCACTGATATTTTTGCAAATGCCAAGACAAAGAAAAAATATCTTATAAAAATTTCTCTTAAAAATTTGATCTCTTTGCAAATCCCAAAACCATTCCCAGCTTGATCTGTATTTACTATTAAAAGTTAAATAATAGATAACTTTGACTTATTTACGGTAAACTGTAACAGGCAAAGTTTAACCACATCTTGTCTAATTATCGTGTACTATATCTCTTCTACTTTTTAAATGTTGTGATATGAGGTATCACCAAATTTATCATGGTAGTGTTAATACGCAAGTATCGAAATATTTAGTAGCTTCAGAATAAGCGGAAATTGGGAGAGGGGGCACGAAATGACTTTCATGCCCAGTGTCTTCAAAAATCTTAGTCGGGATCTAGGGGGCCCTGAAATAGAAATGTGCCACATGTCTAATATCAGAATGATCGGGCTCTGATACCAGCGGTCCTCAACCTTTTTATACCAAAGGGCATATGCTAACATGCCGGTTGCACGCAGGGCCTGATTACTGAATAGACTGACTAACTATAGAGCCCTCACTTTTTAGGGGCCTCCAAATGCCTTCAACTGTTTCAGCCAACGACAAAAATTGTGAGGTTTAGACTTAAATACAAAAGGGCCTCGAAAGAGCGTTTGACCTAGGTTCCAGATAACTTAATCGGGCACTGCGCACCCAGGACTGCTCACCCCCTCTAAGAGTAAGGGCATACATTTCCTAAATATCACAAAGGACCCCCCTCCCCAAAGCAAGAGCCCCTTCCCAAATTAGAAAAATATCCATCAGAGCACACCCCCCCCCCTAAAAATTTTAATGGTGCAGTCTGCGCCGTGACCCCCCTTTTCTAGGTGGGCATCCCTGGGCCGCACGGCGGGGACCATATTATTCTTTTTTTTTAAATGTTATTAAGAAGTTGGACACAGCTAATAGTACATACGCAGTGTATAAAAAGATAAATTTTAAGGTAAATTTTCTCAAATGCCTTTCGAAAAAAATCTTATATGTAAAATAAGTTTATACTATAAATAATGAAAGAGAACTATACGAAGTCGTTGCAGGAAAATGAATTGCAGTTCAAAGTCAGTATAAGTTTCGGAACTTCATTTTATTGGTCATTATGGGCGCAGCTAGAAAGGGTAAGGGCAAGGTAGGGCAGCTGTCCCCCCCCCCCTCCCATCCAAAATAAAAATTGTTTAAGGCTACAATAGAGTCTTAAAATGAGAAAAATCGACCAAAATTTGGATTTTTCATTTTTTTCCTTACATTAATCTTTGAACTGTGACACTAGCGCAGCCAGAAATACCTTCTGGAGGTTTTTTTTTTTTTTTTTGATCAAAATACTTTCTGGAGGTTTTTTTTTTAAATGACTATCTGAAAAGGCATAGGCAAGTGCTTGTATTTTATGGCTCTCATAAAAAAACGCATGACCTTGAGAGAATTCATTTCTGTGTGGAAAGAAAATAGGAGTCGTGGAGAATGGGGACTCCTGGCAGAGACTGCGCCATTGATATAAAAAGGGGGGAGGGGATTTTAGGAGATTTTAAAATCGCATTTGGGGGGGAGTCCCGTTAACGGGGCGTGCTTTTTGCATTTGAAGGTGTGTGCCTTCATCCTAAGGGGGGGGGGGATATTTCTCGTTTGGGTTCAAACAGGGGTACAAGGGTAGTCTTTTTCACAAAAATTGATAGGGGGTAATTTTAGAGATTTTTTTTTAAATTTAATTTTGAGGAGTTTTGTCATTGGCGGGCGCTCCTTAGCGTTCGAAGGGGCGATACGTTGCCCATCCACGCAAAAACGATGACGCACCCTTACCATTGCACGGAGCTCCCTCCACCCCCTAAAAGGGGACTGCATGAAACGAGATCGAAAACCTCCTTCAATTGCTCCCCCCCCCCCTGAAATTTTCAATGTTCTCGGTGCTACACCTACCCGCTCTCCTCATTGACACCCAGACATAACTATCTGAAAAATCATAAGCAAGAGCTTGTATTTTATGGCTCTGATAAAAAGATGCATGACCTTGAGAGAATTTATTTCAGTGTGGAACAAAGCAGACAGCGAAACTCAAAGCGGGACGGGGGGAACCCGGGTTAAGACAGTTAATGAGATTAAATCATGTGCCATGAGATCAAATAAAATTCTTAAACTACTTCCTAAAAATTTCAGCACTATCCCTGCACCAGGATCCCCCTCCCCCCCGCCTGTTTCTTTTCACATTGAAATTAATTCTCTAAAGGTCAAACATATTTTTACCACAGTCTTACAATTATGCTTCTTTGGATTGCTATACACGTCAGGAGTGACCACAAGGGGGGGGGGGGTCATAACGTAGCCTGTACCATCAACAATTTCTGGGGGGGGGGGGTAAAAAAGGTTTTTGATCTAATTTTGTTGAATCTCACAATTGTAAGAAAATGCCATCTAAATGGGGGTGGGGGTGGGAAATCAAAAGTTTTAAAAGTGTTTTTTTTTTGTTTTAATTTATTTATTTTTGATTTAAATTATTTTTTAAAAACTGTTTATACTTTTTTTATTTAGTTAGTTTGTGTGTCTGTGTATGTCATTTGCGTAGCACAGAACTTTTCTAATAAAATAATAATAATTAAAAATAAGTAATCATAAAATATTTTTTTAAAACAAATTTATTTAAGAATAGAGCAAAAATACGAAAGGAAAAAGGGGCGAGAATATTTTTTTGGGGGGAGGGGGTGATTTTTGTTAGTAAGCTTGGAGGGGGGGCACCCCTGGATTTCATATGTTTAAAGAAAACTGCTTTCAGAAAGTTAGGTTTTAGCATCTAATGAAACAAAAAAAAAAAAAAACCTTTAAAAGTATAAAAATACATTTGGCAAAAACAAAATGTTATCTGGTAAATGCACCGAGAAGAGTAAAAGAAGTTTTTAACGAAAATTTACGAAAAACAAGGACATTCTTTGTGTTTGAAATTATTACTTTAATTCTCTGACCGGAACTTATCTCATTTTCGAGGCTTGTTTTCCTCGCGCTATTGTGACTCAAAGGATAATATTTTTCATTTCCAGGTGTTAAGGGAGATTAACCTGGGTTGCCTTGGATGCTTGAAAGTTAAAAATTTGAAAAAGTATGCATATTATAGCAAGGTATCTAATAAGTTTGACAGTCCAAAACACATTGTGTTTACCTGTCAGAGAGCTTTGTTGGCCTCGCTATGAGCGCCATCTAGGGGCGAAATTCTCTGCCCCGTCCCTCGCTTTCGAAGGAAAAATAACAAAAAAACACATGAATAACAAGCTCTTGAAGCAACAGCACAGATTCTCGTAGGCTACGCTTGCGTTCGACGAACCTCACCAGTCTTCCGGTGAGTAACCGGTAGCTAACCGCAACGATCTTGAGAGCTAGTTGCTTCGGATGTCGTTTTATGTAGAGTCCCTGTGAGCCTAACCGGTTGGTTGGTCTACCGATTGATCTACCGGTAGACGGCAACTCTAGCTGGTTGATTGGAACCACGTGTTACTTTTGACCAAGTATATGTATTTTTCATCTACGTGTTATTCGTTTGCGTCATGTCTGCGCAAGTAATCGGTGATCAACCGAAAGTTCGTGAACAACAGGTTAGTAACCACTGACGACATTGCTGTCACGTGATCAACCAACTGGTCGCTACCGGTCGTGCTCTTCGAACATAAGCATTATTTTGCTTTCATTTGCTCTATGTATTGGCAACGCTTCTTCCCCCTGTAAAACTGATTTGCGTGGAAACGTGGTAACGCAAAGGGTTTCAATGGCTGTCGTAAGTTTAATTATTATTTATTGATTTATTCTTTTAAAATATAACAATATTGAAATTTTGTCCCTGCATTCTGCTTTTGCAAATATTTGAGTCTATGTTTGTTAAATAGTTGTCATCATATGCATTCACATCCACGTGCTGGATCATTTGAAACGCCATTTTTAAGCGTTTTACTCATGAAAATCTATGTACACTTTTTTTTTTAAATTCATCTCAATCGGATTTATCTTTTAATTCTGAATCAGCCGCTATAAATTTCAAGAAATTTACCCCGAGCTGTCTGTAATATAAATGCAATGCTTTAAGCGGTTTCTATTGCATCGTATGATAATTAAATTCGAAAATCATGTTACATATTATTGTTCCTGTTCTTCCCAGGTTGAATGCTCTTGATTAACTTTTATTTCATTTAGTACGATAATTTTACTTACGAAAACATTAAATCCGTGTAAGTACATCGTAGTTGAGCGATTTATAGCTACTAGTGTCGGCAAAAGGCATATGCGACCTCACAGGGGCCCAACAGAACAGTCTAAAAATGCATAGTTCACAGAGCATTGTACGGAAAACTTCCTGTGGAACTAAAAATCACGCATTTAGTACTTTTGCCTAGAACTTAAATATCAACCTAACTTGTCATTTAGAAATAGGTACATCAAGGGTGCACTGAAAATAATAAAGAAAAAATATGAATGGAAGAATTCGTGATTTTTTTTTTTTTTAATCTATGGACTTTTAGCCTATTCAGTTTTTAATTTGAAATTTATACATGGCCATTATTGAATCTTGGAACAACAAAATAGAATATAGTTTAACTACTGTTTAATACTGTTTAACTACTATCAACGGACCACAAAAATATCATCCTGAAGTAGAATGCGTCCTTAGAGTGGTTCTAAAACTAGTGAAGTGTCCAGGACCATGAGTAGACATCTTCAAATAAAGTCTTCAAACAGAACCAACTCTTTGCCATGGCTAGATAATACAGAAGCATGCTGTGCGCAGATAAGTGCATTGTTAATCAATATCAGTATTAAACATAGGTTTCTTTCAAAATTTGCTGGTGAATGAATGCAAAATTTTCCTGAAAGACTAAAAAGCAAAATTATATTACTGTCCTTCTGTATAGTATGCGCTTGCAAGTAATTTTCAGTTGAGTGCACTATTTTTTTTTTTATATTGCAATAATGTATGCCAAGGCCTGGTTCTTAGTTTCCGATTAGACTGACATGGCCTCTCATCAGGCCTGCTTCAACAATAAATTTTTCCTCCCATGTCTGAATCCTATTTTTATGAACAAAATAAGAATTTATTCTAGAACATATCTAGGGATGCATTTATAAGCAAGTTAGCCAATTACCAACTAATCTATAAATTCATTGGCCGATTAACTGCTCGTTGATAAAATTTCTCCATCATACAATTTCAACTTTTTAGACAGGAGTGCTTCCCTAAGGGCAAGGGTGTACCCCCCCCCCCTCAATATTGCAGAGATCTCCTCCCTCGCAAAAAAAAAAAATACCCCTCAAAACAACCCTCCTGAAAATTTCAATGGTGCAGTCTGCACCATGACCCCCCTCCTCCCCTAGGTAAGCACCCCTGTTTTAGAACTAGTTAATAAGAGATAGTTAGAATCTCAAATTTTGTGAAAATAGTACCAAAAACTTTTTGCTTAGCAGGAAAGCTTGCGTGGAACAGAAAAATGTCCTTCTTCATACTTTTCTGTAACACTTAAACTTACTGTAAGCTGGACAGGATAGTTCAGTTTAATACTCTTCTATTAGCAGCTTCCATATTTGGTGAATATTGAGACAATAGTCCGATGAAAATCTAAAATGTTCAAATTTATTAAAAATAATTTCCAGAAATTGTTGCTAACTAAGTTTATTTTACTCATTACTCTGCTTTTCATCTTAAAGTAATGTGCAACACAGACGTAGATAAAATGTTAAACTGTATGTGGACTCAAATAACTGCTTAAAAAAAATCTGCTGAAAAACATGGTACTCCTGCCGTGTCTTACATTGCCGCCAACAGAAAAAAGGTAATGTTGAAAGTGAGTCAAGTTCTACTATGTAAGCAGAATGTTTTTTCAATTATATTTACTTTTTATAATATTATTCATGCAAGGCCACCTCAAAATTGAAGATCAGCATTTGTTCATTAAAAAAAATATATTATCCACATTTGTTTAAAAAATGTCTGTTTTCAGGGCCCAATATAGGCTGATTTTGCTACCGTTTTTCGGTACCTTCACAAAAATCTTGTTTTGAAATAGGTACTTTCACAAAAATCAAGTAATAAAATCAGGTAGCTTCACAAAAACATTGAAAATTTCACAAAAATTTGCCTTTTTTAAATATCAAATTTGTTTCTCTGTTTAAAACAAAATTTACTTATAACATAAAATTCTAAGCAAGTTTATATGAACAATCGCTTAAATAGCAACCTTTTTGTGGTATTTTAACTAATTTTTAGCTGTTTCTCACCAAAGTGTATTTATGCAATATTATCGTAATCTTTTTTCATGTTTTGGGGAACCGTTTTTCTCATAATTTCCAATATTGTACACAGTACATAGCCCATTAAGCTGAAATTACGTATTTTTGGTACTTCTTAGGAGGTTTTTAGCTTGCACCTCCCCAAAAAACAAAACCTGTTAAAAAATAATACTAGATGACATTTACACTTTTCAAACTAAAATTTCACTTGTTCTACTTCTCCTTTACAAAAATTAGGATGTCTCTAAAAGTTCACAAAAACAATGCTGATAAAAAAAACTTTCACAAAAATAGAATGATGCAATACTTTCACAAAGATAGGTAGCGAGAAAAATATCCTGGTTTTCTGCAATCTTAGAAAATTTTCTGCTTATGTTGGTCTCTATTATCTTGGTCTGGTGCTTTAGTATTAAAATCTAGCTACTACAATTATTGTCGCTACTTGTAGCAACAGGACCACTGCCATAAGTTATCTTAAAAATCTGTTAATCATTTAATGGGAAACTTTCTTACTTTTATAGGTACCGTTTTTCATACCTGCAGATAGTGTTAAGTTGTGTGTTCAGATACTTGTATTTTTATCTTTCTGTGTCATGCAAATGCTGTATCATTAACAGATCAAAATAAATGACTGTTTAGTGTGCTTGCATTTTTGCTATCGTTGTTTAAAAATAATTGGAGAACATAATTTTTTTTTAATGCAACAAATTTGATCTGGAGATCTGAATAAATGGTGTTCTAATGTAAACAGGGGTCTGGCCAGAGGAAATTTGGGTCCGTTGACAGACCCTTCACAAAAATACGATCACTCA
Organism: Uloborus diversus; assembly: GCF_026930045.1. Classification (NCBI taxonomy): domain Eukaryota; kingdom Metazoa; phylum Arthropoda; class Arachnida; order Araneae; family Uloboridae; genus Uloborus; species Uloborus diversus. Next base: position 100,240,572 of record NC_072739.1, on the reverse strand, counting down.
AAACGGACCCTTTACAAAATTGCGACCAACCATAACGGACCCTTCACAAAAATTCTAATCAACAAAAACCGATCTTTCACAAATCATTTATTGTAAAAGCAAATCTAAAATCATAACAATGGCTAATTTTTCAAAAGATATGTCTGCATATTTCTGTGATGCTTACTGTTTTTGTTATCACAGCAGAATCAAAATAGCCAGCAAGGATGTTATAGATTTTTCTGAAAATGTTATTTGACCCACAGCTTGATATTGCTGCCTCAGCACCTTTCTCCTGCTGCTCTCAATTTAAACAATAACATATATCATCCAATTGAACTTGGTACTGCTAACCAATAGAATAGCTATAGGTTGGGGAAGAAATACACAAGTGATCACTTCAGATACCGTTTACCAACTATAAAATTAACATTAACGCTAAATAAACGTCTAGTAAACCTTTCACAGGGACTTGGAAAACATTTTACCAGTTTGGCAATTTTTGTGCCTTTATGGTATGACGTTTTAACGTTATCCATGAGCCTCCCCCCTCCCCCAATGCATTTATTAATGTTTATAAATTTAAAATTTTCGTTTTTACAAAATAATTTTCGTTTACAAAAAAAAGACCTTTCACAGAAAATTTTTTGATTTTTCACAAAAACTTTTCGTTTTTCAGAAAATTATTCTGTTTTCACAAAAATATTTGATTTTTCACAAAAAACAGACCCTGTAAAAAACCCTGGACAAACCCCTGGTAAAGCTAAACATAAGTTTTGTTTGTATATTTGAAATCCATAAAATTTGGTTTGTATGATCCAGCTAACTAATAATAGCATAAATTAGCATAAGGTATAATGCCAGCAATTTCATCACTGAATATTTGATTCCAAAAAAGCCCTTAAGTCTTTCAAAATCAATTGAGATTAAAGGGAAAGGGATAAAGGTCTGATCAACCATGTTAAATGTAAATGTCAAGATGGACATGCAAATCATTGTAAAAAAAAAAAAAATCATAAGTATCTTTTATTACTATTATTAAAAACTAACATTGCAATTTTAAGTTACTGTAAAAATTATATGTTAATTACACAACCAATTGTCTCACCAATTGTCTTCACTTTCTTCAAGATTGCTAAAAAGAAGACTCCTAAACCCGCCCTTAAGGGCAAGGGTAAAAAAAAGAAGATGCAACCCAAGAAATTTTGCATTGACACCAGTCATCCAGTAGAAGATGGCATTATGAATGCTGCAGATTTTGTGAGTATAATTGTTCTATTTTTAGATTGAAACTATCCTTCTAAAAAATGTTTGCATATTAACAGGCATTCATGTCAATAGCACTTTGGAATTGTCTAAAACAAAATTTTGCTTCATGGAAAATTTCATTAATTAATTTTTTTTTTTTTTTGGTATGCATTAATTTAAACATATTCAACTACAGTCAGCGCTCATTATAACGACCACTCATTATAAAGACCAATCCATTATAACGACCAGTGGTAATAGTCTCAACTTTGTTCCAATGAACTGTATGTTAATTTGCTTCCGGTATAACGACCGCTCTGCATCATCTAATCCAATACAGCGACCGAATTCAGCGAACACTACTCTTGGTATTTTTTCCAATGATACTAATATGTAACTTGAAATTACCTTCATTACGAAGAAGGTGAAGGTTACAAAATGGGTATCCTTACAGCTTTGCATCTTTCTAAATCAGCATGGAATTCAGAAAAGACCATCAAGAACTGACTCTACCATGTTGATTTTAAAAAGCAAAGGGAAACTGCTTAAATGATTTGTCAGGCAATTCAAGATGAAAATTTCAACGAAGAAGATGAAATGCTGTAAAAAATTTCTTAAAATAAAAGAAATTGGTAGAAGTGTTGAACTTTGACTGTTATGCTAAAATCAATTATGATTTAGAATGTGCCAAACACATTTCTGTCAGAAAATAAAGTAACTCTCGATATTGTGCACAAAAACAAATTAATGTATCATGATCAGATGAAGAAATTGAGACCAAAGTTCCCAGTATGAAAAATGTTTAAAATGCTCGAGAGACTTTTTAGTGTTTCTTTGAAAAGCAAGAAAAAATCTATAACTGAAATGGAAAATTATGTTTTGCAAAAATCACATGTGCTAAAAGGAAAGCAGCTCTTTCTGATTTTATCTTCAGAAAATAAATGATTTGTAAGTAGTGTAATACAATTTTTCCTATATTTTCTACTTATAAATATTTTGTCATAATATTTTGCACCCATAATTAAAAATAAAAATCCCATGATAAAAAATAATTTGGGCATTTTACTGGAATCTTTAAAAAAGTGCTAATTGTATTGGAACAACGGAAAATGCATGTGTATATTTTAAAAAAATTCTATCTCTTATAATGACCACTCATTATAAAGACCTTTTTCTCTGGCACGGAGATGGTCGTTATATCGAGCGTCGACTGTATTGGCAAAATTTGCAAATCCTGCGTTTTCCACTTTTTGAGTACTTGGATCTTTCACTTTATTTATTTAGTTTTTATTTCTTAAATTATTGTCTCTAATCTTAGATATTAAAACTCAGGAGTATATCTATCTTAGTATGTATGTCACTCTTACTTCTTCAGAGTGCCTGAAAATTGAAGTTTGAACCGGGTATCAATAGATTCATCATTTTTCAGACTTTTTGTCCTAAAAGATGATTATTTGATACATCCAGAAAACAAAGGCTGCTATTTTAAATTTTTGCCAAAATTTTAAAATTTTCTCAGATTAACCAGCAATAAAAGTTTAGGTCAGCAGTTCTCAACCTTTTTAGTTCAGCGGCCCACCAAGTTTGAAGAAAATACCATTGAGGCCCAATAACTACTATATATTACTTGCACAGTCTAAATTTACTTTTTCGGGGAGGGGGCATTTGCTCATAACTGTCCTTAAGTGTAAATAATATACCGTATTTGGACTGAAAGTGTGTTAAAAACGAGTTCTGGAGATGTCATTTTCCTCCTCTCCTTATGCTACACCACTGATACAAATAACTACTATACAAGAACAATTTTTAAAATAATTTTTAAGGAAGAAAGTAACTTTTTATTGCATTCATTTAGCTGGTACAGCTCTAAGGAAAATCAAAAACAAGTCATCAAAGTTTAAGCTCCATGGGATTTTTGATGCTGTTACGAAAGACTTGATATCTGCATTGAAACTGGATAGTCTTAAATAGCTCGCTACATTCAATGCATTTCTACATTATTTTTTGAAAACTGCAATAAAAAGTCTCATTCAAATAGTAGGTTGTCGAAAAGCAGCTCTAGTCTCTCAATTACACTGATTTGTAATGCCAGTTCAGCAAAGGAGGAGCACTTTAAACTTGAAGCTAATGCTAGTTCGTTTGGCTATTTTCTTTAAAGGAGTTTCTGATTCATTAGATTTCATCTTCAATGATAGGAGAAGTTCCTAAGAAACATGAAAATTCATCAGTTCCTTATTGTCGATAAGCCAGCTGGAGTTTTTGAGTGACGGTACATCTAATAAGTGAATTTTTGCAAAAAACGGAAATTAAGGCCCCAACAGTCCTGGTTCATATTCTTGACCAGTGTCTAAGGCCCAGTAACATATTGTTCGCGGCCCATGGGTTGGGAACCGCTGGTTTACGTCATTAGCCACAGCATAAAATAGTGAAGTTGGGACCAGTTTAGACAGGTCCAAGGTTTCAACAACTTCCGATTAGTTCTGATGCTCCTTTTCGCTGTCCCCCCCCCCCCCCCCAAGCGTATTTTTGTTGAATTGTTGGGCATTCTTACTCTCAAAGTGAGCCTAAAACTAGGACAATGATATTATTAATACTTTTACTGCAGAAAAGATGAAAAAAAAAGGTAGAAAAGCATGACATTGTAATCAAACACCATACAACGGTCAACTTTTTTAATCACAATAGGTTCATATTCTTAGGAAATGTGTTTTAAGGGGGGGGGGGGATTATATTGATTACAGATTTAAAAAAAAATTTGACTTTGTTAATATTAGGGTTCCAAAATATCCGATATTGTTATATTTTTTTTTATGTATCCGATATTTTCAACCGTCACAAATGAGTCTTCAAAAGAGTAAATGTGTCCTCAAATCACTCTTTCTTTTCTTATATTGTCATTACAATATGTGGACTTAAAATTTAGGTTTCTTTCATTTCAATTTAGCAATTTGAACAGAGTTAATTTAGCGTTAGCTGTGCATAACTTTTTGGTGTTTTGTAATAATAGATAAACAATATTACTATGATTAATATAATTTTTGCATTGAAAATACTATAATTGAAAAAATATCATATTTCTTGGAATTTTGTCCCTGCATGAGCTTCCTGGGGAAGTGGGGAATCTGTTTTGCATTAAATTTGTTTGCTTGTTTTAAATTCAAATACATTCAAAATTATTAATTGTCATTAATAACAGTTAAATAAAATTTTCATCTCTAAAATCTATTTTGCTTATTTTTAAGAAGAATTCAATATCAATTTGTCAAATAAACTTAGCCACCTCCCCCCCCCTCCCCAAATATGGCAATGCCACTAATTAGACCCCCTCTGAAATAAAATCCTTTCTTTGTTTAATTTGTATTTTATGGTAGCATTTAACAAGAATTGCTACCCATTATCAGACAGGGTACGCCTCCTGAAAATCCTGAAAAACTCTTGAAATTTAATTTTTTTTTTCTAAGGGCCCTTAAAACTCCTGAATTTTTGTTTTAACCTCCTGATTTTCCCCCTCTCCTGCAAATAATTTTTACTAGTATAAGTGCTTCATTAACCTCAAAATGGAGCTTTAACAATCGCTAATTTTAATTTCATGTCGTCTCCATTTAGGCGACCATATTGAATCGCTGGCAGTCAATCAAAATTCTCGTATTATACAGAGCACCCAGTGCTTTTCACAAAGAAATGGGGTGTGTAATAACCGACTGACCAGTTACTCTGTCCGAACATACCCATTACGTTTACTGGTCGTAACTGCCAATAGAGAACGAATGAAGAGCATATGCTAGCTTTTGTGTTAACAGCTATTAAGCATATTTTCTTTATTGCTAATTAATAGTGCTATTGCTATTTCGTAGTACATTTAGTATTGATAATATGCCGGGCGGTAAATGCGTGTTTAATGGAGGAAGTTTAATAGTGGTGTTAAAAGGAAGTGTCTGCAAATTGACATTTGTGAACTGAATAAGTCTTCAGATGAATACTTAGAAAAAGCAGAAAAGGACAGTGACCTTTCCTGTATCTGTAAAAGTAATGCTTTAAGGCGCAAAGCCAATGAAAAGTTTGAACTGAAAAAGGTTGAAATAGACCTTGATAAATTAAGTGCCAAAACAAAAACTCTGTAAGAAGAGTTAATACTGAATCTAGTGTTAATATTTTTGGTTTCAAATGTTTGAATTCAATTTTTAATTCTTATTTTACTGGGGTCTGGCCAGAGGATATTTGGGTCCCTTAACGGACCCTTCACAAAAATCGGATCAACCAAAACGGACCTTTCACAAAATCCAGATCAAACAAAACTGACCCTTCACAAAATTCTGATAAACAAGACCGGATCTTTCACAAATTGTAAAAATAACGCATATTTCTGTGTATAAACTGATAATTTTTGGAACCTTTTTTTAAGTCAAATTAGAGGGATCAGCTTATACAAAATCAGCTAATTTTGAAAAAAAAAAAAAAAAATCAGGCACTCTTGGGATGTTCCTGCAAGCAATAAATAATTGCTACTGCCAAATAAATATAATGGTTGTTTGTTTTATCACAGCTAATTAGCAGAGGTGTTCTTGTAAACTTTTCTGAAAAGGCATTGGTAAGCACTTTTCTCCCATTCATGATTTAATAAACAATAATAATATATATCTGCAAAATGAACTTAGAACTGCAAAGGGATAGTAAGGGTGGGGAAAAAATATGATCGCTTCAGATAGGGTTACCAACTTTAAAATTATCACCACTTATGTCTGGCGTTGAACCTTTATAATGACTTGATTAGAAAATATTCTCAAAATATTCTCATCATTTTACCAGCTTGTCAATATTTGCGTTTTTACCGTGAGGTTTTTATGGTGAGGTGTGATGTTTAATTGTTATTTTGGGAGAAAATTGTATGGGTTTTGATTTTTCAATGCTAACAAGGATGATTAACTTTAAATAAACTCTTTTAATTACCGTTTTTTTTTCTTTAGATGTCTACATTTTGAAAAATGCAATCTTTTAACATCCGATATGAGAATCATATTTTGTGCTTTTTTCAAGCTAACTTCGCTTTATTAGGAGATGCAAATAAATGAAAAGTCTTTTTTTTTTCTGTTAGAACTCTCATTTCAAGTTTTTAAAGCAAAATTCCATTTTCTGTTATGAGTCAAAAATTAAAATGCTGAATAGATGGTTTATTTTATTTTATTTATTTATTTTTATTTTTTTTGCGTCATAGATATTAATGAAATGTTTATCATAGAATCCTAAAATGCAATTTTAAAATAATTTTAGCAAAAATATTTCTTTTACAAGCCGTTTTTATACTTTTGATGCCTTCACTTTGAGAATTGCGATCTCTTTGCGTCCGCTATGGGAATCCGATTTTTCGAATTTTTGATGATTATTACGCTTTAATAAGAGGTAAACAATTAAAATATCTTTTTATTTTTGTTAAAATCACGAAATTTATAAGTTTTAAACGAAATTTTGTGCTTTTTAAGAGTGTCTTGGGTCAAAAAGTTAAATGCTGAAACCCCTATTCTGAATTTTATTTTATTAATTTTTTTGTTACAGTTATTTTAAATACTGTACAGAAATATTTCTAGTATGATTTAACATAATGTAGAATGGTAGATAATACGGACATAAATAGATACTTGAGAGAGCGATGCCCCCCCCCCCCCCTGCCAAATATTCAGACCACTCCAGAATGATTTTCTCGACATAGAAGAGGAAAACACTCAACTTAAAGTTTAATTGATGCAGTTTGTGCTATCTCTAAATTCTAAAATTTCGTTTTAACAAAAAAAAATTGCGAAATTATTTGATTTTTCACAAAATTAATTCGTTTTTCACAAAATTATTTGATTTTTCACAAAAAACTGACCCTGTGAAAAATCCTGGACAAACCCCTGTTTTATTTATTTTTGATTGAATAGCGTGAAAAAAATTGCTAATCAATCAAAAACATAATACATTTTTATTTATTTATTTTTTTAATTTTGACAGCAAAGTAGATTAAGTGTACTGAAACTAATTTTCTTGTAAAAACCGCTCTTGTTATTACTCCTGAAATTCATTTTTGTCTGGAAGAGTACAAACCTTGATCAGATGATGCAAAACAAATCATTTTTAAACAGAATGAAATTTCTTGTAATTTTATTTTCAAGAAAAATTGTGATAGCTTCCAGCATTACAAATAAGTTTAAAAAAATCCTACTAGTCCTTAGAGTTTTAACCTGAATACTTGAGTTTAAGGTTAAGGTGCATTTGATTAGGTTAATACGCAAAATTATTGTAATGACATGTATGGATGAATGAAAATAGTGATAAATTTTAATATTACGATTACAAATTTTTATATACTAAAATGTTGCAGTAACATGTACATATGTAATCTTATTTATTTACAGGAAAAGTTTTTGCATGAACGTATCAAAGTGAATGGTAAAACAGGAAATTTGGGAAATACCGTAACAATTGAAAGGAGCAAGACCAAAATTTCAGTGACAGCCGATTGTCGGTTTTCCAAAAGGTAATTCATGTTTTTTTTTTTTTTTCAATGTAAGACTCTTGGTGCATAAATGTAGTTTGTACACTTTTAAATTAGCTTGAAAGCTGCTTGGACAGGGTGGCGACAGATCAGGGAACTTTATTAATCAGGGAATTTTGAAAAAAAAAAACGAATTCAAGGAAAATTGATTTTATGAAGAAAAAAAATTTTTTTTTTTTTGCTTTACAAAATTAAGTACTCTAATTCCCTACGCATTTTCCACCAATTATCTGTTTAAAAAAATGTAAAATTATGAGGTGCGATTATATACTGCCGCATATTTGTGCATCTTTCTTCCTCAACGTCAAAGTATTGAATCTTACTTATTAACCACAGGACGAACTTCCTAAGATCGCTTATGTGTCTGTTAGGTTATTTATTTTACCCTACTTGAAATTTCCTTTTACACTTTCAATGCTACGTAAAATAAACAACCATACAGACAAAGAGGAAGCCTTCATTAATGTCTTAGCTCCTTTGCCTTTATTCCATTGTCTCGAAGTAATTAAGTACTGTAATCACAATTTCAAGAAGAAATCTTTGGTTTTTGAATTAATACTATAAAAGCCTTAAAGTTATTACTTCTTCGGGTTTTTAATTTAATTGTTAAAATTGAACTTTCAATTTAAAAAAAAAAATTTGTTTTTTGCTGTTATACTATTTGCTGTCACTACAGATTATGAAGGGTTTTCTTTTCTTCAGACTTAAGTTAATTCTTTAATTTTATAACCAAGTTGTATTCTTTTATATATCTTGAAATTAACTAATTGCTTTTTTTTTTCTTACAAAGTTGTTTGTTACAAAAGCAATCTAAGACTTTTTTTTTTCGTTACATTCTGAAATCATTTGAAATAGAGTTAACTTGTGTACTTAAGTAAATATCTTTAAATTGCTGTGTTCAATTCATTAAAACCTATGTTCTTGATTAGAGAAAAGAGCCCTATGAATGGATGTCAAATGGTTTCATCTGTTTTGCATAAATATGTCAATTATTTATATAAGAATTAACTACATTACTTCTATTCTTCCACTATTACCTGTTATTCTTGCAACAATTATTATACTGTTTGAAAACTTGATTCAAAATAATTTCAATTACTTTTTAGTTCTGTCATACATACACATATGTTTTTAAGAGTAATTTTAATAGTTTCTTAAAATTCTAATGCTAAGTGGTTTCTGGAAGTAAAGTTTTTTTTTTCTTAAATTTTCTTAACCTTTCCATTGTATAAAAATTTAATATACTGTTTCGTAGCTTCCCCCCCCCCCCTTAAAAAAAATTATCTTTTTTTTAACCATTTTATTTTAAAAGTAGCATTTTTTTAAAATATATCTTTAGTTCAACAACTTAAAATGTTTAAAATACTACATTTTATACAAACATACAATGGATTTCAAGTAGAGCAAAGAAAGAAAACCATTATCAGGGAAATTAGGTGAACTTAATCAGGGAAAAGTCAGGGAACTTTTTTTCACAGTTCCTGTCACCACCCTGTTGGAATAAAATGTTTTATTTTCAAGTGCTTGAAAAGGATTAAATAATGTCTTTAGTCCTTAAATAACTTTTTTAAGGTACATTTAAAAAAAAAAAATTTTTTTTTTGTTGCGTCAAAAATCTTAATTTTTTTTCTTCCCCGGAGGAATCTAATTACTTCATCACCCTCTAAAAATCTGTTTTAGTTGCCAAAAGCCCTAAATATTAATCAAAGGCCCTAATGAACTAATGATTTGAAACATTAGATTTAAGAAAAAATTCGGTATTTAAGTACAAGCTTATTTGTTAACAAATGCGTATGAATTGGTTCTAAGAACACCCCGCTTATAAGGTTTTTTTTTTTTTTTTTTTTTTTGCAAAGTCCTTAAGAGGGAATTTATAACAAGGTTCAACAATTTACCTATTAACAAAATTAACTTTATAATAACTATTAGTTTACATTATTTTTAGCCGTAATTTAAAAGTTGGTTTCAAGTTTTTTTTTTTTTGGGTTCTAATCTGTTTGTATTAAAATACAAGATTTTGTCCTGAATATGCATAAATCAGGCACAGAAAGAAAATGGTGACAGTGTCATAGTAAAGAAAAAATAAATTTCATTTTTATAGTCAGGGTTCCTGTGACCTTGAAAAGTCCTTGAATCTCATTTTAACTTTTTTGGGCCCCCAAAAGTACTTGAAAATCATACAAAGTCCTTGAAAACCAATTTCTACGAAAGAATTCCTCTTGTGCGGTGAAGCACATTCTTCACATTCCTGGTTTATAAAGGGCTGACCTTAAAAAAAGTATTGCCATTTCCTCCCCTGTTATTCCTAAGAAAAAATATCTTGGGATGAACAGGAATTATGCACTGACTCAAGAGGGTTGAAAAAAATATTTTGCTTAGGAAGCATACGCTTGAGGATAAGCACATCAAGGAATATCGTTTTTTGATCAGAACAGTACTTATCAGTTATGCGTTAAAAAAAGACGGCACATTTGGTCACTCACAAGATGGAAGTAGGCAAGATACTTAAATGCTTAAGTTTCCAAAAACAGAACAGAATTTAATGTTTATTTAAATTCGAAACTAATGAAAATAGCGTAAAATGTGCTGTAAAGCATTTTATGTTTTTGTATATAAATTTGTTTTTTTGATTATTTAAAATAGTTTTCTTGAGAAATGAAAAATTTTGTATTTAGAAGTTCATCTTATTTTTATTGCATTGGACGCTAATGTGCTAAAAGCTGTTACAGTTCAATTAAATTGATGTTTAATTACGCTTTTTATTTTATAAATATTTTTGTGCTACAAATTCAAAAACCGAAATTTTAATTTTGAATCGTAAGTGCCATATTTGGTCATTTCCAAAAACAGAATTGGATGTCTATTGCAATACAATGCAAACTATGAAACATTCCGCAAAATATGCCGTAATTTTTCTCCCTAAATAATTATATTCTTGAAAAATGCAAAATTTTTTCCTTCAAATTATCGAATTTTATCTTCGGAATATTATTTTATCCTTATTGCTTTGGACGCTAATGTGCTAAAAACTGACACTTTCATCTAAATTATAGTTTTTTTTCTGAGAGTTTTTAATTGTTTATAATTACTTTTATGCAACAAAATCAAAAATCTACTATCTTAAATTTTTTGCATAGTTGCCATGTTTGGTCATTCGCAAGATAGAAGCAGACAAGACTATAAATTTCCAAAAGCAGGATTGGGTGCTTATCTCAGTGAAAACTACTGAGAATTTCATAAAAAGAGTCGGAAATCATGTGTGGTTTTTTTTTTACTTATTTTCTGTAAAAGTGAAATTTTATCAGCAAAATTGTATTTGATTCTCACTACTTCAGAGGTTTTGCGATAAAATTAAACTTTTTCTTCTAAAATGCAGTTTGCTGCCGACTTCTATTTTCTTATCTGTTTACTTTGCAAAAGTAAAGAAATAAAAATCTATCTTAAGTTTTCCAAAATGCATTTTTATAGCTTTAAAAATGCAATCTGTAAAAATTTCTATTTGTTTCTTTTTTTTTTCCCCTGTGTGTAGTAAAAGTTAGTGCTAAAAGCCCTACAATTATTTCATAAAATCTTGTTAAAAATTTACTCATAAAAATGATTTTGTACTAATAATTTACAAAAAGGGGGGGGGGGTACTTACTTTCAAAAATGATTAATGAATTGTTTACATTATGAACGTATACTGTTGTGAATGATTTAGGGGGGTCATGTCCCTTTCCTTGTATACACCCCTGATTGTGTATCGATAATGGCTACAAATTATTTAACTACTTCATTGATAAAACTTTTAAAATGAGATAAGTGTCCCTTTAATGGACAGTTTTAATAAGCCAAAATATTGAACATTTCATTCGAATGTACATTCTTCCAGAATTTTCTTTTTCATACTAATGCAAAACGTTTATCTTTATTTCAAAAAATTTCAATTTTTAAGCTTACAAAAAGGAAACCTTATCAATTCTGAGCGGTTCATTGATAATAACTTCATTCTTGAAGCAAATCTTGATTTTTTTTTTTTTTTTTTTTGCATACCCTTCATTAGAGTTGAAGTCCTTGAGAAAATTTTTAATGTCCTTAAAAAGTACTTGAATTTTATTTGCAAGATGGAGGGGGGACCCTGAGTGTCTTTACACCACACTTTTTTTTTTTTTTTTTTCTAAAAACCAACGTGGGTTTAAGTTTATTTTCAGGGCCACTCCACACACTTGGAAAGTCATAGACCAACCATGATCGAATTTTGTCGTGAGAAATTTATTTCCAGGGAAGAATGTTAACCCGCAACAGGGGAGGTGAAAAAGTTGGACGTAACAAGAGCCGTCAAGTCTCAGAAACCGCTCTATTTCCTTTTTTTTTTATTGTGTTATTAGGATACATTCCTGTAAGTTCCCTTTGATTTTTTTATTAGCACAGAGAAAAAATATGCTTGAATTTTGAATAGAAATGTTTTTTCGCCAAAGAAAAGGTCCTTGAGTCTTAAGATGAGTCGAGGAAATCATACGCCGCAGTAAATAACTACTTGTAATAAAAATGAATCTATTATTTTTTTAATGATTTCATTTTAATTCTTTAATAAATACAGAACATTGATTATATCACAATACAGGAAAATTTTGACAGCCCTTTAGCTATTAGTATTTCGAGGAATAATTCAGCCTCTATTGTCTCTAAAACATCATTGCCTAACATTAGTAACTATATCAAACAAATCTCAACCTCATCTAGAATATTTTGTATATTCCTCATAACGCGGATAACATAAATGAACCTATGTCCGCGGTTCTAACATTAATGAAAGCCATGTCTGCTACTGCCGAAAATTGTAACACTGAAGGGGAGTTGCAGTCTCATAGACCGCTTCTACAGAATGCAATGAAACTTAAACCAGATGCATTTGCCTACTGATAAGCAAGGGGGGTATTCAAGGCCACCAAACAAAAAACTAATGGAGGAAAACATTCAATCGGACTGAAAGTGAAGTAGGGGTGATCGGATAAACTTTTGAGCGGTTTGTAAGACCGCATCTCCCGTTAAGGGTTAAAAAATCGTGAATGTTGTCAATTGGTCAATGGTTTTAAATTTCAGAGTATGGATTGGATGTACAATTTTATGTGTCACCCTCGACTTTTAGCACATATCTAACTCTGTTTACATCTGCTCCTTTAAAACTCGCTCATTTTTGTTTAGTTTGTAATTTTACTGCTTGTACATTAAAAATTTTGTGATCACCGTTATTTTTAACCATACCTGTCTTTCATATTGTGTAGATGTATGTTAGTCACTTTGCCGTGCCCATCTGTGAATTTTAATCCATTTGCATCCGAGTTGTACTAATATTGCCCAGTGGTGCCGCATTTTGGGTTTTCAATTGATATCTTGGGATTTTGTTCATGAAAAAGATATTTATTTAAATATTTTAGCAATAAAAATACATTCTTTCCTGATAAAAATGAAAATTTGTCTCTGTATGTCTGTTACGCATATAGCACCTAGACCGTTTGGCCAATTTTCATGAAATTTGGCACAGGATTAGTACATAGAATAGGGGTGAGCACCTCAGTGATTTTTCAAAAATTCAATTTTGTTCTTTTTCTATTTTAATTTTAAAAACATTTTCCCAAGCAAATTATCATAACGTGGGACCATAATAAATGCAAACAAATTGGCAAGAAATTCATCATCCATTATTTGTAAATTTACAGGCAAACCAAATGACCTTTTAATTTTTCTACTACGGGCAAAGCCGTGCAGGTACCGCTACTATTTTCATTAGTTAAGGCTGTACAATTTAGAACAGAAGTTTCTTTTATGTACGTGGTGTGATAAAATCAGAGTGGGTTTTAGTAGGCTAGGCCCAACCGCTGCCTGCTAACCTTTTGTAGTTCACTAGATTTTGTGCTGGTTGAAATTTAATGAAATAAAAGTTATTCTTTTAAACCTAGTTGCATGAAAAAAAAAATTAAATTTCCATGGAACTGAGCTTTGAACATTTTTACAGGTATTTGAAATATCTGACGAAAAAGTACCTAAAAAAGCACAATTTGAGAGATTGGTTGAGAGTTGTTGCAAATGGAAAAGACTCTTATGAGTTGAGATATTTCCAGATCAACAATGAAGAAGACGAAGATGAAGAAGAAAATGAATAAATGTGTGAATATTAAATAAATTTGTTTATATCAACACCCAGTTGAATTTGTTTTGTTTCATTGCATAAATTTAAGCTCAGAAGTTTTAAGTGATAAAAAAAATGTAGTATTAAGTTCAGTAGTAATTGATTATTTTTCTCACATAGCCTTTTCTATTACTTTAGTTAGCTAATAATGGAAATTTCTGTGTCCTGTCCTGACTAGAAAATTCATTTTGCAGGCTTTCTAGCAGTTTTTTTTTTTTTTTTTTTTTTTTGTGCATTGAAGAAGGAAATATTTGTTAGTTACACACAGCTAAGAGATTTTACTTGAACTGCTCATCTAACAATTTAAAATTTCAATGCAGTTTGCGTACTTACGTACAACTCATGTATGTTAGCAGCAGTGTTAGAAGCCATATTTGTTACGTGGTTCACAAGCTCCTCCAATACTCCCACATTTAAGAAATTTTTTGAACCGCAACTCCTTCATTTTGGTTTTAACTCCTTTAAAACTTTTTTTTTAGTTCAAGACTACATAATCTTCCTTGAGTTGACCGCTTTTGTCAGGAACGGAATTAGTCCTATCTTACATAATGAAGGAAAACCTCTGTAACTTGACCACCTGTCTGTCTTGACCACTAATATACACCAGCTTTGGTTTGGAGTATTGTCAAAAAAACCTTTGTAAGTTGACCACTTGGCAAAAGCATTAGATTGTACTAAAAAGTTTAATCAATTATGCCTCAAATAAGCAACCAGACATTTAAGAAGAAAACCTATGAATTTTGTTTCCATCGAAAAACATTGGGCTATTGTTAAGTTCCAGAAAATGCACCAAACTTGAATGAGTTATTTTGTTGAGAAGTAGATTACCATGGGGTTACAAATGTAAATTAAAAAATCAAATGAAGAATTTGTGTCACTTTTGACTTATGAATTTTTAGGAATTGTTAATATCAAGTAGAGACGTACCGAGTACTCGGTAATTACTCGGTACTCGGCATACTCGGCCAATTTGCCGAGTACTCGGTACTCGGCCAAATTCTGATCAGATACTCGGCCAATACCGAGTAGTTGCAAAAAATTGAATATTGTCCAAGACAGATACCAAAATTTATATTTAAAAAAAAAGCAAACATTATATTCTGCAATAATTTACAATTAAAATTTATAAGTCAAATTTAAATTTTGAGAATAATGAAGTTTGTAATGCTTCAATGGTATAAATCTTTCTTTTAATGTCCCCAAAGTTTATTAAACTTGTTTATTAAAAATTATGCAAAAAAAGGCAAGTATAGAAAATATGGAATTTTTATATTAAAAATGGATATTTGATAAACAAAAATTAGTTATAAAAAACATAAAAATACCTTTGCTAAAAAATTAAAGGAAATAAAACAATGTTAAAAGCACAGTGTAGGAACACTGCAGATACGTGTTTTGGAAGTTACAAGGAATTCCTTTTTCTATGCACAAAATGGGAGCTCGTGGATTTAAAGGCATCCGACTAAAGTTGGATTTTTTTGTTGAATGTCTTTACCTTCTCTAGCTCACATGTTATGCACTGAAAAATACATTCCTTGTAAGGGGGGGGGGGCGGAAACATGTGTCTGCAGTGTTCTTGCACATTTGTTTTATCTGCTTTAAAAAAATATTTATGTTTGGTGGACTAGAACTATAATTGATTGGTATACAGTGAAACCCCTCCTAATGGACACCCCTCTTATGCGGACAATTTTTAATTCCCCAGTTCCAATGCAAATAACATTATTAAACCCCTGTCCTGCGGACACCTCTCTATTGCAGACAAAAAAAAATTGTCCTGTTAGTGTCCGCATTAGAGGGATTTTACTGTAATTTGTTTTAATTCCAACTTGATTAATCATACCTTTTATTTATTTTTAATTTTAAAAATCATTTTTTGGTAAAATTTTTGACACAAACAAAATTGTTTATGTAATGCGTAATTAAATTTCAGCTGGAATTTAGTTTTAAAAACTATTATATGGACAAGGAGGCCTATACTACTATTCCAATAAGTTCAAAATTCATGACATGTGTGTCGGTGGTTCTTGTTAAAACATAATTGGTACTTGGTAACTCGGCCGAGTCGTGAAAGGCCGAGTACTCGGTAACTCGGTACTCGGCCGAGTAGTGAAAGGCCGAGTACTCGGTACTCGGCCAAAGTGCTACTCGGTACGTCTCTAATATCAAGTAAGTAGTTTTTCATAAACAATGAAACTTTTTTTTTTTTTTTTGTGATCAATTTACAGAAATTTTAAATTTGAATGATACTTTACACGTCATTCTGGTAAATAATCTCCAAAAATATTTTAACATTTTTTTTCTTACTGTTTTAAAGTAATGTTAAACAATGAAAGTGAGTTTAAAGTATTCCAATTAGTTAAAAAATGAATGCATGGGGTAAGAAAAAAAGTTTTCATGACTACCCTCTATAAATTGACCACCAAAGTACTGCACCACAACTGGTCAAATTACACAGGTTTCACTGTACCTTAAAATCCTTTGATCAACAACATTTCTTAAACAATTTGACTAAGTTTAATATTTTTTACCAATTATATTAATCAGTGTGCAAATTGAAATGCATTTTTTTTTTTTTTTTGCTTCCCGCACATGACATCACAAGTGATGAAATGCCACTCACTGTTGCCATTAACACAAATTATCAATAACATGCTGCACGGTTGACAGCAAAGTGTAATACTGGTCATGGAAAAAAAATTTTCTTTAAGTATAGAAATATTCAATTAGGCAGCAATGTACTTTTTGTTAAGGAAACGAGACCTGATTAAATTTTTAGAGATGCTGATGGAATTTATTCCATCCAAGAATCTTATATAACTAAAAACTGAGGAGAAACTTTACACGCATAAATGAAAATTATGTGCGCTCTTAAAATGTCTTAGAGAGAGTTCAATCTAAATCACCGATTAAGAGTGATTGCTGACCAGATGAAATGTTTACGCCACAGCCAAGGGCGTCCATATACCAGGTAAAAAAGGGAACTATCTGGGATTTTGAAGATTTTGATGAAAATGGGAATTTTGGAAAGAATTGGGGAGAAATTTCAAGCTGGTTTGAAACACCAATGGGCAACTGTTCCTGCATTTTTGACAAAGACTTGACGGATCACTAAATTTCAATGTCATTCAATCTAACACTCACTAGAACTAGAATGAAAATATGGGGGGGGGGGGGGGAGGAGAAAGAAAGGAAACGAGAAAAATAACAGCATCACTAGTTTGGGAAAAAAAGATGTTCTTGCAAAGAGGGTAAGTTCGTACATCAACCCACGATACTGAGGTCTTAAAGATTTACATCTTGGACAATCTAAGAGGGGGGGGGGGGGGTATTCAAGGGCTCCAGTATAAAATATCGGAAAACAATTGAAAGACATTTTTGAAGCTAAGAGTGGTTTGGGATTTCTCCTCAGCAAATTCTTAAAAGTCAAATGTGTCTAGTGGGAAGGGGAAGGGTTTTAAAAAAATCTTAACTGCAGTCTTAAAAACCTTAATTTAGGCAATCTTTGGTGAATTTATGAGAGATGGTTTTGGTGTTCTCATGGATGCAAGACCTTCCGTCTTGGACAAAATTTTCAAGACGGAGGTCGGGACGGAAAGAAATTCGATGACTTTCCTTCAATTTTTGCTTAAAGAAAAATTGGGTCTTTGAAAAATATGCCTTAATACTGGACCGTTCCATAACCACGAATTTCATTGACATTCTCTCGATTTTCCATCATGCACTTTTGTTTGCAACGTGCTTTTGGAGGAGTGGCTTTTAGACTCGCTCTGTTTGACTTTTTTTTTTAGGTTGCTCTGTTATTTCATTCACTGCATTGCAGACGGCGGAATTGCTCTCTATTATCCCTGGTTTATCGAATTAATAGTTTGTGTTTGAAAATCTAGCCTTTTCTCTTTCTATTTTCGATCATTCATTCGGTTTTTTTTTTTTTTTTGTAAAAAAATGTCTTAGGGTTGAAACTGAATCACCGATTGAAAGTGATTGCTGACGGGATGAAATGTTTACGCCTCCGCAAAGGGTGTCCACATACCAGGCGAAACGGGAACTTACAAGGACTTTTGAGATTTTAATGAAAATGGGAATTTTGGAAAGAATCGGGAGAAACTTTCAAGCTGGTTTAAAACACTGAGGGGTAATTGTTCCTGCATTTTTGACATGTGTCTGGCAAAAAATATTCTAAGACTTGAGAAATCATTAAATTCCAATGTCTTTCAATCTAACATTCGCTTGAATGGAAATATGGGGGGGGGGGAGAGAAAAGGAAACGAGAAAAATTACGGCGGCACGAATTTGCGAAAAAACGCTGCTCTTTCAAAGAGGGCAAATTACCCCACGATGGTCTTGAAACGTTTGTATCTTGGATAATCAAGGACTCCAGAATAAAATATCGAAAAACTGTATTAAAAGTCATTTTTAAAGCTAGGAGTGGTTTGGGATTTTTCCTCTGCCAACTCTTAAAAATTTAAACGTCAAAAATGTTTAAGATGTCTTAAATGATGTAAAAGTGGGGAGGTGGACGTTTGAAAGAAAAAAAAATCGGAAACTGGAGTCTTAAAAACACCAATTTAGGCAATCTTTGGTGAATTGATGAGAGATGGATTTGGTGTTCTAACCTGCGAATGTTTTGTAGCAGATGTATTAAAAACTATTTGAAGATATACCGAAAAATGTTGATAATTGAAATCTTAAAACTTTTTGGCTGTCTTTGGCAATGTCAAGAGGGGCGGGGCCTCTCTTTAGGTGAAATTCCGAAACTGGAGTCTTAAAAGTGTAACTTTAGACCGTCTTGGGGATCGGAGTCCCCCTTCCCCGAAAAAATTTTAAAGCTGAAGTATTCAGACCTCAGTTTTAGGTAATCTCTAATGGACTTGAGGGAATTCGAAGGTTATCTCTCAATAAATTTTAGAACTTAAATTCTTAAAACTTCGGCGAGGAAAAGAGGGAACCGCAAATTTAGTGAACTTACGGGAAGGAGTTCGGGGGAGGGGGGTCTCTACCCCGAAAATTTCTCCATGCTGAAGTATTGAAATGATACTTTGGCTATTTTTGAGTGAGTTGAGAGTTAGGGAATTCGGAGGTCTTTCTCGGAACATTTTCGAAATTGAAGTCTTAAAACTTTGGCGATGTGGGGAGGGGAGTCGCTCTTCCAATAAAAAAATAAATCTAAAACACAAACTTACACTGCCTTTAATAAGCACAAACAGAGGGTAAGGGGGTATTCTGCCACGCAGCCCAAAATATTTCCGTTTCTGAAATTTTAAGAGCTCTGTTTTGGGCTATCTTTGAATGACTTAAGAGGGAAGGGAGTAGCAGAGTAGGAAGCTTTTTTTTCAAAAAGTTTCCGAAATTAAAGTAGTAAAACTTTTAGGCGGTCATATGTATATAGGTAAGGGGTGTACTGTTCCTAAAAAAAATTTAGAAACTGAAGCCTTAAAACTCAAATTTAGGTATTTGTTGTGAATTCAGAAAAGGGGGTTTTCGGTGCTGAAATATTTAAGACGCCACTTTAGGCTATATTTGAGTGCCTTAATAGGGATGTTATTCGGGGGCCCTCCCTGGGGTGAGGATTCAGTTCCCCTATTGCTTTTTTTCAATTAATGAATATTGGAAAGTACTTCGTTTAAAAAATGTATCTACTTCACTGAAGTGTTTTTTTTTTTTTTCACCACTTGCTATCTTATGAAAGAATTCTTTTTCAAATGAAGAATGTGTGGGGGGAACGGGTGCTAGTTTATTATCATTAGTCGCCCATACCCTTCCCCCATCTCTTTCTTTTCTGGTTTGTTGGCGCTACCTTGGGTTGACTTTCCGATCATGACTGATTTGTGTTGCAAAAGTGAAAATGTTACGTCCCAAGCGATTTTATTGCTGCAATAAAAATGCTTACGATCGGCAAAAAACTAATGGCGGGGAGCCACGAACGCTTTTACCCCTAATATTATCCAACATCGTCTGGAATTGCGTTTTTGGAACTTCAATTTCGAAACATTGCCGAAAAGGAGAGTTCCTGAACTCCATCCCTTCGATAATGCATTCAAAAAGCATAAAAACGCTATGAAAGATGGAGTACAATTTCGTTTTTAAAGCTTCAATTTCTGGGAGCGTCCAGAGCGCCCCCCTCTTTCGCTAATATTTTTGAAGGTTGCCCAATATTGTGATTTTTGGGACTATCAGTTTTTAAAAATTGATGAAAGAAAGTCCTTGAACCCCTCCTTTCCCTGAACTTTACCAAAATGGCCTACCATTGCGTTTTTTGGACTTCTATTTAAAAAACATTTCTAGAGGAGAACCCCCCAGACCCCCCCGTTATTCGCGGTTTTTAGGTCTTTGGAATTACGATATCAAAACGCTGAAATATTACAATTTGAATCAAGTTTATGTTGTTAGAAAAGTCAAAAGCTTAGAATTCAAATCAAACAAATTCCAAAACTGGCATAGTTAAAATCTACAATATTTATACACATAAAATTTTCCTAAAGCACGCATGGTTGGGGAGGGGGATGAAAATATTTTCCGTCTTGAACGCATCACCAAACTTGCACCCATGGGTGTTCTAACATGAAAGTTTGTAAATGAGGTTATACTTAAATGACTTGAGAGGGAACCCTCTCCCAAAAAGTTTTTGTAATTGAAGTCTTAAAACTTTTAGGTTGTCAATGTCAAGAGGGGGAGGGGGGGGCTCTCTTTAGGTGAAATTCCGAAACGAGAGTCTTAGAAGCGCAACTTTAGACCATCTTGGGGTTCAGGGTCCACCTTGCCCGAAAAATATTCAAAGCTGAAAACTTTGTGGTTGCCTTTGGCGATGTGGGGAGGGAAGTTGCTCTTTCAACAGAAAAATAAGTCTTAACACAAACTTACACTGCCTTTAGTAAACACGTGAAGGGGGGGGGGTATTCCGCCACCTAGCCCGAAATATTTCCATTTCTGACCTTTTAAAGGCTCTGTTGTGAGCTATCTTTGGATGACTTAAGGAGGAAGGGTGTAGGAACCTTCTTTCAAAAAGTTTCCGAAATGAAAGTATTCAACTTTTAGGCGGTCAAAGTCATGTTTATGGGTAAGGGGGGGTACCATTCCTAGAAAAAAAATTTAGAAACTGAAGCCTAAAAAGTTCAAATTTAGGACATTTGTGGTGAACTCAGAGGAAGGGGTTCAAATAGGTTTTGATGCTGAAACATTTAAAATGCCACTTTAGGCTATATTTGAGTGCCTTAAGAGGGATATGATTCAGGAGCTCTGCCTGGGGTGAAGATTCACAGTTCCCCTATTGCTTTTTTCAAATTGATGAATATATCCATTATTCAACAAAGTCGAAAATTGCGGTTTTGGAACTTTAATTTCGAAATATTGCCGAGGAAAGGTTCCTGAACTCCATCCCTTCGATAATGCATTCAAAAAGCGTATAAACATGAAAGATGGAGTACAATTTTGTTTTTATAACTTCAACTTCAGTCAGAGCGCTCCCCCCCCCCCCATCTCCCTCTTTAATATTTTTGAAGTACGCCCAATATTGTGATATTTGGGACTATCATTTTGAAATAATTGATGTAAGAGCCCCTGAACTTTACCAAAATGGCCTTCCAGTGCATTTTTTGAATTTTAATTTAAAAAAGAATTCTGGGGACAGCCCCCAGACCTCCCGTTTTTGGCGGTTTTTAGAATTATGATATCAAAACACATAAATATTACAATTTAAGGCTTAAAATTCAAATCAAACACAGATTCCAAAACTGGCATTGTTAAAACCAGGGTTTAAGCTGGGTTCAAAAGTTCTTTAGCATAAAAGCTAAAATTGATGGAAAAATGTTAGCAAAATGCTAAAATGTTACACATTCTCATATATTTATATATGCCTCAGTGTGTTTCATCTCCGGTTGAAAATAAAATTCATATTTCATTTGTGACATCCTTGAAGAAATAAGTACAACAGCAATTTTTTTTTAAACATAAAATAAAAAAAGAAAACATGATTGGTGTTTAGAATGTTGCAGTCCCCTCCTCCTAATAAAGCAGTTTTTGGGGGGACATAATGCTGGATAAGACTAATAGTTATTGAACTTAATTGTAGTTTAAACATCTTAGCTAAGATTTAAAAAAGATTAAGTTGATTATCGCCATGCACGCTTCCTCTGTAGGATCATACATTTCTTCTTTATTTAAAAAACTAATTTATTTTTTATTTGAGCAAAAAAACGAAAATGCATTGCTTTATTTTCGCAATTCAGATAGTGTTTTCGCATTATGCGAAAAATGCGACCGTAGCGGAAACCCTGGTTAAAACCTACAACATTTATCCACATAAATTTTATTTAAGCACGCACGCGGGGTGGGGGGGGGGGGAGAGCTGAAAATATTTTCCGTCTTGCAAACTTGCACCCATGATTACGTTTAGAAATGGCATTGGAAGAAAAGAATCACTGTTTGTAGTTTTCACTGTAGGAATCTTTTCTACTCACCCCCTCTATAATCTCTCAGGAAATTTAGATTTTAAACTATACAAAGCCTTTTTTGGTGGATGCTGGATTCAACAACTTAAATGCCTTCTGTACACAAAATCACAATACTTAATTTCAGTAAACATTATGTATAAAGCAAGAATAATACTTTATTTGATACATTTTGATTTACAGAGAAAACAATGGTAAAAAGTTCATATTATGCTATTTGATTCTGTAGTAACTATATTTTATAAAACACTTTGAATTTGAGGTAAAATATAAAATATTTTTACCACCAAGAAAAAAAATATCCCTGAACTTAATTTTATACTTTGTAAAATTCATTACACAATACAAAAGGCAAGTACTCAAAACTGATTATCGCAATTAAAAATTTATTTTTTAAATGACTTAATTTAGTGTAGCTATAATTCAATGTATTAAACCAGTTATCACAATTCAAAGCACTTTTTAGTGTAAATAGTTACTGATGTTACTTGGCACTGAACAAAATAGCTAGAAACAAATGATTTTAATCATTATTTTTGAACGAAAAATAAATGTTTACCATTTGTGTGCAAAAAAAACTTCTCTAATGCATTAGTATATTTAAATTAATTACTTAACAAGATATTAAGATAGTTTTTTCAGTAAAAATCATGGCACAGATTCATTGAGCAAATTTACACATTGTATCAACCTTTTCTAGAACTACAAGCTGTTAAGGTTATTTCCATTCAAACTGCAAATTCAGTTTATGTTTGGTCCCTAGTTACACATGAGCATATTATCTAATGTATTATTTTACAAAAATATAACTCTCATTTCAAATTGCTACTTCCCCTCCCCTCAAAAGCATGACAAAAAAGTTATTCAAACAAAGTTAGAGACTTTTTTTTTTGCGAAGAATCAACAATTTAAAAACATTCTAAGTGAATACTTAATACGATAACATGAAAACCACTTTAAAATATTGAGTATAAAAAAAATATTGTGTTATAAAAATATCAGTTTTTATAAGTTATAGTTGTGGCTGATATTACAGTTAGAAATATTTACAACTAATAATTTTCTAATTTGAGTAAAATGAATTCGCATGTTTATAACATGTACATTTATAAAAAGCAATACAGTAGAGCTGTAAAAGGTAAAAAATACTAAATTTTGATTTTTTAATTATTTCCAGGTGATTTTCAAATAGTCTTCTGGGATTCAAAAATTAACTCGCCAGTCTAATCCCAGTTCCTGCAAATTAGAAATAAATTTATTATTCATAACTATTGCAAATTCAACACTATTTGCAGAGCAATTGCACAGTAACAAATCAATTTTATACATAAAACCCTACAAACACTTCTAATTCGAGAAGCACCGATAAGCAAATTAGCTGATTACCAATTTATCGTCCCGGTGGCTATAATGATTTTTTATTACATTTCCAACTATTTTTTAAATTAACAATTTGATTTTTCAGAATTAGTTGATAGTTTATTTCCGTGAGCAATTATTTATTTTTCTTTACTTTTATAATTTTTCTAAAAACATTTCAAAAGTGAATTCAAATCTGTAAACCAATTTTTTGAATTACTAATAAAACTATATTTATGTTGACTAGACATGAATATTCATTTTTTTTTTAGTAGACCACTGTCAATAGTCACTTTTAGTTTCATAGTAACTTTAAAATTAGAAACCATTTAATGCAATCTTTTTATCTTAACAAAAATCATAAGGCAATCAATCTTACAGTAAGATGCTAAAAAGTAGAGTTAGAAAAGCATTGACACATGAGATGTATGCCACATTGTATAACAGTACAACCTCATTATCTTGAATTTCTCGGGTAATCGAACTATATTTGAATATCGACAGGGCCGGATTTAAGGGAGGGCAGGCGGAGCTACTGCCTCGGGGCCCCCACAATAAAATTTTTATAAAATATCCTAACTTTCACAAGTCAGCAAATTTTACGTTATTTCTCCCCAATAAATTATAATAATATTTAAAAATAAATAGCAGTAACTTCAGGATGTATTTACTATTAAAGTGCTGATCGAAAATATCACATATATATCAAAATATTCAGATATATATCAAAGTATCGGATGTTTTCGAAAATATGATCTTTTCGAACCCTGATATTAGGGGCCGCCATTCCTTCGTTGCCGAGGCCTCCACATTTGAATATAGAGTTTGGGAAAAAAACACTAGTAACTCTCACAATTGCCCACACATTATATATTTATATAAATATATATATTATGACACCACTTTGCATAATAATTAGCTTGAAATGAGTGGCAATTTCGACTTTCTTCTTACATCCACAGAATTCAAAGTTCTAACTTGATCTTTAAGCATTAAATTTAAACTTTTCATTATACATTTTGTGGAGTTAAAATAGCGGAGTGATGAGGAACACATTTTCTTGGAATCACTTGAGTTCCAAAGAAAAGTAGGGAAAGTAACCATCCGGGAGAACACCTAAAAAAAATATATTTCAGCACCCCCCCCCCCCCCGCCTCCTCTACCCCCTATTCTCTCACTCCAATCCAACAATTCTTAAGCTTTCCAGGAAAAGGGAAGACAAACTACAAGCAGTTGTCTCTGACATTGGTTCTACTACAAAAAATGGAGGAAAAACAACAATTGAAATTTGCTTCTGTGCAAAACTTAGCAAATCAAGGGTAAAGAAGTAAATTTCGAGAAGTAGGAAAAATGCATACGAAATTTCATGTAAGGTGCAGGGGGAAAAATTTCCGAGATACCAAGGTTTGACTATATGATCAGGGTTTATATCTATGTGCGTTACAAGTACACAAATTTGTAAGAAAGGGTGGCAACTCCAGCCTAATTTCAGGTCATGGGTACCCAAACAAACTGAACCAGAACTAATTCCGATAAAATAGTGAATATTTATTTAGTAATTGTGATTTTATGCTTTAATGATAAAGAGGAATGAACAGAAAGGAATAAAAAAAAGACCCAATTTTTTTATCGTTCAGGCGCACACCCAAGAGCAGGGCCTGATTTAGAAATTTTAGCAGTGTAAGCACAACAATCCTGTGGGGGGGCCCCTTGACTTGCAGAAACAAAGAACGTGCTCAATTGCACATCTTTTTGTCATTGCAGAGGTTTCGATCCCCTAAGAATTTACCATGAGAATGAGTGGTCTCATTCTACGCTAGATGTCACTCCATATGCTTTTCTCACTCCATGGGAGAGAGTTAGTTTGCAGCTGAACTCATAAACCTTGTTAAAACACAGCCAGCATAACAATTTAATATTTAAATTAGAATAAAAAATATTTTGAAAAATTTTATGATGCAAAACAAATAAAAACATTCGTTATGAAAAAAATTAATAATTTTTGGGGGCCCCAAAGCAAATGCTTCTCGGGCTTACACTTAAATCAGGCCCTGCCCAGGAAGGTCTTTGGGAACTTTATAACCAGGGCTAGAAAAATCTTCAAAACTTTATATGCCCTGCCGGGCATGTTTGTCTAAAAGATACATGCCCAGTTTTCCTTATTGTATATCAATAAAAGTATTTGAATTTGTCTTACACCATTAACCGGACGTATTATTTTATATAAATCATGAAAAAAAAGTTTAAATTAATAGTACATAATAAACCACGGTTAAATTTAACAAAATTTAAATTATGTAACGGAAAGGATCGCTTCCACACAAACTGGAAACAGCAAACCATCTTAGCAATAGGGCTTGAAATAAATTTTGAGCTCCAAGTAAGGATACGGTAATTTTTCAATAAAATATGAAATAATGAAGTTTTAGGAAAAAATATTTGATGAAAAAATCGGCATGTAAGGGTAAAAGATTCATGCCCGATCAGAATTTTTACATGTCTTGGGCATGTCGGGCAGTGTAATTTTCGAGCCCTGAGTTTTACTGAAGCGAATCTCGGATCTAATTCGTTTGAATAAATTTTGAAGTATCAACATTCTGTGACTGTAAATTGTTTACAATGTCCAAGGCTAACAGAATGCTATATACCTTATCCTCTGAAACCTGAAACACATGTTAAGATTTTAGCAGTTCTTAAGTTGGCATTGGGATTTTTTTCTTTCACGTGTTTCCATCACTCAGCATTCAGTTCAAAGAGAACCTTCAACCAATCTGTCATTGCAAGTGCGGGGCAATCGTGTTTGTTTTTACGTAAATAAGAATAAAACAGTACGAAACATTAACTGATAGTGAAGACAAACTATTAGTTTAAAAAATTAGTATAAATACAAATATGCATAATTTTTAAATGCACCTTTCATATAGTGAAAGAATTTTTCATATAGTTGCAATGGTTCCGGAGACATATTGCATTTTGTATGTTTATATGTTCCTCACAGAACATATAAACATACAAAAATCCGCTCTCTCTTTATGATATTAGTACAGGTTAGGACTATGTTTTGAAAGCAATAAAATAGCAAATACACTTGTATATGAAATGTGTTATATTTCTGAAAGTTATGGGGAGAGGGGGCAAATGCTCCCACTTAAAAGTCTCCCCTTTCCCCCTACATTCTCCAAGAAACCTATGTACAGTCAACTCAATAACTCGGGAAGTCCGAAGGGACTTGCTAAGACCTTCAAGTTTCCACAGCCTTTTCAAGAGTTTGGGACCCAATAAAAACTTTGAGATAAAGGAATATTCCTGTTATCCAGACACGACTGTATTGTTCTTTGAAACTGATAAGGCAGAAATTTATTCATTTCAAAAAATACCATACAAAACATTCTTAATGTGAATTTCATCATCCCTTTCTTTAGCAAGATGGACTATTCAATCGAATGTTTAGGGCTCAATTTTAAAAAGTGAACGGGACAGAACCACCAAAATTTCCTTGTTCCTACACACCAAAGTTAATCTAAAAGCAAATTTTATTTCAGGTTTGTGGTATACAATTGTGAATTTCAAAAATCTATAAAATTTTCATAATACACTTAGGAACATTGAAAATAGCACCCCAAGAAGGAAGCATTGGATTGAATTGAAATTTAATGTACGGAATAATACAGATGGGTGATACACTTTATCCCAAAATCTAGACAATTTAACAAATACAGGCTGAGAAATGATATAAATACAGTGCTACTTCAATAGCGTGTTGGACCCCTTTTTGCTGCAATACGGTCCGACATTGAGCTAATTTAACGTCTGATGTTGTTCTGAGGCAGATGGGCCCCCAAATTTTGAAGAACCACTTCTAAATCTTGCACAGAGTAACACGGCGGCATCTGGCATTTCAGCTGATCCCGTACATGCTCCTATAGGGGACAAGTCGGCGGAGCGGGTTGGCGATGAAAGAATCTCAAAAGGACGTAAGTCTTGAGCAACTCTAGCTGTATGCGGGCATGCATTATCTTGCTGGAAAATTGCTCCTGGAGGGCCATTTAGGAACAGCCCTAGAGTCATTAACATAACGCTGGACCGTTAAGGTACCGCGAACCACAACTAGAGTGGACCGGCTACCATAGCCTATAGCCTTCCAAACCACTTTGCCCACTGTGCGGGTTGTGTGTCGTGCGATAGAATGGGTGGACTGGTACCTTTCTACAGGGCACCTCCACATCCGTGCAAGGATACCATCTGACCCCAAAACGAATCAGGAATCATCACTGAGCCCCACGTTTTGCCAATCAGTGACATCCCACATCGCTCTGGCTTCGCACCATTGCAGACAGAGTTGTCATGTTTTGGTGTTAAAGGGAATACACGAAAAGAGCGCTTGGACGGCAGATTTACTACCACAACACATTTAGAAATGGTTTGGGGAACAACTTCTACCCCTAGGTCTGCTTGTATGGTGAAACGAGTCAGTATGGGATCCACGAGCGCTTGTCGCACGATCCTTCCATCCTCTTCTCGTGGCCTTCCCGATCTCTCCAGACCCGTTTTTTTACACGTGGGAACCATCTCGTGTCCACTGCATCCAACAGTTTCTAATAGAACACTCCGAACGATTCACCTAGGCAGCAACACGGCTCGTCGATCAGTCTGCAATTTTCATGGCGATAATCAAACCTCTCTCAAACTTGTTTAACTGTGAGAAACGAGTTCTGACTCTTCTACCTGGCATCCTTCACTCATTAAGGTTCTCCAACAATCCGGATGTAATCGTAACATTTACAAATCTTAAATTATGCACTGGTTTATATAGCACCTTTTTCCTGATGTCACCGATACTGTAGGGTAAACGGTCATACGCATTGACACACCAAACTTGGATCATTTGCATATAAAATGTCACTCTTTTTATATGCAAAATTTCATAATTGTACCTTTCTTCTTTCTTGGGGGCGTTATTTTCAATGTTCCTGAGTGTATATTAAGATATTCAATGTAGACTTACCTCTGCTACAAATAAAGGAAGAGCAAATGCAGCACGATGAACATCAGGTGTGTAGTACCTTAAATTGAGTTCTTTTAACTTATTTAGGGTAAATTTAATGAGTGGATTCCTAAAGTTTGTTTCCTAGAAGAGTAAGAAGAATATATACAAAAATTAACATTAAAATATATCAAAGCCAACAAGCTGATTTATATGACATTGAATCAAAATAGAGGAAAACAACAAAACATGGACAGCAGGAAGTAAAACCACAAGTACATGTTCTCTTTTCTTTTGCATTTTCAGACGATATCCATCTAAATGTTATTTGAAATTGTTAAATGCTGCTGTTTTAAAAATTGCCAAAGTTGGAATAAGGGGCACAAGGCAAAAAAACCAACGGAAATTAATAAAATTCCAAAAGGGAACCAAAAATTGAGCATTATTTAACATTAGAAAGACTGAAGGGGCCAGTGTGACCCTATCCCTTTTTGCAGGGAATTCTTTGAAATATTCTTCCTGAATGAGTCCACATGCCTGATACAACTTCTTTTATGACATAATTAAAACTTAGTAATTATTTTCAGTTTTTCTGTCTTTACTCGCCAAAAGGCAGAATTAGTTTAGCTTCTCAAGAGCAATGGCTACTGTTTAGCTGGTTAGCAATCCATACTGTTTATAACATTTGGATATCAAACCGGCTGCATAAAAAGGAAGTTACAGGTTAAACTAGAGTGAATAGCAATTTTTTATGCAACAACAATTAGAAAAAATAAAAATAATGTTTTTCTATTGTAAAACAACTTAGGGGCCACTGTGGCCCCTCTCGTCGTTCCAGGTATAAGGAACAATATTTACAATACTATGAGGCGAATGATTAAATGACTAAACAATAGCGTCATATAATGAAAAGTCAGAAAGTTCCATTAAGCTCTGTTAGATGTTATTTGAGTTATTGAACAACTAAGTATGCAAGGCCCCTCCAACTTTCTAGTATTAAAAGACTCCTTGAGACATTTTTTTCAGGGGGGGGGGAGATAGTAAAATTGCTTAACTATTGACAAAAACACAAAATATCCAAAAATATTAAAATATTTTATGTGAAAAATAAAAAGAAATTTCATGCCTCAACCCGGTCTTTAAATAACCCTTTTTTTAATTAAATTATTAATGGCTTCATATTTGCCAGTCTAAAGAAAAACAAAAATGGGAGACATCTTAAGCCCCGCCCCTTTTTTTTTTTTAAATAATATAGGTTTGAGAAATGCTTCATTTGAAGTTCAACAATTGTAAAATTTAAAAAATATACAAAAATATTGAATCTGATAAAGTAAAACAAAACAATTTCACAGAAAATCTACAGTAAATTTTGTAATAAATGTCAATTTGTGACATTAATCATAATATAGCTACAAACAAGTACAACTAATTTCACAAATGAACTATCACACAGGCATACTTCAGCTACCTGGATTTATTCAACATGAAGCATCCTGTCAATGACTACTTAATCAAATAATCCGGGAGAATTTCACTTCAAATCCAAATTAACAAATGCAAATTATAACAGCTTAAAATCATATGTATACATACTGGGTTCTTACTATAAAGCACATAACCAATCTGTCCACCTGGATATGTTGGAACATATGATGAAGCATAATCCACCACCGGAAACAAACTTTTGCATATGTCTACAATTTCCCTCATCATTCCAAGATCAAACCAAAATGATTCGCCTGGAAGTAAAAATTTTTTTTAAACACTACTTAAATTTCAGAAGAGGATAAATCACTCAAACCTTTAAAGCAGTATACCTGCTGTTTTTAATACAAAAATAAAATAGTAGATTTTATTTCAAAAATAATAGAAAAACAATTAATTGTACAACGATACCATTTAAGTGTTTTAATTTGTCAATTATTTAATACACGTAAAATATACAGCATAAATATAAAACTTTTAAAAAACACCAGTTTCTTTTACAGTAAAAAATAAAGTAAACTAAATTAACAAATGTTTAAAATGCAGCAAAAAGCTTCACTCCAAAAAAGCAAATTATTAAAAAAAAATCGGCAGAAAAGTGAACATACAAATATTGAACAAATAGTCAAACTCTCAATATCAAAAAGATGCAATAAAATTTAATTTAATAAAATACTTCTTTATACTTTAGACATCAAAACTACAACTACAGTGAAACCTGTGTAAGTTGACCACTCGCGGTGCAGTACTTTGGCGGTCAACTTAGACAGGTGATCAACTTATAAAGGGCGGTAATAATTTATTTTATTTTATTTATTTTTTTTTTTGGTCATTTCTTGCACCATGTATTCATTTTTTGAGGAATTCACCCTCACTCTTTCTGTTCAACTCACTTTTATTGTTTAACATTATTGAAAGTGAAACAATTAAAAATACTATTCAAATAATTTTGTTAGTTTTTCCTTGTTCATAACTATATTAGACACTTTAGTTTTAGAAATTCCATATATGCCAGCTAATATTCTCTGACTTTTTCCATTTTCAGTTAATTTTAATATTTCATACTTTTTATTAATCTCAAGTTCAGCTAACTTTCTTTTTGAAGCCTTTTTATGTAAAACTTATAGCACAAAGAGCAACAAGCTCGACTCTCCCAGTTCATAAAGGCAAAATCAAAATATCCTATCTCTTATCCCTTGCACCAGAAACATGTAACTTTACTCATTAGCAAGCCCAGATCTGCGTACCCGCAGTGCGATAGGCCCGCGTCCTTAAAGGGGCTAACGGCCCTAGAAATTGAAGAAAAAATAGAAAAAAAAACTAGCACTAAGACTTATTTACTTTACTAATAGACACTGCTGGTCACTAGGGAGAGGGCCTACGTATTTTGTTGCAGGGGAATCAAAATGTACATGATCTCTTTTTAGCACAATTCTTGCGTTGTCACAACATATTGCAACCGAAAGGAAAGACTGAACTTTTTTACTGACACCTATTTTCATTGAACAGAGTACAAAAAGCAATCTCAAATAGAACAACAAATGAAAAACAAGTTTGGAGAATAAAGAGCAGCATTAAGCTTTATGCTGCTGTTTAGTTAGTAAAATGCTGTTCTGTCATCAAAGCATTAAAAACATTCTTAGAAAGCTATGAAAAAAAAAATAATAATAATAAATAAATAAATAATAAAATAAAATAAAATAAAATTTGCTGAAGAAAGTTAAAAAAAAATAAACCAAGTGGTCAACTTACAAAGGGTTTTTTACAGTACTCCAAACCAAATTTGGCGAACATTAGTGGTAAACTTAAACAGGTGGTCAACTTACACAGGTTGATTTATATGATAAGGTCTAATTCCGTTCCTGACAAAAGCGGTCAACATAGACAGGTGGTCAACTTTACAGGTTTTACTGTATAACTACTGCAGTATAAAACAAAATTTACCACCAAGTTCAGATAGTTAATATGTCCTTTTAAATTCATATTCAGCTCATTGTTGTAGGAGAATGTTTTTACTGAGAATGCTTTGCTGAAGTTGCAAGTTATGCTATGTCATAAATTTTTGCTTTATCACTTTTGAAATTTATAACAATTATTTTTGTCAGTTTCATTCTTTAACATTTCTGAATTATGGTTTATTTATTTATTTATTGAACAATCACATTGCTTATTGCAGGGTTTGCATTTAGGCGCTATAGCGGGTTTTTTATGCAAATTCGCGGAAAGGGGACGCAACTTCCGCGAAAATTCGGGTCCTGGGGACCCAGAAAACCCAAAAGATACCAAAAAAAAAAAAAACTGGAAAATGCTGAAGATCCATTTAGTAATAGCTTTTAATCTTCAATAACCAGGAGAATCAGCAGAAAGGAATTAAAATGACCCTATCTCTTTATCAGCTATTTAAACACACCCCTATTGTTGACCAGTCAATGGAGTTTTATTAGTGATAAGACTGGAACTGGACAGTAACCTCCTGGGCTGAGCTCAGGGAGCGAAATATTGCAGGTTCATAAATAGCCCATTGTACTGTAAACTGTATTCTAAGAACAAGCTCTCCCTCAACTTTTATCTTTCCTGAAAACAGCAATCAAGACTAAAAATAAGAGTGTGGTTTCAATGTAATCTTCAGGATTAATACAAGACAACTGTACAGTAAAAGCATGCACTCATGTAACCAGAATTATTTTTGAAAATCATGCATTTCCAATAACAGGATAGGAAAAAAAAATGGCGAACATTTTCCCGATCGCAACACAAAGTTTTGAACTTCACACATTTTTTCTTCTTAAATTGCTTATGAATACTTGATCTTTCTCTGATCTCATCTCTTTCTGATGGGTTTTTTTTATTTGGACTTTCAAAAGTCAGGTATTAATCGACCGCACCATTTTAAAAATGGCGCGATTTTAAAAATAGCACGGAAGCCAAAACAAATATTTTGAAAGAGTCAAAATTAAGTCAAATGTACTGATTTAAGATTGCAAATGAGCAGTTTTCACTCATGTGAAAGAATGGTTCGGTTTTTGCAATCGCGATTTTTGCGTTGGGTTCATTCGCTTGCGATTTTTTTCTTCTATTTCTGTGTAATTCCCAATGATAATTGATGATAGTTCATGCTGGATAGGGGGGAGGGGGCTTTTGAGTATTTTCATCAAGAAAAAATTCCAGGAAAATAAAGGTAAAGGGAGTGCTTTCTGCTTGATCAATCAGAGACACTTGTTTAGTTCTTTATAAATTTTGAGTGTGATTATCTTATTGTAACTGACCAAATAGTTTCTCACATAACTAAGTCTTGCAAGTGTATTATTTGAAAATAATTTTACAATGATAATCAGAAAAAATAAAACCAATTTAGTTTATTTCATAACCTTTTTAAATCACTATGTGGATATTCAGTAAATTACCGCCCATTAGCCAGGGCTAAAGCAGAAATATGTGAAATACACCTCCAGCTCAGTCATTTCCAGCCGAGGACTGCAGTTTCGTGCTTATTGGCACTCATCAGCCCGGCATAGGAAAGTGATTGAGCTGGAGATGGAAAACCTCTTAAGGAAGCCAAGAGTGTGAAACAAACTGGTAGCTAATATAAAATTAGCAGACCAGACGAGTGACCGAAGCAAAGTATTTCATGAAGTGGTGTATTTCACGTATTTCTGCTTTAGCCCTGGCTAATGGGCAGTAATTTACTGAATATACCTTGCCTCGCGTTCAATCTTCGAGATGAACCGAACCATTGCTTCGGTCACTCGTCTGGTCTGCTAATTTTATATTAGCTACCAATTTGTTTCGCACTCTTGGCTTCCTTAAGAGGTTTTCCATCTCCAGCTCAGTCACTTTCCTATGCTGGGCTGATGAGTGCCAATAAGCACGAAACTGCAGTCCTCGGCTGGAAATGACTGAGCTGGCGGTCTATATCACTATGTGGATAGTTTTTTCCCAAGTATTAACCTTTTTATATTATTCATTTATATGGTAAGATTTTCTGTTTAAAATTTAAGGGACTCATTTTTCCACCAAAAGGATCCAAATCTGTTTCATTAATGAGTCCCTGGGACTCAGGTTACGGATAGTTGAGCGCAAACACTGTTATTGTTCTCTTTTGACAGGTTTGAATTCCTATGATTTTATTTTCCCCCCGCCTCCCTCTGCAGCACCAACGTCGACCGGCCCCTCCTGATGCTGCTCCTATAGAAAAAACCATCTCCAGGTTGCGTCTATATCCTACACACACTCATGCCTACACACAGAC
Source organism: Uloborus diversus (assembly GCF_026930045.1). NCBI lineage: Eukaryota > Metazoa > Arthropoda > Arachnida > Araneae > Uloboridae > Uloborus > Uloborus diversus. The sequence continues at coordinate 100,206,123 of NC_072739.1, read as the reverse complement.
ACACACTCATGTCTGCACAAAGACACACTCGTGATCACGAAAAACATAATTTGAATTCAAGATGTCAAAATTCAAATTATTTATTTTTTTGCCGTTTCTCAATCTTTTGAAGGTTTGCAGCAGTTTAAATAATTTTGGACAGAAATTTTCAAAATTGAAGAGAATTATATCCACACGAGAAATTGGTAGAATGGTAGGCACCTAAAAAAGTGGAAAACTTCAACAAAACAGTACATTCGACAGGCATGAAAGTAGGAGTTTGTCTTACCTTGAGAACAAGCAATACCACCAGGCTTAAGAGCCTGTTTTATTGATTCATAGTATGGCTTCTGGAACAGACCAACAGCTGGGCCTAAGAATAATGAAAAAAGTACACATTTTTAAAAATACAAGATCATACCTTTTTCATAAAAAAATTTTACATTCCTATAATTTCTAATTACTGTCAAATCATAAATTTAAGAAATAAATTAAGAAAAGACTTTTAGATATGCCTTTATTAAATTTTCCGTGCAATATTTAAAGCCTATTAGATCAATCTACAATTACTTAGGAGAAGAAAATAAAGCATCATAGACAAATTAACAATTAGCAAAAGTTGAATTCTGAGAAGCTTACAAGTCAAAAAAAGAAAGAAATCAATATATTTTGACAGTTGTTTCTATATTGAAGAAGCCTCATGGAGCTCCGAAAGAACCTCGCATAAAATTAATTCAAAATTTATACCTGCAACGTATGGTATATTATGTCCTCAGCTTATAAGCATATAATGCAATAATGAGTCAGAGCAGAATTTTAAATACAATTTAAACAAAGAAATATTAAATGAACTGAAGGATAGTAAACATACACTAAATATACAAAATCGTAAAGAAAGGAAAAGTATATACACTAATGTTTCATATAATGTAATATTATAGTGAATTCAGCAAGAACTGATCGAGGAAGTAAACAAAGCAGCGTGACACTTGACGATACAGTTGTCCGATTGGTGATGGGATGGCGGAAACAGCGTCAAATAGATAAGTGAAAAATTCCTCAGAAAAATCTCCAATCCAATGAGTAATTCTTGACAGTGGCATATGTTGGTGCCAATCAGCAACCCTCTGTTTACTTCCTCTATCAATTCTCCTTGAATGAACTAGTTGGTTCTCTTTTTAGTGACGCTCAATTTAACAACTTTCTCTTTTTAAAGATTACTTTTCACAGTCCCTACACCCCAAACCCTTCACTGTAGTTTTAGAAAAATTCTGTTTAAAAACATTCTACTTAAGGATGATTTTTTGTATTGTTAAATAGAGAACTAACTGTATATACGCTTATTAGATGTTTTGTTCGCAAATTGAAGCTTCACAGTAAAAGCTCTGCCATTTTGAATCTTCTTTAAAAATACATAATTTCTAGAACAGCAATCCAACATTTAATTTTTCAAAGTTGCTCTTGCATTTTAAGAATCTGCTCTTTTGAGAAAAAAGTCGAGGTAATTTACAAATTTACCAAATAATTGATTTTTAGCACATATTGCACAAACAAAAATTTGGATACAAAAAAAAAGCTATGAACTAACTTGTGAACATCATGTTGTCTTTTGCTAATTTCTTCACGGAAAATTGAATAATGAATTGCATTGAAAATATTTGATAAATTAAAACTTCAACATGCTCTCTATAAGAATTCGATAATATTTGTGTATGTTTTAATTTTTAAGAATAGCTAAGGTTAATCTTTACCTTTTGGATCTGATGAATCAGTGATTATAACATCGAACTCTTCCCTGTGGTTTTTCACAAATTCAATGCCATCACCAACATGAAGAGAGAGCTTGGGACTTTCAAATCCTTTTGCCATAAAAGGTAGGAACTTTTTAGAAACTTCAATAACTTTCTATGAGAAAAGATTTTAAATGTTACTATTAGGTTGAAAATTAAGAGTGATACATTGCTATCATTTAATCCTTGATTGAAAAAATAAAACCTTCAACAAATACAAATTTATTAAAATTACTTTTAAGCATGACTTCAATATCAAATCTGAAGCATAAATTGCAGAATATTAAGCAAACCAATCTTGCATTTTGAAAAATATACAAGATAGTGTCACAAGTCACTTTATAAATGCTCAACTCTTTTGCATTTTCAGAGGAATACTAGATGAATAGTAAATGATAAACTCACGTGAAAATTCAGCAACTAGTACTTTTAAGGAACCCGCTGATCAGTGGCTTAACTAGAGTACAGGAGTCTCTCGTATAACACAGTACTTGTACAACACTGTTTCGATATTACATGGAACGGAACTTGAATTCAATACTTCATAGTTTTGATAGAACGCAGAAGTTATTTTTTAAAAAGCTGGAATTTCATTTTTGTTTAATACCTGTTAAAAAATGTATGATAATAACTCTAATAAGTTTTTACTTTGTTTTTATGAAACTTATTCGAAAAATTCTCCGTCTCCAACTCAAAAGCTTGTTTTCTCCATATAAAACTAATTTTTAACTTTAAAATACTTTATTTTTCTCATCAGGGTTCTAAAAGCAAAAAGATGAAAATTATTTTGTTTCCAATGCATTGCAAGAAAATAACAGAATTAAACTTATAAGCTAAATTTGGCTAACTATCAATAAAAAAATATAGTCATAACAAAATATGAAATAAAATATAGAATAATTTTATTTATTTTATTTTATATTTTGTTTCATTGTTGTTCTCAGACAAACTTTATTGCTATAGAAAAGCTCAGATTGTTTTTCTAATGTTGTACCCTAATTTTATTTTTCCATGTCTGTTTAACATATGCAGAGCTGCCAACTTCTACAAAAAAATCGTAGTTTCTACGAACTATAGCCGTAAACTACGACGATACGAAAACGTGTTCAAAACCTACAATTATCTCTTCTTTACAATCACAGGAACTTTTTCAATCATTTTAGATAAAATCCATATTATAATCATTTAGATAATAATTGCTTTTCTAACAAAATTCTAAATGTCTGTTTAAAAATGAGTAAAATAATCTTGCCACAGTTAATGTAAAAAAAAAAAACTTAATATCGATTATTTGCATTTTTTCAAAGCAAAGTGGTACTTTTCCAGGAGAGAGGAAAAACTTTTTTTCTGGCACGTATGCCGCATGCAAAGGATGGGACGCGCGCTTTTTTAATCCTGGAAAAATAAATGTTTTTATTTTTTACTAATTACCTTTTCATGGCTCGATGGGGAATAGGCTTCTGCATACAATGCATTAATAAACAGAAAATCGCATTTTTTGGACTTACGTCAATCTGGCTCTGAGGTACAGAACTTAAAACGTAAATTATACACTTCCTATTTTGGTTCGTAATTAAATGTGCCGTCCCCCCCCCCTCCTCCGCCCGCATGAAACTCTGCTACTAGTTTAGTTTTTCAAAAGTTGGCAGCTCTGAACATATGTAACATTCAAAAACTTTTAAGACTATCAGACCCTGGTTGAATTGACATGGATTCTACCATATACATTTCATTTATAAAACTAAAATTTCAAATGTTAGCTGATAGCAGGTAGGTAATGGAACTAAACTTCAAACTTTCAGGAAAAATCATATCGGAAGAGGTTACTGAATTTGAATCTTTGAAGATTTTACTGAAATTTGAAATGAAAATACCAAAGATTCCGCAAGCAATAAAATTTAACAAAAAATTTATACATACATTTTTAAATATGTAAGGTTCTTTGCTTTTTAATTTTAAGAGAAAGTTAAATAAAACAAATACCTCATCAATTTCACAAAGAGTAACAGATTCAACAGATGGATGCTTAACAGCTTCTCTAACTGCACCTCCATCTCCCCCGCCAATAATTAAAACCTAAAACAAAAATTAAGTTATGCACAAAAATTTCTAAGCTTTACATGGTATCAGAATTAAAACATTCAACAATTCAAATTTGGCACTAAAAACATTTGCACCTTTTCTTTTGACTAATCAAAGACTAAAACATCTAAAGCAGAAGAAAAACCAAAATATTTTTTAAAAATTTAATTCTAAAGACTATTTTCATACGCTTGTTTTGCACTAAAAAGTATAAACTAAAATAGGTATTATATGATTTAAAGCAGCATATCCGCTCTATTTCTTCTTCTTTTTTTTTAATATAAATTTTATTAGCAAGCTGCTTTAGTATCAACCCAGATATAAAAAAATTTTCGATCAACTGCAGTGTTTGACCAACCGAGCTTATAGAGATATCTAAAATGAATAAAAATATTTTTTATTCTTAAAATTTTTCCATTTGGAATTTGAGATGAAACTTTTCTAAATTTAAAACATATTTACCTACCCTTATTTATTTATTTTTTTAAATAATATTTACTTTTGTTTCAATATAAACGTATTGTGCATAAAGAATTAAAAACCTATATTTATCATTATTTGCTCTGAATAATACAAATTTGTATGCTAGAATTTAAAAGCAACTTTGAACAAGTACTGTGAAAAAAAAACAGCTTTTGAAAGGCTTTAAGCTGATGACTTGACTTGAACCAAAAAAAGTTCAAAAGCCTGCATTATTTGAAAAGTTTAAAATGCCCAAAATCCACAAACACACACTTGCTTGGGTTCAACCCTGAAATTAACTTGTTGAATTTATTAACATAGCTTTACAATGATTTCTATTATTTTTGACAACAATTACAAAGCAGTAGCAGGTTAACCTTATAATTACTACTCTTTTTCATTGTTTTTGGCAACTGGAAGTAAAACACAAGTATTATGATAGAATGTAAGTTAAGAAATAGTCTTTAAAAAATCTGGTTGTTATTAATCAAGTTACAAAATCTAGGAATAAAGTTAAATGCATTCTAAAGAATGGTTAGAGAGAAAATTAGCTAGATTTTCAGAAAATAATCTTGTGATGAAACTAAAGGGAGAAGAATCTAGGCTTGTGAACCTACAGATAATAGTCACAAAAAAGGTTGATTATGTGCCCTATGACCCACCCTCCGGATCTGTGCTCCCAACAAAATGAATGGAATGGGATACAATAATAAACTTTGAATTAGGAAAAGAAATCTTGGAAGTAAAGAAAAGGGCAACAAAAAATAAAATTTTAATGCAAAAACCATAAAAAGAGAAATGATCAAAATAAAAGTCATTGGAGTATGAATTGCTGCCGAGAGTCCTTAAATCATTTCAAACAGCGAGATTCCTTTTCATTTAGTCTGAAGATGCGCGTCTAGTAATGCTCGTCTAGTTCATACCTTTGTTTTTCGATCTTTCAAGATAAATCTGAACTTAAAAGAAGATTATTTTACTCTAATAAAACTATGCACACCTAACCTGCATTTTGTAAAACACAAGTATATAACACACAAGAAAATCTTAACGCTTTTAATGTAGAAAACAAAATATTGCATAGCTTTTTTTTCAGCTTAGTTATCCTGTTTTTACCTTCAGCTTGTCTTGTTACTATTAAACAAGGACATTGTGCATAGCAAAAAAAGTGCAAAGATAACATAGTTAAACAGATTGTATCAAGGAGACAAATGTGGATAAAACTTCAATTTGATAACAACTCTCAACATTAAAAATGTTTAAATACTATAAAGTAAAACAAAATGGGTTAGCCATAGATACATGAAACATACCTTTTTGGGATCTGGATGTGAATTCAAAGGTAAGAATGTGATCATTTCTTGATATGAAAATTCATCCCTTTCTGAACATTGAATAGCATTATCTAAAATAAGAGTTCTGCCAAATCTCTTGCTGAAAAGAATAAAGCCAATTAGTAATACAACATTTGCACATATTTCATCACATGGTGAAAAAAGTAAGTTCAATTTTTTAATGAAAATATCAAATACAGGAATTCCTCACTTTGTACTGTTAATTTGTTACTCTTTCAGGCCTACACAGGAGGCAATTAGTGGACTGGACTTTTTGAAAAAGTTGCCTGCCAACTAGTTGACTTTTTTTTTTTTTTTGTCTTCACACGAGGCGATTTGGTTGAATCAACTTTTTATTTAATAAGACAGATTTATTTGAGCAGCTGCTCCACATTGCAGTTAAAACTGAATAGAGTAGACAACTAGTTTACTGGTGCATAGAGCAAACACTTGGCAATGTCCCGATGAGTGTAATAAACTAAAAAGTTTATTACACTCATCTGGATGAGAATGGCAATAGCACAAGTGTTTGGTGTGCAGGCACAGCCGACTCTTCCATGTGAAGGATGAGATTATTCCTTCACTTTTCTACTTGGTTACACTTCCTAAATATCATCCGTTCGAAAGTTGATTCAACTAAGTTGAATCGGGTGAAGAGGCATAAAACATCATATTAAAAAAAAAAACACCCAGTTTAAATTTATCAACAAAAAAAAAGAAGAATTAAATATAATAAAAATATGAAAAGAAAAAAAAAATTGAAACGTTGTTTAGTGTTTACAAAATAACTTAACTGGAAAATCAGCTAACATGGTTCAGACATGAAACATCCATGAAAACTTATGAGTTTTATTTCTTATCAAAGAAAAAAGATTCAAGCGCTTTCCAAAAAAATTTCAAGAACTTATTTAATGTTTTCGAGGATATTCACTAAAATATTTAAAGCGCGACAATTTTTTTCCAGTCACTGACCACTTCAATAATCAATAATATAACATTAAATAATGAAATGTATTTTAATTTTAAAGAATGCTTATTTCAAATCAAAAAACACTCCACAAATTTTTCATTGTAATAAATTTTGCACCTACATCTGATGCGAGGAAATAAAAAGATTAAATGATAATCCCCCCCCTACCTCTCTCATACCAATCATTTTAACAGTATGGTTTTAGAATTTCTTTTAAATAATTAAGTTAAAAGAATCATAAGAAATTTGAGGTAAAGAACACATGAATCTATAATGCTTGAATTTATACTGGCAATCAAGATTTAAGTAGTATTTTAGATAATTACTGGTAAGACATAACACTACTTTTGTTGCAAAATCAAATCTTGAGAATCAAATCACGTCTACCTTTTTAAGACTAGAATATCTTGATACTTTGATTTTTCATGATACAAAACTTTTTCAACTTCCATTGACAATGCTTGATCTCCATTTAAAGTGCCTGTTTCTGTAAACCAACCTTTTTTAAAAGCATCCATACCTAAAAATTAAGTTTCATTATAATAAGAACATATACAGTGTAAGATTATTAGAATATCTAAGAAAACCTGTATCTTTTACACATATGCATGTAATCGAATGTCGATGAGCCCAAAACTTGGAAAGGCTGAACTTGGTTGAGATAAATTCTGATAAGCCAAAGTGCGGAAAACTTTAATAATCTTCATGAGCAGAAAACTTCAATGATCTGCAATTATGGTTTGTTCCTCTCCAAAGGGAGAACTTATGTCACTTACTTTGTAATTAGCTAAATTACATCAACTTAAATGACTCAAGTTTTTGTTTCTTGATATCCTGAACACTCCAAATAATACTCTTTTCTCAAAATCACTTGTACAAATATTCTCAAATTCAATAGAGGTTTTCCTAGAAATTTGTTTTCACTTCTCAAGGTTGAAGTTCTTTTAGGAGACGATGGGTGGTGTGCATCCTCTTTATGGTGGATATAAAGATATAATCCCTACCTCAAAGAAAGCAGACGAACCTCCAATCAGGGTCGTCCGAAAGACTGCTTGATAATCGCCTAGAGCGCCAAGACATTGACCGTGATGAACATTAACTGTATTAATGTTTTTCATATAATTTCACTTCTAAAACATTTAACACATAATAAGTAATAGTAATAAGATTTATCTCATGTCTTTTAAGTGATCACAGCCCAACTTACCTCCAGGCTGCTCACAGGCTAGCCTGAAAAGTCTTTAAAAAATTGAAATTTTGATTAAAGAAAATAAATGTTCTTGTAAAAAAAATTCTTGAATGTCACATGAATTAGAAATGTATGAATTAAAATTTCATTGAAAGAATATCCTATTGATGAAGAGAAGGTTGGTGATAGTAGATCTGCTGCAGCAGGTAATGCTTACAGGAGCTACAGACTCCACTTAATAATTTAAAGAAAACATTGAACATATCCTTACACAATAATACAGATGGAGCTGGAAAAAAAACAATTAAAATTACAACACAAATTTTGCAGATTTTGAGGAAAAAATATGAAAGCAACAGAACATTTAAAATAAAAATCATATGTATTTATTATTAAGAGTTTCAAAAGTACGATTCTAATTTAATTCCAAACTATATTTTACGAATATTAAACACTGGGATATGCAATAAACTTTCAATCCATTTTAAGACTGAAGCAGTACATCTTATAGCTACAAAACAAATACAATTAACTTAGAACACTTAAAAAACTGTCTTCTGAAGGTTTACAAAAATTTTAACGTTTATCTTGAAGAGCTAAACCACAAATATGATCACGATTTAATCAAGTTTTGTTGTGATTTCTTAGAACTTTCTTGAAAATTACACAACAAAAAAAAAAAAAAAAGATTTTGCAAAATACACCTTTTCTATAAATATACAACTCACAGTTAAAGTTAAGAATGGGGGAGGGGGGGAGTATTTCATATGAGGCAGTCAAAAACAAAGGGATGTAAGTGGCAAAGTTAAAAATTTGGAGACCTCTCCTCTGTCTTGGGACTCCGTCTTGCTACTTAAGTCAATTTTCCAAAAGCGCAGTATCAGGTTCATTGATGTGTGGAGTCTTTGTAAATGTGACTGGATTGCTAGGGATGGCCAGCATCTCAGCTCTACAGGGGTTAAAATGGCTAGTGGTTTAATTTTAGGGTCTTCGGAGTCAAAAAACTATGTTTGAATGGGGGGTATGGTTCAAGCACCAGACATAGAGAGGATGATAATTATTTAGATATTACTAGAAATGGAAATAGAGTCTCTAATAAGAGTACCTATTAATTTGAACGCTTGTGATGTAAAAAATTTCAAAGTGTTAAATAAAAGCAATTTGGGTATGCTTAAAGTTTTCTATACCAATGATCGCAGTATTAGGAACAAGATGGAAGAATTGAAAAGCATAGTTATAGATGAGAAGTTGGATGTTATTGGAATTACAGAGACATGGGCTATTGAATTTGATGCAAATATGTTGGGTATAATTTGTTTAGACAAGATAGAGTAGGCAAAAGAGGTGGTGGGGTTTTATTTTTAGAGACGCATTCAATTGCAATGAATTGGTTATAACTGATAAACCTACTAATATTGATATATGGTATGGCTGGAGTTGATGAGCAAAAACTTGCACTTTGGAAACATTTATAGACCACCTAATTCAAACCAGGGACAAGATGAACAGATGTATCGTATTATTAGTGACATATCCAGTAAGGGATCTGTAATCATAATGGGGGATTTCAATTTTCTAGGTATTGATTGGAATAATTTTTATCCCGGAAATGGCACAGAAAATTAAATTTTAACAGTAATTGTCGACTTTCTTAGATTAAGTTGTAACTCGGGGAACTCCTGAGGATGTGATTTTGGATCTAGTTGTCTATGACGTAAGAAGTTCTGTTCAGGGGTTGTGTGTAGGGAAACATATTGAAGATAGTGGTCATAACAGTATTAGGTTCTGGATCAAATTTGAAATATACAAAGATGAAAGTTTTAGGTTTGTGCCCAATTTCAGAAACACTGATTTTGTCGCACTTTGGCAGAGTTTAAAAAAGGTATTTTCGCCAGGATTGGAAAATAGTAATGTAGATCTGCAGTGGACGGAATTTAAGGAAAAGTTAGCAAAATTGGTTGGGGATTATGTTCCATTTAGGAGAAAAAGTGTTAGTACTCAAAATTGGTCCATGTGCTTCTCCAGGGAGAATAAAGAAGCTCTAAATTATAAGCAAGCAGCTTTTTGTCAGTTTAAGGAAACTGGTCAGAGTGCAGATAAGCTCCAGTATTGTAAGGCAAGACGAAAAATCCACCCAAAATCATTACTAATCCTCCACCTTGCTGTCTAGTTAAAACTTTGTCGCTTGCTTCTTAAATCATGCCAATAAAATTTATATTCATTAAGTCCATCCAAGTTCTACTTTTTCTCATTACTTAATATTGTTGACAGCCATTTGTCAACATTAAGGCATCATTTTCTATGTCCAGTTTAAACGTCGAGTTTGTGGCAGTTTTTGATTTAACAAACACGTTTGGCAATTTGTTGCAAGAAAATGAATTTTTGTGACCAATAGCAAGTCTTGAAGGATCATTTTATTCCAATATATGATTTGCTGGGAGGACCAATCTGTGTACTTCAGCAAGACAAAATGATTACTGAAACATCTAACTCAACAAATATGCGGTTGAACAGGAATAATATCAATGTCATGGACCAGCAATTGCTTAGCCCAGACTTACATCCAGAGGAAAACGTGTGGGAATATCTAACACAAAAATTATATTAAAATAGGAGCCAATATTTTTTGACCTAGGACCTCAAAGCATTGTTTGGGCATGGTATGAACTCACTTATGCTTTCTTTGGAAAATGAAGTAATTAGAGATAATGGAAACATAATTAAATATTAACATCTATAACTTTTTCTGAACCATAAAATAATTTATTAATTAAAAAGTTTGTATAATTATGGGACAACCTAATTTGGTTCATCTCAATAAATTTAACACATGATGATTTTTCTAATAAATTAACCCTAACTTGTGTTTCACCGTTTGTTATTAAATGAGGCAGTGAGAAGCAAAGGGATGTAAGTGCCAAAATTAAAAATTTGGAGATAACCAGTACAAACAGTAGGAAAACCTCTCCTCTGTCTGAGGCCAAGAGATGGTACTAGTAACCCTGGTAGGTCCTGCTGTACCGCATGATTTATAAAAAAAAATCAATGAAAGCTTACCTAGGACATTATCTTTAAACGCATTTTACTCAAAACTTGAAAATGTCCACTTACATCCCTTTGCTTCTCACTTCCTCATATGGTGGTTTAAAAATCCCTCCCATTTCCCTCTTATTTTTACTGTGAATCAGTGGCGGCTCGTCACTATGGGCCAGGTGGGCCGGGCTCACCCGACAAAATAATGCATAATTAGATTATTTAAAATTGTCTTTTGTGTTTCAGTTTTAAATAAAATCAGGGCATGAAACTGATTTTAAATTTCTAGCACTCTGCTAATCGCTAATATAAGAAAAATAAGTGTTCCTTTTCTATCAAATAGCGACAGCGATTTAAGAATTATTCTTCAGGCCATTTTAACAGCGGCCCACAACTTAATCAACTGCGAGCATTAAATCAAAGTAACAAAAACGGCAAGCGAAATCACCCCGAACGATGCAGGGCCATGGGCCGGCTACCTTCCTGCCCCCTCGAAAAATATCTTCATCCAATAGCAATAGTAGAAGCAATGGGAGAAACGTGTCTTGTCTCGCGTCGCTTATACGAAGTTTCAGTGAGGCGATGAGCAGAATTTTCGGAGCCCACCCCACGGGGAAATGGAAAGTTCTCTCATCTCTTTCTCTCTCTCTTTTGATTTAATCCATTTTTTCCTTTTCTTTAATCTTAAACAGCTGTTATTATGAGGCAATGGGGTTTACAATATTTTGGGTTCCCGCTCATTTCATTGCATGGGATGTCCATTTTAATTTGTTTATTTTTCTTCATGGAACTTAGAGCGCATTCTCGAAATTTCTGAATGGACATTTTATTTTCGAAAAGACATTTGCCATTTTTTAAGTTTCAGTTTGAATTTAGGTTCAGTTGGATTTCAGTGTCTTGCTAATATAATAAGACTTGAAATTTTTGAATTAAAAGCTGCACCTAAAATAATCTTCATTGGGTGAGATTTTTCAATTTTCTTATAAGCTACGATATTTGGTTAAAGTAATAAGTCTTAATCGTGTTGGCCTTATTATTATGCCTTTTCTACGCTAGCGTATTCTAACGCTTAGCAAACATAAATTATTACACAATGAAAATTAAAAGTAATTTAAATTTCTTATAAAAAGAATATATTGGTAATTAAGTAAACTGTTTATAGAAAAATTAGTTACCAGTTTCGTAATTTGATATATATAAGGTAGTGAGAAGCAAAGGAATGTAAGTGGCAAAATTAAAAATTTGGAGATAACCTGTACAAATGGTAGGTGAACCTCTCCTCTGTCTTATGGCAAGATATAGCACTAGTAGCCCTGGTAGGTGCTGCTCTACAGCATGATTTAGAAAAAAAAATCTATGAAAGCGGATCTATGAAGTAGGAAGTTATCTTTAAACGCGTTTTACTCAAAACTTGAAAATTTCCACTTACATCCTTTTGCTTCTCACTACGTCATATAATAATGAAACATGTTAAAGTGAAAGTTAATGCTGCTGCATGATCCCAGTCACAATCTAATTTTTGCTATTCTGTATGGGAAAAAGGGAGGAAGGGGGTTCTTATTGGTCTTCATGCCTTATTATTTGGCAAGACCACCTTAGTTCTCTTCATTTTATCTGTTTTCCTTTTTTTGTGAAAACTTTATACAATCGTCAGAGGCAACTCGACCTTTTGGGATGGGAGGAGAGTGGTTGATTTCTCAATTCACAAAATGAAACACCGAACTTTACCGAATGATATAAATAAAGCATGCACACATACTAAAACATAATTAGAAGATACATAAGGCCTGAAAAGCTATATGAATTCCAAATTTGCCAAATAAAGAAACTTTTGGGAGGCCACAAAATGACCTCCATCAGGGCGCTCCTGATAACAGCGGGCCCACCCACCAAATTAAGCCATGAGCCACCACTGCTGTGAATTTTATGTTATGCATATATATTTTTGGTACAGGATATAACATCAACAATGTAAACATTAACTGTTAATATAAAATGAATAACTCATTGATAAAATACTTTCAAATCATAAGAATTTTATCTGCCCTTGCCCAATACTTATCATTTTCTTTTAACATTTTTTTCATTAACTTATTCTGATTTTTAACTGTCGACTTTTAAAATAAAGTTCATAAAAACAGTTGCTTGCATTTAAAGCTTAAATATTTGATAGTAACAAGGTCAGGAAGGTTTTGTTGTTCTCAAAAATGAGCCATAAAGGTGTGTACATAAAATACGTAAAAATAAAATTACAATCAAAATACAACAAAAAATTAATTATCATCAAAAATTTCATGCACAAAAATGAGTCAAAAATTTAATATACTAAAGAGAGAATTAATATATTTAAAAAATATGTGATGATTATTACGCAAACACATTTTAATCATGCAACAAGCAAAAGCACTAGCATGCAAATTGTTTAACACATTTAAAGCATGCTGAGGCTTGGCTGCAGGAACTCACCTAATGCACTTGTTTAAAAACAAAGGCTGAAGATCAAAAACTGAATCTGAAATAAACCCATACAATGTTTTAAAACAGCAAAAACCATATCTTTACTCTTTCTCAAAATAATGTTGTAAATAACTCTCAAAAGGATTTCTTTTAATGTTTAGTTACTATTATTTCCCTATATCTTTTGTAAGTGAATTCAAATCACTCTGAAGAATTTAAATTTAAAGTTATAAAATCACATGAAATGTTTTTACTTTAACGCAAGGAAAATTATTCTGGTAAAGGGATAAGAATTAACACTTTGATTATGAAATTCTTAATATTTTATACAAAAAATACTTAAATAAATAAAATTAATAGCTCAGATGAGAATAAAATTAAATTAATATTAAGTTAAACAATCACTCACTTGAAATTAATCGAGGGATAATTTAAAGAGCAAGTTGAAAAATGACATACAAATTTATAATACATTTCAACCTATCGTTTAATGTTACTGATTGTTTAATGTTTTATTTCAGAATGTATATCACCCTGAGACTAAACTCAATGCTAATCGAAAGTCTTTTTTTTTTTTTTGCAGTATAGCTGTTTTAGAATCAAAAACTTATCCTTTCAACTGCATATGATCAATTATTTGCAACATTGTAAAAGCCAAAAATGCAAAAACATTTTTACTAAAAACTACATTTACCTAGATCAGAGGTGCCCATCTAAAGCTCATGGGCCATATATGAAGCTGATCCATTGGCCCGTTGCTATGTTCAATGCTACAAATCAATAACTGTTCTGGAATTTTCAAAAACAGCTAATCATCTTCATGTGATAAAAAACAACTGGAAATTTAGTTTTAGTGAAATAAGCATGTAGTCAGGATAACAAAAATTCTGGACTTGTAATTTTCTTTTTTTTTTTCCGGGTTTTCCTATTTTATCCAGAAAAATTTTTAATATTAAAATTTTCTCGCTGCTTCAGCCGACAACATTTATTTTAATATGAGGTGCGGTTCTCTGATAAAAATAAAAAGGTTGGACACCACTGACCTAGATTGTCCTGCACTAAGTAATAATTAGTAATATTATTTGCATCAAAGCTTTACAGAATTGTTTGTCAAAAACATTCAATACAAAAAAATATCAACACTCGATAAAGAACATTAAGCTGTCTTAAACACTCAAAATTCAAAAAATGTTTTGTGAGAAGAGCATATTATATGACACATTTAGTATCCAAATCAGCTCAAACTATCAAGTTATATTCACAAAGAAGTAACAAATTATATTTAGCTTCTGAAAGTTCAAGGATCAAGCTGATTTTGACACCAATACTTAAAATTTAAACATTTGATGAGCTATATCAATAAATTTGAAAGTTCATACGCATATACATAGCTATAAAATAAGAAACCTCAGACATGAAAATCAGAGTTGAAAACTGAAAGCATTTTTTTTTTAATACATTATGTTGTACATATGAAACAAATTGAATCAAGGTTGAAAAGCTTCTAGATGCTATGAAAAGCTATTGTTTTAAAAATATGTTGAACTCTTAAATCAACTGTGGTTTACTTGATAACACTGATAAAATTAACATTTTGTCAATTTAGTTTGGTTCACTATTTAATTTTGCTAAAAATTAATGATGTTTCAGATATCCGTATCTGTAGATATCCGAAGGAAAATAAAGATCTGTATCCGTATCCGTTACTTTTTTGACGGATCTTAAACGGATCATTTCTATTCTAAAAATTTTTAAATATTTGAATAAAAGACTCTTAAATTCCGTTTAATTAGGATTTATTCCCTATTTAAATTATAAGGTACCATTTCAGAAGTCAATTTGTACCCCCCCCCCCCCTGTTGCAAAAAGGAAGGGGAAATAAGTTTTAAAAGTGTATCAGTGTGTCTTTTTGTGGCATCTTAACTTTTAAACAGATGAACCGATTTTGATAGTTCATTTTTCATTCTTAGCTTGGCCTCGTTTTTGTAGAACTTTAACTACCGGAGGCATTAATTAAAGATCGATTTAACGTTTTTCACAATTATGGTAGTAAAAATTTACCCGTATGTTAAAAATGTTGGCTCTAATTGAAAGAACAAAGTTTTCTGCATTTGATATTTATTTGAAACTTCCAATTTATATACAGTAAGAGCTATAATCTTGTTAAGTAAATTTTAAATGCAATTCTAAGCCTTTATAGGCGTGATTAGTAGCGATTTCATAGTCGGAAGATAAGGAGAAAAAGCTCAATGATTTAAAATTTTTACCTGCTGTCAGTTCATATTTGTTAACAAATGTGTTTTCTGACCCGGAAATTCATCTTAATATGAGGTCGGCTCTCTGGGACATGTTTTGTTTTTTAAATTTTTAATTTAATATTAGTTTTTGTTATTGATTTGGGGTCTCTGTTATTCTTCATGTTTGTTTTTCTTGGCATCCTTTAAAAAAAAACGATTCTAAATTCTCTATTTACTGTTTGTAAAGGTGTTCCTGGCTCTGTATTTCATCGGTCAGAGAAGTTCGGTGGAATGGGTCAGCGCTGCATTTATGCTGAAATAAAATGGGAAAAATTATTTCTAGCCTGTCTAGTAGCAGCTTTACACTCTTGCTCCTGTATCCTACATCTACCGAGTAAGCTAGAAATAATTTTTTACATTCCATCTAAGCATTAATGCAGCGCTGACCCATTCCTTCGAACTCTCCCTCAATTTTAATGGAGATTTCTTTAAAGAGCAAATCATAGTCTTGTTTATATTTTTGCCGCAGTTGACATTTTTTGAAGAAACTGCCATTCTTCTGACGGGAATACCTTCCGTAACAAATTTTACACTTGGATAGTTGAATTGGGTAAAAAAAAAGTTTTGAGATCCGTATCCGTGGATCTTGACACTAATGATCCGTATCCGCGGATCTACTTTTTTAATTATCCAGCACATCACTACTTAAAATGACTAACTACTGAAATAATATTCAGAATATATCAACACACATCAAAATAAGTTTTAACTATAATTGAGTATTAAAGCTCTAACTATGCTATTTAATTGTCTTTCACAAATAGGTATATTTCATTATCAAAAGAAATATATCATTTATTTTTACTAGCTTCATGGTTCGCATAATAGTTGTAGTTCCGAAGCAAAATCTGGTACTTTTTGTGCTATAAGCGAAGCCTTTGCCGATGTTATAAACTGTGAGCCAACCAACCGGACCTAAACTGTAACTGTAAGGTTATGAATGTTCTAGGATTTGTTATGTCGTGTGTTTATAAATTGTCTAATAAATGTTAAGAGCTATGTATAGTGGTTCTTCCATGCCTCTAACATGCACCTGAATAATACATGGTGGCAGCGGTAAATAATAATGGAAAATCCGATTCGAAAGATATAGCATTGCTTCTGGTTTATCAACCAAATACCGAAACAAACAGGTAAATTCTTTAATTTACATTATGGGAGAGCAGTCAGAAGACATATTTAGTACTTCCTTTGGTTTGTCTGATAAAGAGCAAGTTGAATTCAATACTGTTTTGGAAACGTTCAATGATCATTTTGTTGTTAAGAAAAACACTATTTTTAAACGAGCACAATTCAATAAGAGAATACGGCTCGAAGGAGAATCAGTCAATACATTCATAACTGCTTTATATGCATTAGCAGAACCCCGAATATGGTACGTTACGTGATGAACTTATTTGTGACTGTATTATTGTGGGAATAGACTACAAAAGATTGAGTGAAAAATTACAATTAGATGCTGATATTAAACTTATAAAATAATTGAAAGAGTTAGGCTTAGTGAAGTTGTTAAAGAACAACAAGAGAAGCTAAGAGGTAACCAAAATGAGTCCGTTTGCAAAATAAGAATCGGCTGTTTCAAACACAAAAATGTGTGAAAAGTAAACAAAGTGTAGAACATATTGCAAACAAGAAATTTAACGAAAATAGTAGATTTTCTAAGAGATGCAAGTGGTGTGGAAGACAGAAACATGATAAAAAGGTGTGTCCTGCTAGGGATCCCAAATGTTCTAAAATAGGACATTACAAAAATGTTTGCCACACAAAAACCAGAAAGGGTTTTCTGAAGTGGATTTTTAGGGATAATACAGCCTGAAAATGAGAATGAATCTAATATAGACTGGACTGTTATGATTCAAGTTAACAGGCCGAGACATTAAATTTAAAATTGACAGTGGAGCTGATCATACAGTTTTGCCTACAAATTTGCTTCAGGGTGTTTACAAATACTAAATTGAGGCCACCCAATAAAATTCTATGTGGTCCTGATAAAAATACATTGAAGACAGTCGGAAAATTCAAGGCAAATGTTAGGCTCAAAGAAAAGTGTTGTGCAGAAGAAATTTATGTTATTGATAATCTGCAAATTCGTCTTCTTGGTAAACCTGCATTATTATCTCTTGGTCTTGGTCTGTGAGCGTGAATTTGAAATCCATATCCCAGATTTCTGCAATGAATCCTAAAGCTGCATTTCCAGAACTTTTTAAAGGGCTTGGGGTAATGAAAGAATGCCATGTTATTCAACTGAAACCAGGTTTAACCCCTCTAGCCATTACTTCTCCTGGATGTGTCCCAATTCCTCTTTTAAAGAAAACGGAAGCTGAATTGAAGAGAATAGCAGAGCAAGAAGTCATTATTCCAGTTACAAAACCAGCTGAGTTGTGTTCCCCAGTGGTGATGTGTGCCAAAGTGTTTTTGTGCCGAAAAGCGATGGCAATGTAAGAGTTTGCGTGGATCTAAGTGAGCTTAACAAAAATGTCATATGTGAGCTACATCCTCTTCATAAAACTGAATATACTTTGAATCTTCTAACTAGTGCCAAAGTATTTTCGGAATTGGATGCTAATTCAGGATTTTGGCAAATTCCATTGGACAAAAAATCATATCTTACTACATTCATCACTCCATTTGGTAGATTTAAATTCCAAAGATTACCTTTTGAAATTTCATCAGCTCCAAAGCATTTCCAGAGAAGAATGTCTGAAATTTCATTAGACATTTCAGGAACAGTTTGCCACATGGATGATATTTTGGGTATGGGGATCTACTCAAAAAGAACATGACCAGAGACTCACAGAGGTTTGCAGATGACTCAAAGACTCCGGCATGACATTAAATCCAAACTAATACATGTTCTTGCAGACTTCCTTTAAATTTTTAGGCCACATAATAGATGAAAAATGAATCCATTCTGATGTGGACAAGATTGCTGCAAAAGAAAATCTTAAAGAGCCAACAAATAAAACAGAACTGAAGCAATTACTGGGCATGGATAATTATTTAGCTAAATTTGTTCCTCATTACTCGGATATACTTTCTACTCTGTATTCTCTGCTAAGCAACTAAGTAAGTTTTGTATGGGGATCGCCACAAGAAGAAGCTTTTCAAAAACTGAAGCCCATATTGTCATCTGATCCAGTTCTACAGGTCTTTGATCCAGCAAAAGAAACAACAATTACCAGATGCTTCTTCATTTGGCTTAGGAGCTACAATTTGGCAGAAACAAGCAGACGGAAGAAAATCAGTAATTGCCTATGCATCTAGAACATCGACTCCAACGGAAAGTCATTATGCTCAAATTGAAATAGAAGCTTTAGCTATTGTTTGGGGATGCGAGAAATTCCAAGACTATCTAACAGGTATACATTTTAGGCTAGAAACTGACCAAACTACTCATTCCGATATTTTCCAAGAAAAAATTAGGTGACTTATCTTCCCGATTACAGAGAATCAAATTAAGGATGATGAAATTTTCCTACAATATTGACCCATTTCAGGAAAAGAACTATATCCTGCAGACGCAGTCAAGAAATCCTCTAACAGGTCCATACAAAAGAGAAGACTTAGAAGATGAAACCAATGCCTACATTCAGATGGTTATGAGTTCCAGCATCATCTTACAAATTACAAGAACTGAGTGATGCACAACTTAAACAACTTGTCATAAAAAAATTTTGAAAAAAAATAGAACCGACTTCAAAATTGCTCTAAAAAGTGAAAAATAATTTTATTCTTTAAACACCATCGATAATACTTTTAAACATAATTTTTGAAGTTGGCGCAAAAATGATCGATAAAATCATTCACAGCCATAACTCAACTACAAGTATAAATTTAACCACGTCTAGTTTCTTCACTACCACATGCATTATGCATTGATGACAGCATATTTGAGTAACGATATAAATGTTCTGTTCCTAAGTTTGGATGATTTTTTGATAAAAATATGAACAAAGCATGGTTAATATGGATTTTACTTTTTGTTTTTGCGCCAACTTCAAAAATTATGTTTAAAAGTATTATCGATGGTGTTTAAAGAATAAAATTATTTTTCACTTTTTAGAGCAATTTTGAAGTCTGTTCTATTTTTTTTCAAAATTTTTTTATTTTATTCTTTTTAGTGTAAATGTAGATATTTCAGTAAAAGTAAGAAGTTACCTAGTAAGAAGTGCGGCTCTATATCACTGTATTGCTTTAGAAAAGCCTTTATTCAAAATTATCATTACAATTACTATTAATGTTACAGTTATATGGCACCAAACTTTTATAACAATGAGTTTCATATTATCGCGTAGATGAAGATAGCGAAGACAATGTGAAAGCCAAATGGAGCGAATACTCGTTAGTCTCAACTCGAGATCTTTATTCAGAACCACGAATAAACGTTACATCTCCTTATATACAACTTGAAAAAGTGCTGGAACTTTCCAGACTTGAAAAGATACAGAAATTAATAGAACATTCGAGAAAATACGGGAACCAGTAGAAACGAAATTTTAGTAAAATTCACTTTGTCCTAGTCGGGATTTGAACCCGGGTCGCTCGTGTAGGAGACGAGAATTCTACCACTGAGCCACCGTTATCCACGGATGAAAAGTGCGAACTTCGCTACAATATCATTTTAATCATTTAATAGGGAAATTTACTGTTTTGTGCCCATAACTTTTTTTCTAAAGAACAAATATGGTCAAACAAAGTAATGGGACCTAAGTTGAGCCATCCTCTATCCATTAAAAAAAGAATCATCAAAATCGGTTTACTAGGTGGGACGCTATGAGTGGACAAACAAAAAAAAACATACATACAGTATGAACTGATAACTGCCTCCTTTTTGAAGTCGGTTAAAAAGCTTACACATTAAACACTAAAGGGATGGATACGAAAGAAGTGGAGATACTCTGTGCACCTTACTGGCATAATCATTATGAAATTTCAATTCAAGATGGACTGCTGATGAGAGGCTGCAGAATTATCATTCCAAAGTCACATCAAATGAAGTGCTGAATAGAATTCATGAAAGCCACTTAGTCATATCTAAATGTAGAGCCTGAGCTAGATGCTCTATGTACTGGCCAGGAATACACAAAGAAATTGAAGAGAAAATAAAGAATTGCACTGCTTGTATTCAAGAATCAAGTAATTGACATCAACCCCTAATTCCAACTCCATTTCCAGAGAGACCATGGGAAGTTGTAGGTCTAGATCTGTTTAAATACAAGAATGCATGGTATCTGCTAATTTCAGATTACTACTCAAGGCACCCTGAGATTGCCACTCACAGGATGGATTCGTTTTTCATCTATTATGTGGCCTAAAAATTTAAAGGAAGTCTGCAAGAACATGTATTAGTTTGGATTTAATGTCATGCCGGAGTCTTTGAGTTCTGAGATTGCTAGGCTTGACAGAATGACCTCTGCTGAAATTATAAATCACTGCAAGTCAATATTTTCACGCCATGGAATCCCAGATATTGTCTGTTCTGACGATGGCCCACAGTTTGATCCAGTAAAGACCTTGGAATTTAAGAACTTTGACAGAAGTTATAGATTTACTCAGATTTAAAGTAGTCCTAGGTTTCTGCAAAGTAATGGGCTAATAGAAGCAGCAGTGAAAACTGTCAAAGCTCGCTTAAAGAAATCAAAGGATCCGTACCTTGCATTAATGACCTATCGATCAACTCTGCTCGAGAATGGTTTTAGTCCTTCAGAATTACTTATGGGTAGGAGAATCAATACTACCCTTCCTCTTGCTAAAATCCAGTTACAGCCAAAGTTAGTGAACAAGAAAGTTTTCTTGAAGCAAAAGAAGAGAGACGTATAGAAAGCTAGAAGAAGAATTATGATCAACATCACGGTGTTCGAGATTTGGATGAATTACTAAAAGGTCAAAGTGTGTGGATTTCTGACAGAAGACTAACAGGAAAGGTATTACAGAAAACACTACACCCAAGATCATACCTCATTCAGTCTGGTAGAAAAACCTATAGAAGGAACAGAAAACACTTGATTCCTGCAACAGATTTTCAGCCTGAACCTGAGGACAACTTTGATGGTACGGAAAATCAACACCCCTCTAATGATGTGGATACAGGATTTGCACCTGTGGTGCACCCCAGTCTCCAAAATTTCACCCTATGGGAATTAGCTCCTCTACAAATGTATATTCTAGTGTGTATGTCACTAGAAGAGGTAGGACTGTTCGATCCCCTGAAAAACTGGATCTTTAAATGTAAAGAGAGGAGATGTGCTATAAGCAAAGCCTTTGCCAACGTGAAAAACTGAGTCAACCAACCGGACCTCAACTCTAACTGTAAGGTTATGAATTTTCTAGGATTTGTTGTTACGTCATGTGTTTGTAAATCTTCTAATAAATGTTAAGAGCTATCTATAGTAGTACAGTCGGACCTCCATATATCAAAGTAGCAAATTCCCAGAAAAAAATTCGATATATAGAAATTTCAATACATGGAAACGATCTTATTTTATCATGAAAGTATCCTAAAACATTAAAATAAAAGCTAATTTTCGTGTATGAAGCCCAATTTATAATTTATACAAGCATCGGGTTAAATGAAAGTTAATGATTAAAAAATTAACATAAATTACATTTTTATGCCAACATTCATCTTCATATTCTTCGGCAATTCAACTTTATCGCAACATTAAGGGATTTTCGTTTTAACAATGTGCTTGAGAGAAAAGTAAAAAACCAATCTACTTAACTTGAATGATTTTTACTGAAGCTAAGAAGAGTAGGAATGATCATCAACAGACAAAAGGGATAACTTGAAACTGATTTTATAGTGTTACTGGTTACAACTAAGATTTGAAATAAACTTGAGAGAGTTTAAGAACTTCAGAACGGAACAACGACTTAACTATACACCCTTCAACCCCAGATTCCTTTTGAGTTCCGTAACAACCTTTAATGAACATAATTTTCTCCTCTAACCTTTATTTTTTGTGAGACAGTCTAAAGTGGAAAAAAAATCTACGAATGTCTCGAAAAAAATTTGGTACAGATGTGATATTCAAGCAGCGGTTCAACATTTAACTTTTAAACATATAACATTCTATAAGAGCACAGAATTTCGTTCAAAACTTTTATAATTTAGGATTGTAATAAAAATTAATTTTATTTATAAACTTTTCAACAAGGCATAGTAAATATCAAATCTGCAAAAAATTTAATTCCCATTGCAAAATGCAAAGAAATCACAATATTCAGAGTAAAGGCGTTAAAATATAAAAACTGCATACAAAAAAATTTATTTTTGTAAAATCAATTTAGAATTGCATTTTAAAGGTCTACAATAATACTACTAACAATATTAATCCCCATTGTTGAAGCAAAAATTAAATTGAATCAGTGGTTCAGAATTTAACTCTTTAGACTCATAAAAAAACTAAGAAATTGAGTCTCATATTGGATGCAAAGAGATTTTTCAAAGTGAAAGCATAAAAAGTATAAAAAGAACACATAAAAGAATTTAGGGAAGTAAAATAACTTTAGGTTTGCATTTAAACAGCAACCTGACAGTTTGCATTTTGTTATTAATAATCGACATATTCACTAAAAATTCTAAGAACAGAAAAAAAACTGAGGTGGGAGAAAAGCATAGAGTAATTCCACAGTGAGGTAATTTGCAAAAGTTGTACAATATTCATTCATTAAAACAGAAACTTCTAGTGGTGAACAATTTTGAAACTGATCTAAGTTTTTTTTTTCTTTTAATACTTATTACTTACTCGTGGATGTAGAGTAGGAGCAAAAAAAGAATTTAATAAAAAATGTTAATAAAATTATTTTTAAAAAATTTCAACTCTTATCGGATGCAGGACTGATCACTGAATAGGCCAACTAGGCCATGGCCTAAGGTCCCTGATATTAAGGGGCCCCAAAATGGCTCAAATTACTTTAGTCGATGGCTAAAATTATTTTGGCTAAAGTTATAAAGTTTGAATAAAGTGAGCCCCAAAAAAGTATTTGGCCTAGAGCCCCTCAATATCTTAATCCGGCCCTGATCGGATGTAAGAGCTGAAACGGAAAAATGAGACCTGCAAAACAAAAAATCTAAGATTCAAGTCAATGATTATCAAGCCACAATATCAGCGCATTATAGTAAATAAATTTTGAGATGAAAATTACATAACCAACTTTAAGAAAAAAATTAAAAATTCTTTAATTTCTCAAAATTCTTGAAAATCTAGTTTTTGACCAACATTACACTTTGGGAAACTATTCATCAAAGGATGTAATAATCCTTAAAAATTCTACACAGAAAGAATAAAATAGAAACATTATGTGTACATACTTAAGCTCAGCGACGATCAAAATATTCAGGAGGAGGGGGGGGGGGCAAGGCCAAAACTCTTCCAGGCCCCTTGCAGTCAAAAAGCTTGTAACGTTAATCATTCGCTAAAAGTTTTAGGCATTGGGGGCACCTAAACAGTGGGTGTCTAATGTCAAGGTATATTCAGTAATCAAGCCTTGCTTAACACAAATCAAGAAACCTGAATCTGTTGAGTAATAACTGAGCATGAAATAGTTTGTTCAGTTAAATGAACAAAAATCATTTGAAATCATGTGTGAAAAGTAATAAATATTTTAAAAGTATCATTCCAAAATTTAACCAAAACACATTTTGGAAACAATTAAAGTAACTTTTTAAAAGATTTTCTCTCATCATATGAGATACTCACCAAATTGGTCGAATACACTGTCACTTTTTGGCTGGAAAACAAAAGAGAAGGATTGCAATTCTTATTTTGAACAATAAAACTACATGAGGTATTAAAATATATCGCACCCTAGCAAGAAAAATGACGCAACTCAAAATTTAGAAAGAAACTGTATAGCTATTGATTTAAAAATTTAATGCTCTTTCGAGCCACAAAACTCACACTAAGTTAGCTTACATAACTTGTGCCTGGTGGTGGAAAACAACATAATCAACGGCGACACCATTAGAATTTCATAATCTAGAAGTAAAATTTTCAAACTTAAGTATATGCATTATTTATCTATACAACTCAAACTAACCAGTAAAACATCACATCATAAATTATTTGTACATCATATTGCAATATTTGAGACCAAATCGCTTAAAACTACTAAAAAATGTAAAACCTTTATTTTCTCCAATACTGTTATTTTGAGTTGTGTTGCTTTCCTTGCTCTGGGTGCGATGTCATTTAATTTTTTAATTAAAAAATAAAAGCCTGAAAAGCATTATTTCATTAAAAAGATGCCCTAATGTTTCTGGAGGTTATAAAACACTTTTTTTTTCCCCTTTAGTTCAATGTAAAATAAATAAATCCTCCAATCATCTTCAATTGATATTTGCTTGTTAAAATCATATGAGGTCAACAGCATGATTAGATCTTGAAGAAAATTATCACCCTATAGGAGGACAGAGGTGCCAACTCCATTCCCCCTAAATATTGCAAGACCCTCCTCCTCCTCCAAGAGCACCTCTTCCAAAAAAAATAGAAAAAACCCTAAAAACAACCCCCCCCCCCCCCATTAAAGTTTCAACTGTGAGTCTGTGTCATGACCCTCCCCCCCCCCCCCCCCAGGGGGCAGCTCTGAAGAAGACAAGTCAAACTTACATTGATTGGCTGAACTAAAAACACAGGTAATACAAAGAAAGGTCCTCAAAAAACTCAATTTATGGCTAAAATAATTCATTTTAAACCAGTACAATTCTTTTACAACATTTTGATTTTTGGAACAACGTTAAGTCGGAAAGTCATCACTAAGAACATTTCATAGTATTGCAAGCCCTTGCAAGATTTGAAAGGGGAGAATTTTTCAAGAGATTATAAAATGAATTGCATTTTGGAATTCATATCTAAAAAGCAATATTAAGTTTTTCGAAGGCATAATTCTGACGAAATCACAACTGGATTTAAAACAGATATTACACTACTGAACAAAGTTTAAACAATTAAATTTGTCACATTTTCACAAAATAATACGTAAAATGAGCGTGAATGTTCCATTCTGTTAGTAAAAATCCTTACAAGCATATAACTACGTAAATTGCACTTTAACTTTACTAATTTCAGAGTATTTAATAGTTCGTTATATATAGCTTGAATATTTTATTAAAATTCAAATTAAACTCTTACAATCTAATTGGGTGGGGGAATACAATTTATTCGAAAGCTCTATTTAGGATTTAGGATATTAATAAAAATTACAAGCACATTTGATATGGTTTTTTAAAAAATTCAAGAGGAACTTACAAAGCGTCGTTCGCCGGCAACCAGAAAATCGTGTGTGAAGACCCAACTTTTCTTATTCTTATCATCACATAAATGTATCAAGTTCAAGGTTCAACAAGATAAAAGTTTTTCACCCAGCAATTTTAAAGTCAAGGGGCATTCGGATTTTGTTTGTTTGTTTTTTTTTTTTTTTTAAAGGAATTCGATTTGTCAAATGAGACATGCTTTTTTTTGAGCGTTACTTATTAATAATAAATTCAACGTTTAAAAATTCCATAATTTACTACTTACCGAAGTACCCATTACTCAGAATAGAAAATTTCAGCAACCAAACGCATCTACATTAAAGTTTGTATAAATGTCAAGGGAGGGTTGAAAAAATACATGCGTCAAAATATCTCTTTTTCTTTCAACATGTCATTCGCAGAAAAATGAAACGGTTAAAGATAATAAAGTGTCTCGTGATTTTTTTAATGAAAACAAAACTATTAGCACGTGTTAATAAATCAAAGCGTGATTTTTAAACTATCATTTACGGAATGTGATGAAAATATTTGCAACTCATTATAAATTGTCGAAAATTTCTTCAAACATATGTTCACATACTTTTACATTCGCAACTCCAATAAATTATAGGAGGCGCTGCAGCCACTGGCTAATGGCGGATGAAAAAGGTAAAACAAACGCACGCCGTAACTTATAACTTCCGTTGACGCTTAGTGAATGACAGTAATTTTTCATCGTGTTTGTGGGAAGCTTTCTTTTCTATTCTTCTGAAATTATATAACACTACAAACTGTCTAAAGCCTGTAATTTACGTTTTACCTTTTTCTTTAGTATTATTAATCACCGCAAGGTAGCGTATTCGAGCTCTGGAGTTGCAAATTGAAAAGGGCACAGAGCAGAAGGAAACACGTTCAGGGATAACGAGAGCCATCCATAGCGGGCCCCCTTTTCAGTTTGGTCACCATGACCTCACCTATGATCACACCTTTTAAATTTTTACACCTTCTAACTGAAAACTTGGATACCGGAAAAATAGTATACCGTATGAGAGTGCAAAGAAACTGGTAGCTTAAATTAAGGGGCCTCAGTGGCCGAGATAAAATGACTGCTTGACATCGGCACACTTGAGGGGACTCCCACCCTCGCTCCGGTTGTACACATTCCCTTCTTTGTGATGTAAATTATTTCATGTGTTATTAATATATGTCTAATAAAAATTATATCATGCGTAAGGGAGGCAAAGCACTCAGATTGTAGTCAGTGGCGGAGCTAGGCGTCGGCGACGTCGGCAACTGCCGACGGCCTCGCGCAGATAGGGCCTCGCAAAATTCTCAGAAGTAAATTCTCGTAAGTTTTAAGATATTTCCATGTTTTTGATTGAAGCTCTTATTAAATACAACAGACGCAAAAGTAAGCAAAATAGTGTGTGCAGGGGAGACTGCACAGAGCCCAGCCTTAGCAAATGTTTGACCCAATTCTGTCGGGGCCTGAGTTAAAAATATTCAATGGCAACAGCTTATTGATCAGCTAACTTTATTCCCCCTCACCCCCTTCTTTTGCTCTTCTTTTCAGTTCTTTTCTTTTTTCTCTTGTTTCCTAAGTTCATCTATAAGTAAGAAAATATTCAAAGTGCTGTTCCTCCCAACTCCCCTCCCCCTCCACACACACACACCGAAAGCATTAGGGAGCAACTGAAATTTTGTTTCCAGATCTTAAATTTCGCGATATTTCCAGCTTAAAGCTCCCCAATACTCAACAATATCAAAATTGCTTAAAAGTGCGTTTTTTTAGCTTGAATTTCAAAAATTACCGAGCATAATATTACAAAAAATGGCCCTACAATCGCATTTTTAGGGCTTGAATTTCAGAAAATATTCGGGCACCGCCTTTCTTTTATATTGTAAGCAATTAGGCTTTTTAAACTACATTAACAAAAAGTTTAAATCAAATGGCTCCTGAATATAAAATATTGCTTAAGTTTTTAGTACCATAATTTTCAAAAATTTTCGAGGGAAGAGCTCCCTTCCTTCCCGTAAAATCTTCAAAGTTTGTCTAAAATTCCATTTTTGAAACTTCAATTTCGAGAATTTGCAGGAGATTGATTTTGACCTTTTTTTTTTTTTTTTTTTAAAGAATCGATCTGGGACAGTCTCTGACCCTAAAGTCATCAATAAATATGGCCTATAATTGCGTTTTTAAGGCTTATATTTCTAGAAATTTCCACCGAGACCCCCTGTACCTTTTTTCCCCTAACATCAGCAAAGAAAGCCTAAAATGGCGTTTTTAAACTATAAATTTCAAAAATTTTCCGAGGGAGAACCTCCGGACCCCCCTTTTTATCAGGTAATTTTTTCCCCCGTCAATGTGCAGCCTCCTCCCTGACCACCAAAAAAACTTCTTTTTGACTGCGCTACTAATCACGAAATGTTTTTGTCCTAACAATTAAGTGAATTGGGAACCCTAAGTGCCAATAGTTAGTACAAAAATTAATTCCATGAATTCAATTATTTGTCTGAGAATATTTTATGATTAAAAGGGCCTCGCAAAACTGCATCGCCGACGTCTACTTTTTCTCTCGCGCCGCCACTGATTGTAGTCCTCATCAAAACAAACCTGTGCAATTAAAGACCAAAAAGAAAGAAAGAAAGTTAATTTAGCACACCAGCGAGAATGTTCCACTTCTTCTTGTTCTTCAATAGTTCAATGTTTCAGAAGTGCTACACTTTTCGGAGGATCATGCCGTAGAGCACAGGCGACACGTACGGGAGAGGGGTGGGGGGGGGAAGCAACTGTCCTTCACTTTTAGGAGTGAAGGGACTTTTCCCGGCTCGTCATTTCAAAGTTTTCCAGCGTGGGGGGGGGGGTGGGGGCAAAGGATATGAATTCAATGCATCTCCTAGAAAAAAATCATCGGCATAAATTTTATTGTGTTTTACAATCGGAGTGGGGGGGTCATTTTAAACCCCCTCCCCCCGTCCCGATTGTCCAAATCAGGGGCCGATTTACACAGTTGGGTGCTCCGGGGCACTGAAAAATATGGTGCCCCCCCCCCCTGCGCAAAAAAACATGAAGGTAATTTTTGGATAATATTTTGATAGAAAGAAAACTTTGAAGTATCGATTTCATACGAAAAACGTTAACAATTTAAGATGTTTTGCAAAGAAATCATCTTTACTAATAATAAAGCAGAAAGTCTCTCTGTCCGGAGGATGTCTGGATGTCTGTAGGATGTCTGTAGGATGTCTGTGACGAGCATAGCGCCTAAACCGTTCGGCCGATTTTCATGAAATTTGGCACAAAGTTAGTATGTAGCATGGGGGTGTGCACCTCGAAGCGATTTTTCGAAAATTCGATGTAGTTCTTTTTTTATTCCAATTTTAAGAAAAAAAACTATCATAAATTACGAAATTATCATAACGTGTAACCGTAACATGGGCACAAGCCAATTGGCGAGATACGAAATTATCATCTTTACTAATAATAAAGCAGAAAGTCTCTCTGTCCGGAGGATGTCTGGATGTCTGTAGGATGTCTGTGACGAGCATAGCGCCTAAACCGTTCGGCCGATTTTCATGAAATTTGGCACAAAGTTAGTATGTAGCATGGGGGTGTGCACCTCGAAGCGATTTTTCGAAAATTCGATGTAGTTCTTTTTTTATTCCAATTTTAAGAAAAAAAAACTATCATAAATTACGAAATTATCATAACGTGGAACCGTAAGATGGGCACAAGCCAATTGGCGAGATACGAAATTATCATCTTTACTAATAATAAAGCAGAAAGTCTCTCTGTCCGGAGGATGTCTGGATGTCTGTAGGATGTCCGTAGGATGTCTGTGACGCGCATAGCGCCTAAACCGTTCGGCCGATTTTCATGAAATTTGGCACGAAGTTAGTATGTAGCATGGGGGTGTGCACCTCGAAGCGATTTTTCGAAAATTCGATGTGGTTCTTTTTTTATTCCAATTTTAAGAAAAAAAACTATCATAAATTACGAAATTATCATAACGTGTAACCGTAACATGGGCACAAGCCAATTGGCGAGATACGAAATTATCATAACGTGTAACCGTAACATGAGTACAGGCCAATTGACGAGAAAATTCACAATACATTATTTGTAAATACAGGCGAACCAAAAGACCTTTTAATTTTTCTATTACGGGCGAAGTCGTGCGGGTACCACTAGTTTAATATAAATCTAAAATAAATTCCTGATTTTCATGTAAGAAATTTTTTTACAGTCGCAGATGGAGAAACTATGATGGTTAAGGCAAATCATAATGTGCTTTCTGCGTTCCTTTGTTTTCTTGTAGTAAATTCATCTATAATAATGTCCTTATAACCAAGTTTTGCGGTCTAACTTCCTTCTATTGATAATAGAACTAATGAAGATAATTTACTATCAGAAATGAGAGTACGCAAAGGGCACTTAGTTCTCTTCAATAGCGAAAATGATCGTTCTCCACTGCAATTGGAGATGGGCAAAGTCTAAAACAATTTCAGGGTTGTATCTACATTGGCAAAAGTATCCATTTACCAAGTTTATGGATTTTTTTTTAAAAAACTTTTCGGTGATTAAACTTTCTTTTCCGATGATTGAACTAATATGAATAAATTCATCAGGTTCCTCCAAATCATAGGAGTAAGATTTTTAAAGATCTTTTGCACTTTCTCGAATATTTTGCTTGTCGCATTCAAACAAGCAAGAAAATTTCTTTAATATGCCACAATAGGCTGATATCTTGAATTTTAGTTTTGTAATCCAATTATCGCAGATTACATAAAAACAGGAAACCTTGAAACTTTGCTTAGAGTCTAATATGACTTCTTCACATTGTCCATCATAAAACTGTTTTGGAGTTTTTTAGTCTTTTTGCTCAAAAAAAAAAAAAAAAAAAAAGACAGAAATTTGGTGCCCTCTTTCCTTCGGTGCCCCGGCCCCGAATGCTCCGCCGTAAATCAGTCCCTGGTCCAATTGACTTCCTCGACTTTGCCCCTCCACTTTTCTAAATCCAAAATAAAAATCCGATCAAAAAAATGATAGTGTTCATTGATTCACACGTTGAAAGAAAGAAGACGAATTATGTGATTAATATTGACTTTATAAGTATCTTATTTATATTTTTATCTTCTTTAATTTCATTAAAATTAAAATGAAGCTTTGAATTGGGAAGGAGGAAGTCTACAACTGTCGCCATCCGTCTTTGATAGTTGAGAAGTGTGTTTAGAGTTTCCTTAGAGAAGATCATTTCATCAATTTTTCTAATTCAACTGCCCATTTGGAAAAGTAGGGAAAAAAAAAGCAAATTTAAGAGGTGCCACCCCTCCCAACGTCCTTTAGTTTTTTTTTTTTTTTTTTTTGATTGAAGGTAACCATGTGTAGTGCGTAAAATAATTCCCAGAAAAGTGTAAACAACAAATTTAATTATTAAAAAAATAAGTTTTATTTTCTTCCCCTGCAAAATCAAATTCTATACGAATATAAATTGTTCTATAAAGATTTCGTTTAGCTGTTTTTATTTTCAGTTATGAAGTAAAAATAAATGTATACATTATTGTGCTTTCTGGTATTTAAATTAAGTATTTGTTAATAGTTTGTTTACTAACTAATGTAAAGTAATTGTTCAATAATTTATTTTTCTGCTCCCGACATTTGATGAAATCAAAAGAAAATGTTTGGCAGTGTGTTGAAATATATGAGAAAGGTGGACCTTCAATCCTGGACCCCCCCCCCCCTCCTCCTTCACTGGGTGCCACCCATCTAACCTTCCTCGCCCCCTTTTTATTGCAGAGCAGGCCGGGATCAACACATTTTGGGACCCCTGCAACAAAATCGGTAGGGCCTCTCCCCAGAGGCCAGCAGTGTATATTTGCAACGCTGGTATGCCTTAGTGCTAATTTTTTTTTTCTTCCCAGGCCCCCTCACACTGTGGATACGCAGATCCAGGCCTGGCGCAGAGTGCCATTGTTTGAAGTATTTTTCTATTTTTTTGAAGGATTTTTCCGCATGGGTAGCTTTTGTGTGTTGGGGGGGGGGGGGGGAATCGACGTCAGTTACAAAACTTTCTTAATTTAAATTCAGGGCCTATATATTAGTTTAATATTTGAGAAGGGTTGCGTTTTTCGGAAGAGGGAATTCTAATATATTTCGATTCGTACTTTTATGCAAGTTTTCCACATCGATTTGTTTGTCGCATAGGTGGCTCGTACAGAAGGGTAACTTCCCCCTAACTTCCAAAAGTCAAGAAGCCTTGTCCCCTCGCATCAACATTTGGTTGAAAACCCATTTTTTGCGGATAAATTTATTTCCCGAAAATAAAACGAAAAATTACAAATAAATGAACTTGTCTGTTGTTATTTCTTTAGAATAAAACTTTTAATTGGAAGGTCAGAAATTTGTTCGCCACAACCAAGACTTTCAATTTAATACGCATATTATGTGCGAAAACTTCACTGTAGTTAAATAGTAAACCAAACGTATTGAACAATCTTTTTTTTTCTTTTTTTTTTAGCCATGATTTAATATGAGATAGTAAGAGGCAATGGGATGCAAGCGAACTATTTAAAGTTATGAGTAAATAAAGTCTAAAATTCAAATCCTAGGTAGGCTTTCATGATTTTTTTTAATTATGCATATTAACTTGGGCTATTAGCAGTGATGTTCCCATCAATTTTTTTGAGGGTATATTCCCAGTAATTCATTAAACACAATATGTGTATGCGATCATATACATGATATGTCATATGAAAATTTTTGAATCTTGAGGGTATATGCTATATGTCTAAAAAATGTTTGAGAGTATACGGCATATGTGGAGTCTACACTATGGGAACACACCTGGCTACTAGTACTATTTCCTGCCCCAAGACAAGATGAGAGGTTCTCTTATCATTTGTACTGATTATCTCTAAATTTTTAATTTTGTTACTTACATCACTTAGCTTCTCACTGCCTCATATGAAATGCAATCCTGTTAACAAAGTTCAACTGTAACTTTTCTCTGCAGTTGAGGAATTTCAGGTTTTAAGCAAAACATGGAGCGGTAAAGCAACCCTGCATTATATATAATTGTTCTCTAATACTATCCAGCAAATCCATCGATCCCATAAGTTAAACATCAAGCTACAAAGTATAGACTTAAAAAGTAGACACATTTTGGAAAAATCGAATATAAAATGTTAATAAAATATAGAGACGAAAATCCAGTATTTTTATTGCAACTTTTCAAGAATTTTTATAACTTGAGTATAATATAATCTGAAACTTTACAAAAACTCAATATTTCAGGATACTATTTTTCAACAACAGTCTCTGACTTATATGAACTGTTTCTTGCACTTATTCTTGAATCTTTGATTTGAAAGAAGAGTTTAACAGAAAAATAAAATGTTTTTTCAAAATCCAATGAAATAAAATATGTGCACAATGAAAAACATAAATTAAAAAATAAGTGAAAAATAATAACATACATCAAATATATAATTTTAAAAAATGTAAAACAAAAGTAAAATAACTGCATTACATAACTTCCTTGTTTTTACTATGTTCAGGGAAAATATCAATTAAAATATTTTTTAAAGCATTTTTTTCACAATTCAACTAAAAAATGGAACATCACTAAAAAAACTGTTTGACATGAGCATATAAGGGAAGGTAACAGAGATATTTGAATTAGGAATTGAAATTCTAGACAAAAATAGAACTGGAGTGTATAAAACTACAAAGAAAACATAATGCTGCAAGCTCGTGTCCAGATTTTGATAAAGGGAGGGGTTTTAATCTTACCTATGTGTGTGGGGGGGGGGGATTCAACCCTCTCACTTCCTTTAGTTTTACGACAAATTGTCGATCCCAGTATGGCGTTTATGCACCTGTAAGTATTGCTGTCCCCCCTTCCCCTAAAAGGATAACTCTTAACCAAAATATTCCTTCATTTTACAGGTTCACTTTAATCAAACCTTGTTTATTTCTTTTGAATTAAACCTGTTTACTATGTGGTTTATATTGCAACAAGAATTAAAAACTCTCCACAATTTTTTTATAATGTAGAATGTATATCAGATTTTATGTTCTGAAATAATGCTTAATACGTTCTTACTTGTAAACTAAACAAGAATGAGCTTTTTGTAGATGGAAATTACATTACTAAACACAATTGCCAATACATTTTCATAGCTGCAACATATGCCAAATTCATCATTACCTCCTTACAATAAGCAGTATAAATGCTTTGTATTGGTAGATCATTAAGTGGTCCTACCACCACAGTTTTTCCAAAATATTATTTTAGTCGGTAAAGCTTTAACAATTGTAAATTATACAACATTTGAATGGAATGTAAAACTTTTCAAGTTAAAAAAGAAGAAAGAAATGCAAGCGTTTAGGGTTTAGATCCAACTGAGTTGAATTAGAGCAAAAAATTACAGAATTACTGATATGAGTTAAATTACAGAAAAACTTCAGAGAGAAAGGAGAAAAAAAGCTCTAAATGCAGACTTTCACATTAAAGTTAATTTAAGTCAATAATTTTCTTTGTTTGACACATATTTGTTTCCCCAATGGGAGGGGTTTAACCCCTAAAACCCTCCCCTTGGACACGGCTCTGTAATGCTCAACATTTATTCTAAACAAACTACTTAACCTACAGTTAATAATTCGTAACAGTTAAATAATTCGTTAACATAAGGCACAAAGTTATATAAAATCCCTTTCTAAATAGCTTTTTACAACTATGAAGCCTTATCTTCAAAATTCAAGTTTCACATACAAAACATCAGCTTTAAAAAATAAAAAATAATAATGAAAAATAATAAGCCAAACTATGTGAAAGAGTCGATAGGAAATTCAGTATCTTTTGGAGGATATTTGAAAATGAATTCTTAATATAAAAATTATGAAGGATATAAATTCAATTTGTTCAATCCTCGGAGAAAAAAATACATTTAAGGCAGTGAAAAGCAAAAGAATATGCTAAAATCAATATTTTAGAGAGCCTGTACAAATGATAGGTGAACCTGACCTCTTGTTTGGGGCAAGAAATAGTTCTCGTTGCCATGGTAGGTGAGGCTAAACAGCATGATTAAGAAAAACTTTTTAATGAAAGCCCACCCAGGATCACAACTTTAAATGCATATCATTCAAATCTTGAAAATATCCAAGTACATCCCTTTGCTTCTCACTGCCTCATTTTATCAAGGGATTACTGTGCTTTTTTAAACAAATACGGAAAAGATTTAATTTTAAAAAGCATAGTACACAATAAATGGTAAATTGTAATAACATGAATCATATAAACACGCACACAAAAAAAAGTATTGCTTAAAAGACACAAAACTTGGTAGAAACTTGCAATAATTATAAAAACTTAAACACAATTTAATAATTATCAAAAAATATACATCTGAAACAAAAAGGGGCGGGGGGGGGGGGGGGGGGTTAACATATAGAAGAGTGTAATTCTAAAGAAAACCAACATCCAAAATGAAAGTTAAATGTTCAATTAGCAGGAACTAAAAAAAATAAACAAGCTCGATTGAATTGAACTGCTTTAAAAGCAGCACCAGACAAAAAGGAACAAAACTTATTGAAGTCTTGAAAGCATCAAACATTTCTTCTTTCTTGAAGGCTGAATAGGAACTCCAGCAATACCTTTCTTGTTTATAGTGTCTTTGGCTCTTTTAATACGACGGCTAATAGAAAATTCATACTTTCTGCGTTGAAACTTTTCTTTAAGATTTACTTCATACATGAAACCAGCAATCATAACATCACACCTTGAAATACACAAAATACAAACATCATTCATAAAAATTTCATTATATGGAACATATAATCAGAAAACATAGCAATAATCTCAATAAATTTTGCATTACATTTTGAAAAAAAATTTTAAGTAAAGACAAAGAAAGGCTTTTGTAGATAGATATTTCAAAAGGAATTAAGAAAATTTGAATGGATTTTTGAAAATCTAAACTAATGAGTGGAAAGAAAATTAACTAGAATTTGTGGCGTATATTCCTATTACACAAGACAGGAGTGTCACATATAGACCAGCTTTGAACGGTCATTTTCCCTCAAAATCCGCAACTCTGCCAGTAAGATAAATAAATACCTTTGTGCTGAATAGTAAAGTCAGACCAAACAATGTAAGTAGAAGCACAAATTTGTAAATTACAGCAGACACGTGTTTCGGCGTTACAGGGAACGCCTTTTTCAATGCAAAAAATAATGAGCTTATGGATGAAAAGACATCCGACAAAAGCCAAGAGCAGATAAGCATGCAGCTTAAAAGATAAAAACAGCGGATTAGCCAAACACCAATGACAAAGTTATAAACCGATCAGGAACCAATAGGAATGCAAGCAAAGGCCAGGAGCTTTCTCTTAGGTACGAACCCAGAAAGAAAGAATTCAATTGGACAAGGATTAAGCCGAAGCTTAAACAAAAAGAAAAGAAATTGTCAGTAACCGTGAACCGCAAGAAAGGAAAAGCAGAATGGAAAACCATGAAATAAAATAAACAGAAACAAAAAATTCGAAAAAAAGGAAAAGTAAAGATAAATAGAAAAAAAATTGGGGGGGGGGGGGTGTCAATCAAGACAAAAAGGTAAAAATAAACAAAGGAAGATAGATAAAAATGAGTGGGAAAAAAAGGGGGATGGGGAAAGGACAGTATTAAAGATATGGAAGCCAAATGTTAGAAAAATATGGAACTGCACTAAGATCGTTAACTAAGTTAGAACTGTTCCTCAAAATATGAAAGGATTCCCAAAAGTCAAGATCTGATGAATTGGGGCATTTTTGGATAATCTGATAAGAGTTAAAATCAAAAGAGTGATTCGAATCCCAACAATGTTGAGCAATACTAGACTTATTTAATTGTTGTATTTTCACATAATTTTGATGCTCTTTCAAGCGAATTTTTAAAGCACGCCGAGTCTGTCCAATATAGGCAAGTTTACAACTACAATTAATTCTATAAATACCACAACAATTAAGAGGGTGAATAGGATCTTTAAGAGAAGAGAATGAAAGTTTATTAATAGGAGAGAACACCACCTGGAATTGGAAACGTTTTAGAATCTTAGCAACCTGATAGCTTACAGATGGAAAGAATGGCAAAACAACCAAATTCTTTCTGATGAAGGTTCGGTTAAGAACATTAGTTTGAGATTTATTTGAAAGTTTTTTATAAATGGAATCAATCAAAGTTGGCGGATAGTCTCTATCAATTGCCACAGCTTTAAGATAATTAAGTTCCACTTTAAGAAGTTCCGACGAAGAACAAATATTAATTGCGGGATTTCTGCTTTCAATTCTTTTGTTTATCGCGCAATTAATATTTGTTCTTCGTCGGAACCTCCTGGCCTTTGCTTGCATTCCTATTGGTTCCTGATCGGTTTATAACTTTGTCATTGGTGTTTGGCTAATCCGCTGTTTTTATCTTTTAAGCTGCATGCTTATCTGCTCTTGGCTTTTGTCGGATGTCTTTTCATCCATAAGCTCATTATTTTTTGCATTGAAAAAGGCGTTCCCTGTAACGCCGAAACACGTGTCTGCTGTAATTTACAAATTTGTGCTTTTACTTACGTTGTTTGGTCTGACTTAACTCTGCCAGTGCTTGCAAAGTTGGAGTCGGACTGATTTTGGGGTAAAGGAGTCTGAGTTGAAGGTTCTAAAATTTCCAGAGTTTTGACCTTATTGCTCTGTAGGGAGCAACCTGTACGGACCACCATTAAAATTGACTGGTGCACAATAGGGTGGTCACAAAAAATCGATTTTCGAATTTCTTCCACAGCACCCCCCAAAAATGTGGCAATGGACTAGAAAACATGATTTGCAAAGTTTCAGCTCAATCTGATAGTATAAGCCGCAAAGCGGCTTAAGTTACTAAAAACAGTGATTTTTAAGCAAAAAATCTAGAAAAACTTTTCATCCTAGAAACTTCATTCTAGTCCCATTTTATAGGAAACTAGCTGCGTCATCCGGCTTTGCACGGTCCACCTCGAAAATAAAAGTTATGTCAAGTGACACAAGTTCAACACTCAGGCTTGAACCAAAAAAAAAAATTAATTTGAATTTATTCATCTTGAATTCAAATTATTTATTTCGCAATCATGAGTGTGTGTGTGTGCATGTAGGCGTGTGTTTATGTGTGTGTGTGGTGGGGTATGTGTGTTTGTGTGTAGAGGGAATGTGTATGTGTGTGTGTAGCAGGGGTGATTGTGACTCCATGAAAAAATACCTGAACTTTTTTTCCAAGAAGAAGAAGTATTTTGATGGGCATATATATTCACATTACGTACATGTACACATTATATTACGTTTTTTGTAACTTATATACATAATTATTCGATGGGGCTAACACTTGAAGTTTTAATTGGACTTAATACATCCATATGCATGAAGGGAATTAAATTCTTTTAATTTTTCTCATTTCTTAAAATTTTTCAAAGAATTTTATTTTTCTCTACTGTATCTGAATTCTTAACCATTAATTACATCCATTTACTAAAAGTGCATAAAGATTTCAGAATTAAATAAAGTTTGGGGCAAAAGGGGGCAGCATGTATTATGATCACTGTGCAAGTGACATCACACAATTCAGTCTGAGCGGACTTCAGTGAGCCTTCTAAGTTCAAGAGTCTCTTATGCTAACTTTTAGCCCTTAGTTTATTACATTAACAAATTCTGCAATTCTAATAATAAATTTTGCATTTGATAAGTGACAAAATGTTTTATTTCGTGAATTTTCAAAATTACACTTCTTTTATTTATGCAAAAAAGCTAAATGAATTTAAATCCAAATTGCAAATCCAACTTAAGGAAATAAAAACGACTAAAATTTTAAATGAATAATCAAAATATTAAACAATAACACTGGTTAAACTAAGTACTATGTGTTTATTTGCTTGCTATCCAATTTTGAAATGAAAATAAATTATTCGTTTTGAGATAGAAAGATCAAAATTTTGAAAGATTACTTTACAATATACAAAAAGAGAACTGGAAACAAATTGCTAACACTACTTTTTTTACACCTTTCATCCTTCTATTTTTTAAAAAAAGCACTAAGTTTTGTTTGTTTATTTCTCGCTTTGAAGATATCTGAAGGAGGAGAACGCTTTTGCCCTGTTGCAGAGGTTGAATTATTTGATGCACTTGCTACACAAGAAAGCTCCGAACTCTGTGAAGCCGGCACTGAGGAAGAGGCATCTGAAGTAGATATATTTTTTTAGTGCTTTCCAAAATACTAAATGCAGTAATAGCAGAAGAGGAAGTTGAAGCAGATATGATTGTGTTCTTGTCTATCAGAGAATCTTGATATATAGACCAACTATTTACTAAGTTGTCTCGCAACTTTTTGTTCAGAAACTCCTTTGTTGGGTTTTTAGAGCCAAAAGCTGCACAAGAAGTTTTTTCAATAGAAAGTAAATAGTATTTAATAGTTTGGATGGAATCTAAACTATCACAGTTCAGGGATGTGCGGGATTTGGTGATTATATCGTTCATGAAATTGAAAGTGCCCTCAACAGTCGGTCCATGAAAACATGTTAACACTGCCTTAACTAATTTAGACAGAACCGGATATTTTTTTATCCCGAATTCTTCCATATTGAATACAGTGATCCAGAATTTAAGGATTTCCCTGTCTTCAGAAGATTCTGTTGATAAATGAGCATCCACTTGGTAATTTCTGATTTCTTGATTTAATTCATCAAGTTCATTGCCATTGACAACATTTGGCAAATTGTCAGCCAGTTTCAACAGTGCCTGAAATGTTGTTGTTTCTCCCCGCAAAGCTGGATTCAAGCCTGTAAATTTAACAAATAAAGAGTTTTTTAATCATGTACTCTGTACACTTAATATAGCTTTGTTTGAAAACAGATATAGCTTCTTTCAATAAGGGATTCGTTTTTCCCAGACCACGAAGAATTCGAGAAGCATCACCACCAACAAAAATTAAGTTATCAGGCAAATGACACTCTATATCATTAACATTAATTTTCAATATTTGGTCATATATTGCCAATTTGGCTACCACTTCATGCTTCATAAAATAAACTAAAAATTGTTTTATTAGATCAAGCAATTGAACATGAAGCAAATGAAGCAAACTCTCCCTGCTCTGAAACAATTTAATATATTTGTTCAAATGAGGGAGAGCTGCATTATAAAATCCAATATAGAGTAGCGTTTTTTTTTTTTTGGTGCACAAAGAGCTTCTTTACGATCCTCTCTTTTCTTTCCTTCAGCTGTCAAAGGTTTCTTTTTTAATAGACGACTGATCTTTTTGACTTCGGAGACTTCATCTTCAGACAGTTCCCTTTTTTTGAAAATGTCATCAATAATTTCTTTGTAGATGCTTTGTTCAGCCATCCACGAAAAATAGAAAACTACTAAGGCATCCCATAAGTAGATAACCCTTTCCAGAACAGCCAAGATATAGAGCCATCTATGATTTGGTCTGGAAAGGGGCTTAAGGGGTTTCACTTTTAGTAACTTGCATACTTCAAAAAAAATTTGTCGTTTATCCTGACTTTTAAGATCAATATGTATATCATCACATAAACTTTCCAAGTACCTTTTAAAGGGCTTGGAAAACTGCAAAGCACAGTTGTTCACTGTATGGCAAGTATCGCCATCAATATCTAAAAGATTGGTAGCTTTGCTCTTCAATCTTTTTTCAACTCCGCTTTTTTTACCACGCATGGTATTGCATGAATCCATCAACACACTAATTAAATTACTCCATGGAACTTCATTTTTTTCAATTAGCGAAACTATTTTCAAATAAATAGACAATGCAGTTGATGAAGAGAGTTGAATGGATGATAGATGTCTCATAATTATTTTATTTTCTTTTTCACAATAGTACTGTGCTAAAACACCTAATATGCTATCCGAGCCTCTTGTAGTGCTTTCATCCAAATTCAAAGAAAATTTTGAATTCCTTAAAATTTCCCACTGTTCATCTTTGATTGTTTTGGCAAGTCCATGCTCCAGTTTGTATGAAAGACTGGTTCGACTTAACTTAAGGGAGTTCAATGCTTGCAAGTCTTTTGATAATGTTTTGGCTAGTTCCACAATTTCTGGAGCTACAGCAAATGAAAGAGAATGTTCAGCAATAAATGAGCACACTAAAGCTTCAGATCGACATTTTCTAGTAAGAAAATCAACAGTTCTGTTGTCTTCTTTCATCTCATAATCACCATCTGGATAAAATCCACCTAATACACCAGAATTTTTTTAATGATTCCCGGCTTCTGTTATGAGTATTTGTAGAAGAATGTTGCAATAATGCTTTTATGCCATCA
The DNA here is from genome assembly GCF_026930045.1 of Uloborus diversus. Classification (NCBI taxonomy): domain Eukaryota; kingdom Metazoa; phylum Arthropoda; class Arachnida; order Araneae; family Uloboridae; genus Uloborus; species Uloborus diversus. The sequence continues at coordinate 100,164,979 of NC_072739.1, read as the reverse complement.
TTAGCATATGTAAAGGGCTTGTTGCAAGAAACACAAAAGCAAAATCCAGCCCTATCAATTTTTTTACACCATATTTCCATTTTTTCATTGTAGGAATCTACTCTGTTTAACCATTCCCAATTAAACTTGTTCTTCTTTCCTGCATCGATGAAGCCAATATCTTCAGATTTATCCAGATACCTCATTTTTTAAATGAGAACAGCCAAGTTCAAATGAATAAATTTATCAAACAAAAAGAGTAGTGAAATGAAAAGTAAGAGTTAACTAGTAAAATTTAAACAAACTAATTTATATTTACAAGGAGCCTATTAATAACGATAAAGTATAATTAAAATTAGTTCAATAACAACAGAACGCACGCACACAAAGATCATAGACCAGAATATAACAAAGAAAAGATTTGCATACGATAAATTCCTCCAACTGCCATAAAGAACAAAGACAGGAGTCAAAGCTCTTATCACTTTTCTCTTCCTACCTCCCCCCCCCCCAAAAAAAATAAAACTGGCCACCTATTTGATGATTTGATTTCACCCGTTCTCAGTTTGACCTTGAAGCAGGTGTGAATGCATCATCTGAAAAATAGTTTCTTTGGCAGAAAAAAAAAAAAGGAAAAATGTTAGAAGATGAATCTTTTTCTTTTAGATACACGGCCACAAATTAGAATAGCTGACCTCAGCAGCGAAGGAAAATCGTTTGCGGCAACCCTTCCCAAAGGGGAAAAATATTCTTTCAAGTAACCCTCTTTCCTCTTCTTATCTAGCCTTTATTCTAACCTGGGTTGCCAGATTTAAAAACAGTAAATACGGGACAGACTTCTAGGAGTGAAAAAAAAGGGGAGGGGGATCTTTTTCAGATTGAGTGCAATTACTGGTTATGCTGTATTTTTAAGGGGTATCAAACAACCTTGTTTTAATAGCTTTCGGAAGATTCCTCTGTATGTTTATGGGTGAGCACAATTTTGGAGGAACTCTATCTCAAAGAATAAAGTAAGCAATATAACGATGTTCAGCATTCAGATCAACGTTGATAGGAACAGGTACTAATTAGTTTTTGACTTGCTTTTGCTACAAAAGAAACGGTGCAATTGAAAAATGTTCTTGTTAAATATGACTACTTTATCTGAAATAGTGAAACAAAACTTGTGTTTTAATGCCACACCAGCCAATAGGAAAATCTGAATGAGTAAGCTTCATGGTCTGCCGCCAAAACAAAAACATATACAAATCAAAACGAAAACAATTTTTGCGTTTGCTGCCTCTTGATTTTTTTTATTTCTCTTTATTCCACATTTTTTGTTTTACTTTATTTTTTTCTCATAAAATAATGTCTCGTTTCGTAAAATATTGTTATTAGCTAGAATACGGGACTTTAGCCGTCCCGTATGAAAGTTCCCCGGGATGCGGGTCAATTTTTCAAAATACGGGACTGTCCCTTGAAATCCGGGACGTCTGGCAACCCTGATTCTAACCCCACCCCAGCTGTTCTTCGATAATTACCATAGAGTTTGGAAAACATGACGGTGCTTTATACCAAACAAAACGTGCTTTATACCAAACAAAACGTCTTCAATTTGGACTTTCCGCGTGCGTTTCATTAAACATAGCCCTAAATTTACAAAAGTGGGTTTTCTGAAAATATAGGAGTTCCGGTATTTTCGATGATGAAGATACCAGAATTCAAGATGAAAATACCGGAACACAATCACCCCTGGTGTAGGCATATGTGTTTGTATCTGTGTGCAGGAATAAGTGTGTGGTTAGCTGTGTGTAGGTGTGTCTGTATGTATGCATGTGTTTGAGTTTGTGTATGTGTGTATAGGTGTCTGTATGTATGTATGCATGTGTGTATGTATGTGTGTGTGTACGTGCATGTATGCGTGTAAGTGTAGGATATTGACGCAACCAGGAGACGGTTTTCGCCAGGGTTTCCGCTACGATCGCATTTTTCGCATAATGCGAAAACACTATCTGAATTGCAAAAATAAAGCAATGCATTTTCGCTTTTTTGCTCAAATAAAAAATAAATTAATTTTTTGAAAAAAGAAGAAATGTATGATAATAGAGAGGAAGCATGCATAGCGATAACCAACTTAATCTTTTTTAAATCTTAGCTAAGATGTTAAAACTACAATTAAGTTCAATAACTATTAGTCTTATCCAGCATTATGTCCCCTGAATGACTGCTTTATTAGGAGGAGGGGACTGCAATGTTCTAAACACCAATCGTGTTTTCTTTTTTTTATTTTATGTTTTAAAAAAATAGCTGTTGTACTTATTTCTTCAAAGATGTCACAGATGAAATATGAATTTTATTTTGAACTGGAGATGAAACACACTGAGGCATATATAAATATATGAGAATGTGTAACATTTTAGCATTTTGCTAACATTTTCCCCTCAATTTTAGCTTTTATGCTAAAGAACTTTTGAACCCAGCTTAAACACTGGTTTTCGCTAGAGGAGCAGCATCAAGAGGCGGTCGGTCGGCAGTGATGCTGCAGAGGGTGCTGGCGGGAAAATAAAATCATAGGACATCAAAACAGTCAAATGAAAACAATAAGCAATCGTGATTGCTCAAAAAAGAGTCAGTAAAATTTTGCGGCAGATTGTGGAAAAAAACCCAAAAAGTAAACATTTTAAATCCCCTGATTACAGGAAAAGTCACAAAACAAAAACAAGAATTTTAACTGTTCATATTCGATAAAAAAAAAATGGAACAGACCTTTTATCTCAATGATTTTCTTCACCTGCTATACATTTTAATAAAAGCATTGTTGCGGAAAGTTGAGATGAAGCACTGAATAATAATTTGAGTGGGGGAAAGTCTTCGAAAAATAGGAATTTTATGTCAAAATCCAAGTGCCGTAATTAATAGTTCAAAATTGATATCTTTGCTAATTATTATCAGAGGATTATGTTAAATAGCCAAACATAAAGATGGGAAGATGACGAATCCATCAATACCTGGTTCAAATGGTCAATTCACTGTCATTCGGGAGAAGAAGCTTGGACATACATAGATACATAGGTACATACGCTCATTTTTTAATTACATAAGATTTTATTCTCGTGATAAGTTATCTAACCCCATTTTTTAAACAAAATTTATAGAATGGTACTGAGCACTTTTCAGGTCAGGTCATGGAAGATATCATCAATAAGGAATTTTTGTGCAAAGATCTAAAAGCATTACAATATTCAATTACATTTATTTGCTCTTTGTTGATTTTAATTTATCCATTAACAAGGCTTCAATTGGAGGTACTTTAAAAATTAAATGCAATAAATTGCTGATTTAAAATAAAATAACTAAGCAGTTCAGAAGAGAAAGCAGAATTAAAATTACAAAAAAGAAAAGAAAAAATCTAATGCATTTTACTGCTTACACTGTTAAATTATACATCATTATGTTATAACTTTTCCTTGAGAAGTTAAAGTGGTAATGGCTTCGATATGACACATTTTGATGACTGTGAAAAATGTGCCTGCATTCGGACATAACTTGTAGTAGAAAATGTCGTTGTTAGAAATTAGTTTTACACCTGTTTCAGCTGTGCCATTGGCAACCCTTAAACTGTTTAATATCTTTTTAGCCTTAGTATAATATTGGTTTTCACACTATTCATCAAGATCAGCATTTAAAAACTTTCTATCGATTTCAAATCTCTTTAAAAAATTGTATCTCTTAAAAAGTTTGAGGAGAAATAAAAAAATCTACTTCTTTGTCCAATAAACTAAGCTTCTTTGAGATTGAGCTGTGCTTTTGCATCCCTATCATCACAATCATCTTCATTATCTCCTACTTCGGATTTTAATTTTGCAGCCTTCTTTGTTTTGACCTTTTATTTTCTCCCTAAAGTATCCATCAAAATAGGAAATGCAACCTTTTCTGAGTTCAGGGACCACAAATGATTAATTATTTTAGGTAGTTCTGTGCTTACATCATCTTCATAAATACTTTTGTATTAAACCAAAGATTTCAATAACTGTAGATCTTGGTTGGGGGCCAAAGCTGGATCACAGACAATAAACCATACTTTTCCGCAAATATTGTTGACAAACAACCTAAAATCTTCAATACCTTTTAAATCGATTAAGGAAAGTTGATCCCTGAGAAGATATATCTTTAAAGAGTATATGAGGCAGTGAGAAGCAAAGGAATGTAATTGACAAAATTAAAATTTTTGAGATAATCATTACAAATATTAGGGGAACGTTTCCTCTGCTTAGGGGCAAGAGATGGTACTAGTAGCTCTGGTAGGGGCCGTTATATAGCATGATTTAGAAAAAAAGTTCAAGGAAAGCCTATCTAGGATCTGCACTTTACAGTCAACCCTCGTTTATCGCGGTTAATTTGTTCCAGACTTGACCGCGATAACTGAATTTCCGCGAGTTAGGATTTTGTATTTATAAACTGAATATTTTCCTTATTAGAGCACAAAAAACTTACGACTATTTAAATAGGTTTTTAAGATAGAGCACCCCGGACATAACAGCACCCTTAACCACCATTAAATTTGTAGTATTCAATACATTGCACAAAATAAAACACTAAACTAAAAAGATATCACGTTAATTATTGGGAAATAAACTACACACCCACCTGTAGTTCTTACACACTACTACTAATCTATGAAAAAGGCTCAACTTGTTTGATGATGAATTAATTGCCAGTTAGTGATCGTATGTGCCCCCCGTTTTTCCTCAACATTATCCTCATTAAAGGGATTACGTGTACAACTTTAAAAGCTAGTACATTGTTGAACACCATCTACACTACAGATGTATTTATCCCCTAGTAATAATGCAGTGATTTATACTTTTCAGTTAGTGCTTAACGGTTAAAATGAGATAGCGATTCCCTTCATTTTCTTCGGAGATTTTATACCTTTACTCCCTCAACTAGTACAACTACAGCCCCTCAAAAAAGCTCACCTTACTTAAAAGATATACTTTGTTATTCTTTTGAAGTAAAAAGTTTACACGAGCGCATAAAAAAGGTAAATTACTATATTTGGAAGAAAAAGAACTAGAAAAAACTGCGATGTAGTGAAGCCGCGAAAGTCGAAGAGGGAAGTAGCGAGGGACGACTGTAAACGCATTTTATAAGGAACTTTAAAAAGTCCACTTACATCCCTTTGCTTCTCACTACGTCATATGGCCTTTGCCATCTATCTTGTGTGATGAATAGCGCCAGGTACTCGAAAAGTAACACTGTTTGGAGAAAGACTCCCTAAATAAGTTAAGCAAAATGGAATGAACTTCTTATAGGCATCCCTGAGCTGCTACTGTTTTATTTCTCAAAAAGAAAGCTTGAAATTTCACCTGGATTGCTTATTTTGTTTTTAATCTTCAATACTTGCTTTGAATTGCCTCTTATCTATACCATTCATACTGAAATTCTTGAAAAATATCTGGTTGAGGACTAGTGGACGTACCTATTTGGAAATCAAAACTGCTTTGGTAGCGAAATGCTAAATACAAAAACTTTTTCTGTAACAACTGTACTCACAAAACGCAGGTTTGTACTGCAGAAGGGAGCCATAAAATGACTGTCATTTTAACGAAAGCCCTAACAAGTCCTCGTTTAAGAACACAGGCCACTTTCCTCGGAATGGTAGTTTTTCCTTTCTTTGGAGGGGGGGGGGGGTCGAAAACCCTTACAAGACTGGGATTTTTAACTGATGTTTAGAGTTGACCACGGAGGAGGAAAGCAACGTTTTGTACTTATGGCAGCTAATTTCAAAAGTTTTAAAAGCAGTTGCTTGTTTTAGCTTTGAGGTTTAGAGACATAACTATAGTAAAGTGAAATTCTGTTACAACAAACTTCAAATTACCAGAAATTTTCTTTGTTGCAACGAGGTTTTAGTAGTAATGAAATTCAAGCAACATAATGGAAATCAAATCGGAGCTGAAAATTTCTTTCGTTGAAACAGATATTTCGTTGCATCGGTATTCGTTGTAACGGGATTTCACTGCATATATTTCTGATAATATTGCTGTTTTTGCTCTGATAGCTCAACATTGTAAGGGGGGTTACAACCATTAACTAAAAGAAGCAATACAATTTATATTATAATGATTTGTTCTTCTTACGCGATTTTGAGGACATTAGCAACGACCTGACTTGAAAAATCCTGAATAATCTTCAATCTACTTTTACAAGAATTTAGATGAAATTAGACTTAAAGAGAATAAAATTCGCTATAATATGAGAACAGAACGAAGTTTCTAGAATGAATAGTTTTGGTTTTACAGATGAAAAACTACAATTTTTTGCTAAAAGAGATAGCTTGACTTGAAAATTTAAATTTTTGGGACATTGAAACTGAAAGTAAAAAGGGAAATTTTTCATGAAAAATCATAAAAAGAGGATCTTGAGCATAAATAAGAGAAAACAGAAAGCTGCCGAACCGCTGAAAATTGACATACCAGATAGATCATATTCATCCTTTTCAAAGTTTGGGCAGCATTCAAATTGGTAGTTTGTGTATCACTTCATACATTTCATATTTAAACGATGGCAAAACAAAAACATTATGTAACAGTATAATATACAAAATCAACAGATCACCGAGTTATTTTCGGTTGAGACAGTATTGATAGTTTTAGTGTTTTCTAAGAATTAGAAAGATACAGGTAGTGACTCGAATATGGACATACTATACACTATAGATTAGAACAAATGAGCTAAATTCATTTTAAGCAAATTGTCCCCCATAGCAGCGAAAATCTTCAATCCTAGTAAAAAAAAAGTCATTTTGTTAACGTTTTCCAGAGAAAGTGACGCTGATTGATTCTTTTGTCCAGAAAAGGTAAAAGAAAAAATTGTTACGGCCATAAAAATTGTTTAATATTTGGTAATGCATGGTGAACTTTTATAACATTTTGGTCTTCTTTTGTAAGAGTTTTAAAAAGAAAAATCAAAATAAAGCTCCAAACTTACTTTTCACTGCCATTCTGAAATGCTTCTTCAATTATATCATTGGACTCATCATCATATTGCCACCAACTATTACAGGAACCTTCATAAAACCATTTGAAATCATTTGTCTCTTCAAGAACTACTTTGTTGACCATTACTGGCTTATAAAGAAATGAACGTTGCACAATCTGAAAGAAAAAAAAAAATTATAAGTGCAAAAAAAAGGGGGGGGGGCATTTTAAAAAATATATAAACTACAAAATAACATACTTGACGGCAAAGAGCACACCTCCCATTGCGTAAAATGAACCCTTTGGCACACAAGAAACAAAAAGTATGAGAGCATGGTAACTTTATAGGAAACCTGTACTCATTCAAGCATACAGCACAATATTGAGGTTTCTTTCCAGCATCTAAAACAAATTTAATGCACTATGTTTCAGACTTTTCAATTAATAAACAGAAAAGATAATCGTTAACAAAGGTAAAAATTCATTTTTCTTAATACATTGCCAGCTTTTTTTTTTTTTTTTTTTAAATATAACTTAGAGCATAAATAAACATTTCACTAGTTAAATGTATCATACGAATAAAAAAATAAATAAATAAAATAAATAAGACAAATTAAAACTAGTAATAATTTAGTTAATAACTAAATTCAAGGGAAAAAATAAGTAAATTATTGAGGGAAAAAATTAATAAAATGAGCAGATTTAAAGAAACAAACGTTTCATCTTTCCTCTCATCAGTTTCATCTTGCAAAAGATTCGAAATGTTTGTAGGATGCAAAAAGTTTGATATCTCAGTCTGGGCAGGAAATTCCATAGCCTAGTTGCCAGAATATCATTTGAAATTTGAACTGACATAATAGGAATAATCACAAAGACTTGTCAATATAACTTTGAAAACAATTTATTTAAACTACAAACTCAAAAAACAAAAACAAAATCATGTCATCCCGGCATTTCATTACAAAAATGCACTTAATGCAGATACCCACTATTAGTACTGAAAAACAACAGCATTTGCAATCAATAACTACTTCATTCAAGTTTTACAACTTTAATCGCAACTGCGATTGCTCAGTTGCATACAAATTAAAAGGGTTTTTTCTTCGATTTAGAAGTTAAAAAAAAGTTTTAGCATATTATGTTGATATCAAATCAAATTTTGTTTCTAGAAAATATTTACAGGAAGGACATCACCCCTGAGGGTCCCCTGTGCCTGTCATGCAGAGACTTACCTGATGGGAGTCCCTTGGGAAGATACATGGAGGACAAGAGGCACATGAACAGGAATGTTACCCTATTTCGAATAGATATCAAACACAACACGCAATTTTGGCATTGCATATGTTTGATAATGGCATGTTTCCAAAAAAAAAAAAGTTTATTACTGATATGTGTGAATATTTGAAAGAAAAAGAGTAATTTTATAGAAGGCTAAAATTTTGGCTTCCAATAGATTAACGCTTCATTTCTGGATTTATTCTAACAGTGGCTGCATAAAACGTAATGGGGAACAAAACCAAAAATGAAAAACATTGATTCCTTTTGCATAATGACTGCTTAAAACTTTAAGCTGCAAAGGGAATTCTCACTAGATGTAAATTTTGTGTAATGTGTATATCTGTGAGGAGCAAGAGGCAACAGTCTACTAAAATGCAGAATGCATTTCAGTGAAGTAAATAAATACCATAACATAGTAAAATGCAAAAATCTTCATGAGCCCTATAGAAAGTTAAGTAGAACCTAAATCATCATTACCGTAAACGCGAGCTACTTTGGCCCACATTTAGGAACTTTTCTCATCTTTTCTTAATTTTGTGTTTAATTCATGTTTCCAAGCTGTGGAAACATTTTTTCACATCTAGAGTTCGCTTAATTTAATTTTTGAATTCTGATCACTGTTTCAAAGTATTATTACATTTTTTCATTGCTTTCTACTTGGGCCAATGTTGCCCTTACGTTTGGGTTACTTTGGCTCAAAGTCCTGTTTTAAAATCATTGTAGAACTAGAGCCAAAGAAAAACGTGTGTTCATAGGATAAACTTCATTTGAAAGAAAAATACATTTTACAAGAAGTTTTGAGTTACACATATTTCTTTTAAGGAAAATTAATTTTTCTTTTTCTAATGTGTGTGCACACCTAGTTATTGTTGCAGAAAATAACCAACGGAGAATCGTTATCTTTTTATCAGTTTTGGAGGTTAAATAGTTTAAGATAACCCCATTCGTAAAACAAAGGATCCTAAATTTTTGGTCACAATAATAGGTTTTTTGTGCATTCTAGACTCTCAAGATTAGCTCCTTCTCTTGCATGAACAGTTACCCCTGGAAACCTATGCTCATTTCATTCCACAATAACGAAATTCCATAAACTTTACAACAAATTCAACGAAATTTGTAAGAAGTAGATGCAACAGGGTCAATGTTTTCTAAACCTCCTGCAACTTTTAGTTCCGCTTCATCTTCTGTAGTAAAAGTCATATAACTGAGCCCTGAGGATTTGAGTCTGTAATCGCTCTTTAATCCGTTGCTGAGAATTTCTGGATTTTTCTTGTGTTTTTCCAGTTCAGAGATTTACTTTTAGCTTTTCGTTTTCAATTATTTCTGACAGATTTTTTCAAGTTTTTATACTGGGTCTAAATAGGTTTAAAAATGAAAATTTTAAATGAAAACCTTAACAGAATAGAGAAGAGCAACTATGCTACTACATAAATTATTGAATAGTGTTCATAAATAGGTACTTAAACTCTCAGCTGGTTAGAGCCGTTTCTACATGTAAAAGTCTGAGAGGTTATAAAGACACAAGGTAGCACAAGTAACACAAAACTAGTAGTGTTGCTCCTTGAGAAGAGTTATTGAACTACTTGGTGTACATTACTGAGTCCTTGAGGCTGCTCTCTAACGGATTCTGTCAAAATATGCTTAAAAATTGCTTCCTGAAGTTTTATAGAGAATGTTGTATCTTTTTTCTCAGTTTCAGCCAAAGAAGAACTCGAGGGCCAAAGTAGCCCATGTTTACGGTATATACATACTTCTCCCTTTATATTTTTATTCACGATTTTCTCCGCAAAAACCGGGAAAAATTTATGTTTGACTGATAGCAAAGAATCCATACAGTTAAAGTTTTTTTCTAAATACATAAATACACTATACTTCATTTATTTTTTTTTAAATAAATTGCTAGTAAGTACAACACTTAGGATTGAAATTTGTGTAAAATCTGTTATATTTAATATTAGGACCATTGATAATGAATAAATTTCCAATTCAGATGAAATCTATTGATTACAAAAAGTTTTGTAGAACTGTTTACAAAAACAAATCCAGAAATCAGATGAGATGCATGTGTGAAAAGAGAATAAAATATATTACTTGTACAGGGAACAAAATAGATATAATGTGCAAGAAATAATGCAAAAGAAGAAAGGTTAAATTTTAAATGCAATTTTAAAAAGTACCTTCATTAGATGAAGTTGGTGATGTTTGAGATTTTTTACTACAAGCTAAAGGTTGCAGTGTTTGAGGTCTTTTATTTTTACCTTTTTTGGCATTAGTATTTGCAGTGTTGGTTCTTTTTACAATTTTTTTTACAGGCCCTAGAAAAAAGAGAGAGAGAGAGAGAAAGTATTAAAATATACTGGGTGGTATTCTAAATCATTATTGCATCATATCATAATATTATACATAAATGCAGACAAAGTTATTTCACATTGATATTTCATTAATATTTTTATTAAGCACAAAAATATGAAACAATCAGCACTCGTTGCACTGAATATGAAACTGCAGTAATTTATCTAATTTGACTTTTTTTTCTTTGTATGTTGTGATAAACTAAAACATCGATCAGAGATATCACTAATGCTTCATTATGCTCTAAAATTTCATCATGCTTTTTTAAAAAGTGAAAACATTTGATTTTAAATCATACTTTGGATTGAATGAGTAACATTTTTACAAAACTAGCAAAAATCTTTTGTTACCTTTTAATACAAAGGAAGGCACTAAGTTAAGCTTTTTCAAAACTTTTATAAAATTTCTCATCTAAATGTAATGAAACTACAGTAGAGTCTCGAAAATCCGAGTTATCTGAGCCGAGGTGACATTCATGTCACCTCGGCTTACTGAAAATTCTTCCAGATTGAAAATTGATACTATATGAATGACATAAGGAGGGGTACATTTTACTTCCTTGTACAAAGATAAGGAATTATTGTCACAAAAAATTTATTACTCAAATTTCCACATAAATTTCCATTTTAATTGGGTCTATATAAATTTTGACTTAAGTTTTTCACAATGTCAGTACATATTTATGTGTGCACAGTTTTAGGCAACTAAAACAAGCCTTTTGAGAGTGCCCCGAGACCATTTAAACAAGTTTTCTGTATCTATCAGACTTCGTGTGTGTATATCGTGCATAACATAAAAACGGTTAGTTGTGAAAGGTTTAAATTTTGTATATGAAACTCATCTAGCGTCGAGTTGTGCACCTTCTTTTTTTTATTGCAATCAGATACTCCAAAAGGGATGTCAACACGTTCTTTTCGAAAACCAATGTCATTTTGCATATCAAGTTGTTATCTCCAAGCAGGCCCGCGCCAAGCCAGATCAGCGCCGTCGTGCAAATGTCTTTTGAGCGCCTTTATACACTGGTTTTCGGGGAAAATATAGTAAACATCTGGAGTTAGGTTTTGTAGACAAATTTAAAATAGAAGAGAATACGTTCGGAATTTAATTTATTTAAAAAAAATGTTTGAATGTTTAAATTTGAAATATGGTGTATGTTTTTACTTCATATATCGAAATTATTTCAATTTCAGTAGCTCCTCTGATATGCTAATAATACGTTTTGGAGAAATAAAATATTTTAAATATCAAGTTAATGCCACTTTGAATATGTCTAATTTCTAAATGATGAATAATTGATAAAACTTTTACGCCTATCAAAACATGACAACAGGAGCAGTGGCGCAACGAGAAAATAGTTTTTGGGGGGCACATTGTAAAAAAAATAATCTTTTAAAAAGAGGGGTCCGGGGGTTCTCCTCGGAAAAATTTTGAAACTTGAAGTTTTAGAAACACAATTTTAGACGGTCTTTGGTGGAGGAAAAAGGCACGAGAGGCTCCACGGAAACTTGTAGAAGTTGAAGCCTTAAAACGCGATTAGGCCGCATTTATTGACGTTAGAATAAAAAATGGGACACTCTCTCCGATCGTTTTTTTTTTTTTGAAAAATAGACCGAAATTAATTTCTTCTCTCCTCTCAATTTTTCGAAATTTAACTTCCATAAAAAAAAAAAAAAAAAACAATTGTAGACAACTTTGAAGATTTTTACGGGAAGAGGAGTGTGGAGTTCTCCCCTGGAATATTTTTCAAAATTTAAGTCCTAAAAACGGAAGCAGTATTCTATGATATTAGGAAGAGAGGTTCAGAGGCAATTCCACTTTAATTTTTCTTAAGTCGTATTCAAAAAACCTAATTTCTGCAATACTAAAGGAAAGCGGTTCGGAGGCCCTTGCCCAAATGTTTTCTAAATTTAAAGTCAAAAAAAAAAAAAAAATAATAATAATAATAAATAAATAAATAAAATAAAATAAAATAAATAAATAAATAAATAAATAAAAAAGCGACTGTAAGACCATATTTGGTAACATTGACGTTAGAATAGCCAGCAATCTTTCAAAATTAAAGCTGACAAAACGCAATTTTAGTTGATTTTCGAAAACAGTTTCAGGCGATGTTGTTTGGTAATCGGGGGCCTTCCCTGGAAATTTTGTGAAATTGAAGATCTGTGATCGAAATTTGATATGCTTTATAATACTTTTAGGGCGAGGGGGGAAATTCGAACGAGTGGCATTTTTAAGACTTTCTTAATTTTAGACAAACTATTAAAAAAAAAATGTGAAAAGAAAAGAAATAGGATGGAGGGGGGAGGTAGCAGACCAATTAGCAGTATAAAATTTTTAATTCAAAGGCTTCTTCTTAAAAGAAATTAAAGTTTTACCCCAACAAAAGTTTACCCTAACAGAGTTTGGAGCCTTTTTGACTCTGGCGCCGTCGTGTGACGCACGACCTTGCACATAGGGACGGCGCGGCCCTGTCTCCAAGACATCTCTGAATATATGAGCCGCTCAGAAGCCAATGCGGTTAAGTCCATTTTTGGATATTTTCTGATTTTTGGAAATTTTGACGAAATAAATATCAATCTTTTTAGTTATTAAAGGATTTACTCGTTGGTTATTTTTTTCAAGGTTATACAGCACTTTTTTTAATAGCTTCTGAACATATTGTATAATAATTTCAGAAGCCATTGTGAATAAGTCCACCTTTTATCAATATTTTTTTACATAAACTTTGAAATAAAAATTAAATTATTCTTCTTCTTTCGATATTTGTTGGCAACACTGAAAAACAAGAAATTCATTGTACAAGAAGTCATAATCCCAGTGGGAGATACTTGAATTCAGATCTTTCTATTGCAAAAATGTATAACCTGTATGTCGAACAATGTAATGAAGAGCAAATTGTACCAGTAAAGGAAAAGTTTTATTACCATATATTTTCGACAAAAGTTAACTTACAATTTAAGCAACCTTCAAAAGATATTTGTGCAAAACCTGATTATTTGGTAATAAAAAACAATCTACAATAGATGAAGAAAAAAATGCAGCTCAAGTTGAACATGACGAACACTTGCGAAATGCAGAAATTGCCTGTAATAGAATAGTATGGCTAATGATCGACTAAGAGATTCAGACGAAATATACGTGTTTAGTTTTGATTTAGAAAAAGCATTACCATTTCCGAAACTATCCACATCAGTGGCTTATTACAAGAGAAACTTATTTATATACAATCTTGGTTGCCATGATTTAAAGACTAACGAGGGCTACATGTATGTTTGGCCTATAACCCAAGCATCGCGGGGTTCACAAGAAGTGTCATCGTGTTTAACTAAACACATTAAACTGTACGCAAAGGATTTTCAAAAAATTATAATGTATTCAGATTCATGTTCAGGACAGAATCCACAAGAATTTCTTTCCACAAAACTATTGGAAGAAGCTGTTACCAACAGAAAAAAATCAACAAGTGGACTAACAGTCGATTAATTGGCTTAATATGAGATGCATAAAATTGGAAAGGTCAAACCCAAGCAGCATTTAGTTCAAACATAATTTTGACGAGGATGATACCTTTCATGTAATTGATATTAAAAAAAAAAAAAAAAAGAAAAGAAAAAATAGGTGGTCAGTGAATTTAAAAAATATAACTGAACCTATATTCAGAACAATTTCAAGAGAAACAAAAAAAGACATGTTTATTAAAGTATACACCTCCAATTAAACACAACTTTTACAGGACATTAAGGGCAACACATGGAGATCAAGATTTACATTTAAATAACTCGTAAGAAGATGGTGTTTGTTATGATGAATAAACATAAAACTTATGACAATAAATGTTATTTTATTATTTTTACATAAATTTCTTATATTTTTCATCTGCCAAAAGGTATAAGTCCTAAAATTTTTACGATGCTGTCATTATTTCAATAAATACTTACGTTTTTATTTACACATCCTGAACATATCTTGTTTTTTTGCAGGGTTTTCATTTCGAAAAAAGATTTTATACACTTTTCTAATTAAATTAATACACCAAGAATTTTAAAAACTAATGTATCAAAAAACATTAATTTTCTCAAATTTTGTGATTTGGACTTAACCGCATTGGCTTCTGAGCGGCTTATATATCTTGTAGTCGTAATACTTATCTTATAGTCAATGAATATTTCGTGCCTCTTTGGGAGGCATTGAAACAAACCTCTCGATGTATTTTTATTATTTGCCGTAGGTAGTTAATTAGTTTTACAGTACTAAAATCTCTTGTTTTCAGATTTTAAAGAAAATATTCTTTTCAGCAACTAAAAAATTTAATTTAAAATATAAATGAAGCACCTCGGATTAAGCGGAACTTAGAACTTTCGAGACTCTACTATATTGTTTTGGATCAGCCACAAGTGAGGGAGAGTAACAATATATGGTGTCATTTTTAAAAAAAAAGTAACCAAGAAATAGTGAAATTCTGTTTCTGGCAGGCCTAGGTACAGGAGACCGCATAGCACCTACAAGCTTGAAACTTGGTACCAAATTCGAATAAGTTTTTTGTAATTAATTTTTTAAGCTAAATTTTGCATAAATTGCCTGCAAAAAGATTTCCCACACTCCTTGACATTCTACATCATTTAAAAGAGCATTTTTTTTTTTTGAATCAAATTAAGCTTGTTCCAATTTTTTCAACTAATAAGAACAACAGATGTAATGGTTTCTAACCTAACGAATGTCCTAAGCTAAACATGATTCAAGCTCAGAGCTAAGGAGCAAAATGTTACTAAAGACCACATATTTGAAAAGGACCTTTCAAATTTACAAAAGGGGCATTTTGCTATGCTCATGAGCTCTCGAGCACTTATAGGTGTGAAATTTAGTACAAGTTAGTTTGGACTCTGGGGGAGGGGTGCTCTTTGAAACCATTTAAAAAAACATACGTATTTTTAACAAGTTCTTTTTATATTCAGGTTGGTGTGGGATTTTAATATTTTTCTAATACAGTAGAATACCATAATAATGCCGACCTCTATAAACTGCACAACTTTTCAGAAATAAACAATAAATTTTGTAGTTAAACCTCTGTTTTACCTTGCAAACATAAAATTTGTTAAGCAAATTAAATTATGAAACCATTTTTCATCTTTTCATTTTAAATCAAAACTTTTAAAATGAAAATTGGTATTCACAATTTAAAAAAAATACCAGATTGCTCTTGAAGATACATTTGTTATGCAAACCATGAAGCTAGCAAAAGTGCAGGATCACTTTATTTGTGAATGAAAAAAAAAATATATATATTATATTGCATAATTAATGCTTTAATACTCAAAGTAGTTAAAACTTGTTCTGAAGTGCAAACATAGATATATTCTGAATATTAGTTTCAAAATTTGTAAAATGATCTATGTAACGCAAAAACCTGTACAAGGCAAAAGCTCTGGTCCCAAGGTGTGCATTATAATGGTATTCTACAGTAATAATGAGCTCTTGACTGTATATTTTCTAAGGGAAGGAGAACAAGATTATTTTTTGTTAGAATCATAACATGTATTTTTATCTGGTTTTACATAACAGACGCACCGAATAAGAGCAATCTTCTGAGGCTGTTGAGCAGCAGCGAGCGGGGGGTGAAGCCCACTAGTCATCATAAACAAAATTTCCCAGGGTTTTATTTTAAAAAGTTTAATAATTATAAGGCTTTGAAAAGCCTATTGACTTTTGAATTACCCTGTGTATATAATACAAAAGTAAGTTAAAAAAATAAGAAAAGAACAAACCAAGAGCTCACAGAGGCACAGCGCATTTGGCTACTAAAATTGAAACGAAACCCATGCTTTTAGTTTTTAGGTTTAAGTTCCTGACTAGTGCTTACAGTTTAGCATTTAGTGCTTTTGCTCAATGCAACTCTGTATAATATATCTACGGAACTTAAACACATTTCAGTTAGTTAGTAGATTTAATTTTTTGCTTTTTCAACCATTGTATGAAGTTTCCACAGCCTCATGAGTCAGGCTTCATCATTTTCTGTTTCTTTTATTATTAATACTGATATTTTCGTGTTCCACATTATAAAATGTTTAAGACACAGTACCTTTCATAAGCTCACAAATCATGCGTAGCACCAATTTTAAATTGTAGAAACAGGTGCATGGCATTGGTATTAGAAAATGGGTCAGTTCTGAAATTCTAGACAAAACTTTTTCTGTTTTGGGCATCAATTGCAAAGGACACAATATTAAAATAATTGCACTTGACATGATATTTTTTATCAACCTACTTTTGAAATTTCTTTTGCGAGAACGAACATGAACAACCTTTTTTATTTTCCTTTTGACTACAGATTTTTTGCTTTGGGTTTTCTTAGCAACTGGTTTTATCTCTTTCTTGCTTTTAACAACTTCTGCAAAAAAAAAAAAAAATAATAATAATAATAATAATAGTAATAATAAAATAATATTCATTGATATCAACAAATTAAATAGGTTAGGGCAGCAGTGTACAAATAATGTCAGGCACCCTTGGCAAATTTCAACAATGGTGCCCTTTCCAAACTATTCCAAAAAAAAAATGTATATTATTAACAATTTAGTATCAAAAATAAATGTGCACTTTTGAACCATGGATAATACAGCAGGCTTCCAACTCAATGTACTTCAGTCAAGCGAAAAAGACTGTATGCAAAACGAGGAACGTTGGCAGGTGCCACTCGATCAGTTTTAGAAATGACACATAGAGGGATTGATTGATTGAGGTTTTAAAGTGATTTCTGCCTATCCTACAAGAGGAGGCTTGTACCACGGCAGGATAAAAAAAAGGGGAAGAACTCGGGGGATGCATGGGGGGAAAGAGAGGCAAAAAAAAAATCAAAAGCGATTAGAGCAAGCGACAAAAGTACAAAACGTACCAATGGAAGAGCAGTTAGCGCAAGTACGAGAAATCACAAGAACGAGAGGGGCATTAGGATCCGAGATGTTGATGCATGAAAAAAGGATATGACGGAAGTTAGAAAGACATGGGCCTTGGAGCAGGAAATGGTCAATTGTCTCAGTTTGATTGTACAAGGGGCAGAGAGGGAAAACACTGCACTTGAATCGATGAGAATCTTGTTGATTAGGAGAGTTCCAGTGCAGAGTCGAGTGATGAGAACTCCTAGTTTTCTGTTAGGGATCCAGTTGATGTAGTCATTGATGGATCCAAGATGGGGCTTGTGGTTGAAGTACCTTCTATTATCCAATCACTATTGATCTTTGATTTGAGTTCCTGTTTGTTCATGGTAATGATATCTTCAGAGGCAATTTCATATGTGGAGCAACTTGAGAAGGGCCCGTTTTTGCCAAGGTGGTCAGCTTTTTCATTGACCAGAATACCGAGGTGACTTGGGACCTAGATTGTGGTGATAGATTTGACTTTGCGCAGGGCTTCAACAATTGCTTTAATGGTATAAAAAATAGCCGAGTGAGATTTCAGGTTGAAAGAAGAGAGGGCACTTAGATTAGACTTGCTGTCAGAGAAAAGAACGTAATCTTCATAATTGTTGGCGAATTCAATGATAGCTAGGGAGATAGCTAGGGCTTCTGGTGTAAAGACGGATGCATTATTGTTGATGATAGCCGCGGCATCAATATTGTGAGAAATGTTGATGGCGGCGATACTGGTGAAGTTATTATTCTTTGAACCACTTGTGCTAAGAATGATTTTTCCTTGAAGAAAGTTTGACTGGTATTCAAAAAAGTACGAGCAGGCCGTAGTCGAGTTGAAATTCTTGTCTTGGAAAAGGAGGCCATCCGAAATAATGTGAAGTTATTAATATTGATTAGGTCTTTATATCTTTTTTTTAATTATTTTGTTGTAATGAATATTTTTGTCTTTAAGGTAGTCATAAAGAAGGGGAAAGATGTGGTGATTGTCTCTTTTAAAACAATTGTCGATGTTGTGGTCTTTAGTTTTGTTCAAGGTAGGGGACATCCAATCCAGGGAAAAATGATGAAGGATTATGATAATGGATGAACGTCTGTCGCTGATGTGGTTTTCATTTGCTTCCCAATAAAGAATAGGGATAGGAGTCCAAGGTGGGAGGCCGAGGGCCCACCGAAGAGCACTATTGTGTAACACTTCAATCTTGTTGAGACTGGAATTACTGGCCGTTTTGTAGACAATAGCTTCATAATTGATTAACCCTCTAATGAGGCTATTAGCAATGGTAATGAGGTTCTTAGCATTGGTACAACTGTTGTTATTGGCAATGATTTTAATGTAGTTGAGGTGTTGAGAAGCTTCTTTCTAAAGGTTTATGATGTGGCTGTTGAATAAAAAGTTATTGGTGAAAGTAACGCCAAGAAAACACACATAGAGGGAGTTTGGGAGTCCTTGTTTCGTCAGTTGTGTTTCAGATGCTAAACCATGTGGATGTTATTTACCATTTTTTGTGTAAGATTTTTTGCATGGTTTGTGTTTATTTATTGAAGATTAGCAAATAGTGTGGTAAATAAAGAAATGATCAGTGATCTTGAAAGGGAAGCTATACACATAAATTGCTTTAACTGTAAGATGACAAAACTTTTGCTTTGAATTAGAAAATTTGACAGGAAAAAACTTTTCTCTCAAACCATTTAGGTGAACCTGTGTGTGTGAAACCTAGTGAGAGAAAAAACAAATCTTCTTTATTCGTAGGAAATGGATAATTTTATAACAATGCCATTGAAGATGACATTAGAAAATGGATGTAAGAGGATGAAAATCATGAAATAACTAGCAGGGGCAGCTTGTCACTATGGGCCAACTGGGCTTAAGCCCCCCCCCCCCCCCCACACACACAGAGAGAGAGAAAAATCGTGCAAAATTAAATAAATTGTTCAAAATTAACACTTTGTATTTCCGTTAAAAAAAAAAACCAAAGAAGTGGAGGCATGAAACAGATTTTAAATCTCTAGCACTTTGCATATCGCTAATAAAATATTATAAGTTTTCCATCTGTTAGCGTTTGTGCTTGCAAGCTTTGAGAATGATTTTTTGGGACATTTTGATTGTTGCCCCTAGTCAATTTCCTTCTTTGTTCTGATAGTTGGCTAAAGTAACAAGTATTACGCGTAAAATAGGCTGTATTTGTTTCTTTTCTATACTAAAATATTTTATTGCGGAACTTGAATTATTTCAGTTTGCCTCGGTACATCGATTTAAGTCCTCGAAATTTACTATGGAAGTTATGATTTTTTACATAATTAATGACAGAAAAATTTCAATCAATAGGATAAGCAAACTAATGCACTGCTTTTTAGAAATGATTATTTGATCATTTAGCAAAAAAGATTTCTGAAATATGTGCAAAAACAAAAAAAGCCATATATTTTTTTATAAAATTGAAACATCCTCAAGTGTTTTGATTTCTTTAATGGCATTAAAAAAATTATTGATTAATTAGTAAGCACAGGCAAAGATTTCAAAGAATTACATATTTTATTTAAATGCAAAAAAGAAAAAAAAAATCAATTGAACTATGAATGTGATATGTTATTGTGTCCCTAGGTATTGTGATGTGGTTTCACGCAGTAAAAATTAAAGGTAATTCTAATTTTAAAAAAGAAGAATATATTAGCAATAAGAAATTGTATCTAGAAAAAATATAGTTACCATTTTCGTCTTTTGATAAAAGGAAGCATGGCTAAATCGAAATTGATGCTGCTGCGTGATCAACATGATCGCTGTTGGTATCAAGAATGTAATATTAGTTTTAATGCTGTGTGTTGTTCATTACTAGTTGCATGGCTTGGGTGTCTTTAAATTTAGATTTTTTACCATGAAATTTAAAACAAAAATAATCAAGTAGATTATTTTCTAAAACCACCAATTTCAACTTTGAGGCTTGAAGAGAAGCTCGAAATAAAGAAACTGCAAAAGGACTACATTTTGTTGCTCAGCATTGGCTAAATTAAGGCACGAGCCGCCATTGATAACCAGACAATATTGTGGAAATAGTCACTCAGGAAGAAATATCAGAAGAGAAAGAAGATTGCAGAGAAAAGTGCATCCAACACTCAAAAAGATTCAAAACAAGGAAGCCGTTGAGTAGATTAGCCAGCAGAAGGAACTGCAGTCAGCAGATATACTTTCCTATTGCATCTTATCAAAAAGCTGAAAGGCAAAAGCAATCTATGATCTTTGTCTCTAAAAAAAGCTGCACATTTTGCCTACCTAGTCGTAACACTTCACATTCACTTAGTTTATTATCAAACAGTAAGAACTTTTGCATTAACCAACTTTTCTTGCTGTTGCAGCTCCCATGCAGGTCATAAGAGCACTACATGCTTGATAAGGGGTTCAAAACCTTGTTGCTACTGACGACCACTTGGTACCCTTAGGAAACCTCAGCGGATCACATACGATAGAAATTGTATTTAACAACATTATATAAGGTAAAGCGAGAAATTTCAAGTTTTTTGCAAACAATTTAATTACAACTATAAAAAGGAAACCCTTAATTTTCAATTGTTGTTTGCAGACCACATGAAAATTGATTATGGCCCACTAATGGTCTAGTCCGGACACCACAGGCTTAGGAGAAAATAGCAATATATCCGAATGAACTACATATCGAGGCGTGATATGAGGAGCTGCTGTATAACCATTACATACATTTAAAAATATAATAACTGCATCAGTTTATGCAGTTACTGTAAAATACACAAAAACATGATGTATCTCCCCCCGCCCTCACACACACATAAAAAACTAACTGGCACTTAAAAACCTCAAATAAAAATCAACCTTTGTACTGTTACAATTAATTTCAATACAATTACACAGGAACACCAAGAGTCAAGGCATGCCCCTTCCTCCCATAAAACTTTTAACACTCTGATTCCCAGTGCCCCCTTCCTCCAACCTCAAGGGCCAGGTTTCTTATTTTCGACTAGGTTGACATGGCCCTGTTTTCGTTAACATCAATGGGATTACAGATCATCAGATCATCCGAGACTCATTGCTTAAATATCACTAAAATTAGAGCATTTTTTTGCTTACTATAATGATTTCCATCACTTCTGGGTTAATACAGGAAAATTAAATGATATGAATTTTTATGCTTCCAGCATTGTAACATTTCAATAGATGAAAAAAGACAAAATTAAAATCAACTTACTTTTAATTAAACTTTGTTTACTAGTTGAAGGAACAGCAGGATTTGCTGGGGAGCCCCTGACAACAACTTGTCTACTTTGTGCTTTTTTGGCGATAATTTTTTTTCTGACTAGGAGTTAAAAACTTAGTTTTATAACAGAACAAAATCTTTTTGAAAAGTGCACATGCATGTGTACAATGATTAATGATTTAGAAAGAAAAGAATACATAAAAGATAGTGATTACTCAAAAAATTGCATCGATACTGTTAAAAATTCATGAAACTTTTACGGTAAATATTACTGTAAAACGGAGTGTTTACAGTACAGAAAAAATGTACAGAAAATTCTACTGAAAAAATAAACGTTTGCAGCATCAATCGATACAACACGTGACTTATAGTGATAAGCAGCTAACACTGTATTTCCCCTCACTCGATGTATCCAATGTGGTATGGTGGTCAGCAAAGCCGCCTGCCAATATGAAGGTCCAGGGAAAGAACCTGCTGATCGTACATCGAGTTTTTTAACTCTTGTTTATTCTACCATAAAATGATACAGTAAACTAGGATTTTAAGGGTAAAAGTTACTGGCAATGTGAATGCCAGTAACTTTTACCAAAAAATTTCAGGATTTTTTTAACAGGGTAGAACTTGATGAAATAAAGCTTAGTAAACAGATAAAAAGATAAGTCGGAACTAATGTCATATACCCCACCCTTGGCGACTTTTTCCTGTCGGCGCCAAGAAAGTGTTGCCAAGAAAACGATGTATGACGACATATGTCATGCATCGTTCTTAGCGATGCTTTTTTAGCGCCGACAGGAAAAATTCAGATAAAAAAACATGATCAAAGCACTTCAGAACACTATATACATAAAAACAACATAAAACTACAACAAAAAACATCGTGAACATACGCTTCAAAAATACCAGAAACTAGAAAGTTTTTGTACAGAAAGAAAAAACTAGAAAGTATTTAAAATGCTTAAATTAAAAAATTACTATAACAGCTCACCAATGAAATATGTACCAATAGAAATAAAAGCTATTATCCAACATGCATTTCATCGAACAAAAACTTTTCTCATACTCCGCTAAAAAAGAGCAAAGCGATTCAAATTGCGATAATTAAAGCGGAAAACATCCCCAAAATCAATAACCATTACAGCCAAAAAAAAAATGCTTAGTTACTCAAATTTTGATGTATGAAAAGTAGAAATGTCTCAACAGAACATCCCAAACATAAACAATACAAAAATACCATACATCAATTTGCTATTCAGACATGCTTTCAAAATACCTATTATATTTTACATAAAATAACACCATCATATTTTTATAAAATGTAAGAGTCAACTTATTTTCAGAAATTCACGGAAGGAGGCACATTTATAGAATATGTCTAAATAATCCGTGGCATCAATAAGAATTAACTTTTAGAATAAAATAACCGTACTATTTTTGTAAAATTAATTTACATACAGTAAAAATGTTAAAAACTATAAGAAACCCTCAAGATTTTGTAAAAACAAAGAATTTCGGAAGTGAGGTTTTTCTTTTCTGAGCATTCACGATTGCTTATTGTTCTCACTTGACTGTTTTGATGTTCTATGATTTTATTTTCCCCCTGCCTCCCTCTGCAGCACCACCATCCGCCGGCTGCCTCACGATGCTGCTCCTCTAGCGAAAACAGTCTCCAGGTTGCATACACTTACACAAACACATGCTTACACCTACATGCACGCATACATACAGATATACACCTACACACAACTACCCACACGTACACATACCCCCCCACACAAACACACAACTACCCACACACATACACATACCCCCCCCCCCCCCACACAAACACACATGCCTACATACACACACTCGTGATTGCGAAAAACATAATTTGAATTCAAGATGTCCAAGTTCAAATTCTTTTTTTTTTTTTGGATTCTAAAAAAAAGAACTTACCTTTTTATGGTATAAATTCTCACACTCAGTCTGAAACAAAACAACATATGACAATGGCACCTTACAGATACACACCAAATTGGAGTTTACTTTTAATTAACGTTCAAGTTTGAAGAGACTGGCATTTTCTAATACTTATTCATCAAAAAACAACTACTGAATTTAAACTAACACAAAATAAGCTTTCCTGTAAGGTGTATTGAAAGAAAAAACAAGAATCTCTCCTGCGTGAAACCGATAACAAGGAAACAAGTTCCAACAGATCTAAGATTGCCTTCGGGTTGCCAAACACAGGTTAGTTTTGGTAGGGATGTCCTGCTTAAAAAATTATTGCCTCATTGGAGAGAAAAATATTTCAATTTTGTGCAAAAAATTGAACATCGCCAAGTGGGGGAGGGGGTATATCACATCTGTACCGATAAGTCTCTGCTTGCTAGTTTTATAAACTCTATAGTAGAAATCATTTTCCACAGGATGTTAGTCAATTTGTAATGTCAAGTTTGCCGTTGGCCGGTGGGGGGGGGGGGGTGAAAACAAAATTTGATTCCACTTTTTAAAAACAAGTTTGAGAACATTATTCATGTTTGAAAGAAAATTTTAAATAACTAATGAAATAGGATAACCTAACTGAATGAATGACAAAGAATTTTCTCAAACAATAAATAGGCTTTTATTGAATGGTAAATAACAAATAACTAGCATTAGTTATTAAGCTTTAAATTTTAATACATAAAAAACCTTCCCCAATCACAATTAACGTTGGCACAAAATGTTGTAAAATATAAAAGTTGAAAAATGGGCAAATATTTAAATGATTGATGAAATTTCATCAAAATAGATGGAAAAACATATAGCTATTGGTTGTTTTAGTTTTAATTACATAAAAATATATTTATTTTACACACTTGAAAACATTCTTATTGTTGATCAGAATGAAAGTGAACATTTTCAAGGCAGAATTTTTTTAAATAAAAAGAGGGCATGTCCCAAAGTTAAGTTTTTAAGTAAATGAAAGGATTAAACACAGAACTTTATTCTCAAAAATTAAAACTTTTTTCCCATGAAAAGTTCTAAATTAGAAAACATAAATGAATGCACTGAAGGATTAAAATAATTGTTTGAGAAATAAAAAATTGAAACAAATTATCTCACTTCATTCAAGAATATTATTCATTCATTATTATTCTTTAATTTTTTATCATAAGGTTATGAGCAGCAGTTTTCTCCTTAATGCGGTACTTTATTACAAATTAATAAATAAAAAAGCAAACTATACTCGACTGCAAGCTTACTTGACAATGGAGAAATAAGCTGATGCCAAAGCGAAGGAAATAGTTAGTAGTGCCTTGTACGAGATTTGGGTGAAATTAAGCTCTTCACATTAAAAATCGGATTAGTAAGTTAAACACACGCATACCTAACATTTTTGTCATTGTTAATTTCTGTCAATCGTTAAATATTTTCAATTTTACGAGCAAAGCAGCGTGGAGCATTTCACTTATTTGAATCAAGCGTGCCAGCCAATAGCAGCTCATAGACAGGTGACGATCTCCTCTAATTCGCAAAGTAGGTAGGGTAGGTACCAAGTAAGTGTGACGTTTTATCTGTTAACTCTGTTTTTCTTCTGCCTGTTGTACCGTCATTGTCAACTTAAGTTGCAAGCAAGTATAGTCTGATGCTTTCCCAGGTTTCACTCATAAACTGATTATTTACAGCTTTATAACTTTTATCTCCTTCCATCTCAATTAGTCTCAAAAACATTTTGACAGACAGAAATCTGCCAAAAGACAGAAAACTTTCATCCCTGACAGTAGTAAAAGAATATTTCCTTGCTAAAGATGCAAATATTGAATTTTGGATAGACACCCGGCAGTATAAATGAATCGAGGTCCAGAATTTCTATTTTTAGCCCTGCTTTTCCATTTTTATAAATTTGTAACATGACCAAACACGGATTATCATGTCCAATAATGAAGCTGAGAAATTTTAGCCTCTATTACTTTGCAGCTATGGAAAGATCATTGGTTTAGCGTTTAGATTGCATATTGACTCACTGACTCTTAAAACATGAAATTAATAAAACCTTCATGTTACAAAAACATAAGTAAAGTCGGTTTATATATTAATAATTAAAAATGTTAATGCATTTGGATAAGTTGATTACATCAGCTTAAAGTACATTCGGCTCAAAGTTTTACCACGTAGCACTTTTTTTCAACTTTCCATTAATAAATTTGTTATTGACAAAATAACACCAGCAAATAAAGAGCAGCACCATATTTTCAAAGTGTATGACAAATTTTTCATTTTGAAAAAATTCTAAACTTAATGAAAAGCAAACTTCAGGCAACCGCAAATTTTGTTCCTTGTGACGAGAATTTCTTCATAATGAAATTTAAGCAAGATAATTGAAAATAAATAGAAACTGAAAATTTTAATTCATTGAAACAGGCATTTCTTTACAATGGTATTTGTACAGAAATGAGATTAGATTGTACTATTAGACATTTAAATTCTTGCATAACCATCTTGTGATTCTTGACGAGATAACTTGTTCAAAAGCAATTCTAGAGCTGCCCAATCGCAGGATAGTTTAAATACTATAATCTGGTTTCACTTACCTTGCTTGGAATTTTGGCCAGCACTAATTTTAGCAAACATAGTCTTGAATTTTATACCATAACTTATATTCTTGTTTGGGAGTTGGCTAGCAACTATAATGAATGATTAACATTGTAGTGAAGGATTAAATGCAGTGCATTTTACATTCTACCAATATTATTAAAACTTACTTTTAATATATTTTTTACGAGAACTAACTGAAGCCACTCTTTTAATGTCTTTAACTTGAGATTTGCTTCTTTGACCTTCCCTAACAACTTTCCCGGTGGTCTTGACTTTAACAATATCTGTAAGGAAAATTTTTCTTATCATGAGTTATGGCAAGGAACCCAACTATAGTTTTAACCTAAGTCAATAAACTATACCATAGCTTAATTTCTATCAAAAGAAATGCAGAAGCCTTCTTCCTACACTTTGTTCTAAGACACAAATAGCCTGAATTTTGCCTACAAAGTTAAATTTGCATACAATTGAAAATAAATGTAGGAGCTCAATTCCTGTGTAAATTTAGTTCTGACTTTCATACAGATTACAAATGGGCCACATACAGGGTTTGCCTGAAAAATGGTGTCAATGAGTCAATTAAAAGGCCTTTATTGATTAGGTTTGGACAAAACATTAAAATTTGAAAGGTTTGAAAGTCATCTCATTTTGAATTTGTACTTTGCTTACAGGGAGAAACCTTCATTCTAGATCGCATAGCCAAAAAGTTTTTGAGGATATATGTTTTATCATTAAAATATTTAATTAATTTATAGTTTTCACAAAACAAAAAAAAAGCTTGAAATCCTAGAATTTAAAACAAAATTTAAAAAATCCAAGATTTCCATGAAAAACCTAAAGATTTTGGAAGAAAATCATTGGGCTTGTTCTAATCTCAACAATGGCTTAACCTTAAAAAAAAAAAAAATCGCAAAAATGTCGATTTATAACCAAGATTGTATTGTCAAACTCAAAACAAGAAATATTTAAAAATCCATTATTTTCAAATTATATCACAGAATTAATATTGAATGAAAGAAATCCAAACTTTAAAATTGTATGCTCGAGGGCACTGTGTTGCTTAAATAATTGCTGAATAATTTAAGAGTTTTATGCTTCCTTTATTCTTAAACTCACTTAATTTGTCTTTAGATCTCAAAGTCAAACTAGTCGAACAAAACTTGCTATAACTTCGAAGTACTCTTCTACCATTAATAACATTTGTATCCCTTTTGAGTTTGGCTCGATGGCTTGATTTCCTTTTTTGGATCAACAAAGAAATACTTTTCCTGAAGAAAAAGAGGAGATATAAATAAATAAATGGAATAAAATATTTAAACAGAAAAAAATAAATAATTTAAATAAAAAATAAATCAATAAATAAATTGAAATTTTTTTTTAATTCCCCTCCTTCAATTACATGGCTTAACTTGCACCATAATCCCCCCCCCCCCCCGCCCAAACACACTGTGGGCACCCTTGTTTTGGGCCTGTTTGGGGGTCACAGTATTTTATCCAAATGCAGAGTCCTCAACAAAACTTTTACCATAACGATTTAATTTACTGTTTAATTAGCACAAAATTTTGAGGTAGCCCTTACCAACACAAACTCAAAATAAAACAATATGTGCTAATCAAACAGTATAAATTTAATGGTAATGGCAAAAAAAAAAAGTGTCTTGTTGCAGCCTCGACTTTGACAGAACTACTCTAAAATGGCCCTTTAACAAAACATAAAAACAAGACCTTTAGAGATAAATTTGATTTCAAAGTTTTTGGAAGGGAAGAATCTTAGTGACCAGTTTTGAAATCCATGCTTAAGAAACTGTCAAAGTATTTGGTTTTAAACAAAATTAGAAGATACATTATCAACAGATTTTATTTGGAAACTTTTAATCTGGCTGTCCAACTGTGTTGAAATTCCCATGGAAATGGCATCCACCAATAGTGGTGCATGAAAGAATGGATGCTATTTAGAGGGTTGCACTTGGTCTGCTTGCATTATTTTTCATCTCTGGTCATCATGGGCGCCCCTATGCAAAATTTTAAGGGAGGGGGGTCAGACATTTTCCCCATAGAAACTGATTTCAGCATACCGATTATAGGGTTATTAAAATTTGACATTTTATATAACTTATTTATTCAAGACTGAAGAAGAAACGTTTTTACATTTTTGCAAATAAAAAGTACTAAAAGCAGGGAAGTTCTAATTTCTAAAGGGGGACTTGTCACCCCACTTGCCCCCCCCCCCCCCCCCCCGCCTCTATATGGGCGCCCATGCCAGTCATAAAAGGAAATACAAAAACAGCTTGAGAACAATGAAATGGTTAAGTATTAGTGGTACAATTACAGTTTAAATGTGACATAAAAATAAGTTAGTTATTCGGCGGCTGAAAACTAGCATGATGATTAATCGTTGAATTACTAGATTTAAACACTAAAACTGTCAGCTCGCTAAAAATTATTTTATTAGTATTCTACTCAGAGCAACCATTTACATATAATACTGTTTTTATAAGAGGTACAAAGCGTTCAAATTTTCTTTGATAAAAAATTAACCAGTTGCTTCCAGGATTAATTACAAATATAAAGGGAAGATTATTGTGCAAAGCAGAACACATATAGTGGAGACTGGGGCAAGATGACGAGCCAGGCAAGATGACGAATGTCTTAATTTTTCCGTTTAAAACTAGGTGACTGCATCAATTGCATGCTACTGGCTCTACTATCCGCTGTTTGTTCAGCAATAGTATAGAGACACTGAAATCGCCATATTTGTGTTAGTTCTGAAGCTCTGATTGTTTACCGTTGCCGCGGTATAACTTTTATGCATGTGTAAATAAGCTCTGCTGCATATACATATAGGATATATCGTGTCTCTTGAATATTTATTAGTAACTTAGTTTAAATATTACCTATTACCATGAATAAATGTTAATTTATTGCTTTTTTTATGGCAATGGAGAATAATCCATTCAAACAGGCAATCTGGGGCAAGATGAAGGGCAGCAACATGTTTCGGAATTTATTAAACTATGTTGTCCAATTTATTAAATTCCTGTAAACGTTGTGTGTTTGTCCACGCGACCTTGCACTTCTCCTCTGGGGCTAAAGGAAGCATTGAATAAGGGAGGTATCGTTCGAAAGCGGGTGACCAGGGGCTATTTATAAACTAGTTGACCAAATGACTAGTTGAATGAATTAAACCAAGCAAAGAATCTCCTGCTCTGCTGATTATTGACAATCATAAATCTCACATAGTTTTGCAGGCTATCTTATGTTGCAGTGAAAAAAACATTATCGTGGCTGGGTTGCCACCCCACACATTGCATCGTCTCTAGCTCCTGATGCGCCATTTTTCTGCCCATTAAAAACCCACTATAGCCAAGCATGTGACAACTTATGGTCATTCATCAAGCACAAACTATCACAGAAAAAAATATTGGTGAGCTTTTGAACACCGCTTACTTCAAAGCAGCTACAGTTGGAAATGCTGATAAAAGGTTTAAAGAATGAGGTATCGAGTGTCATAATTTTCTTGTTTTTAGCAGACTATGACGTTGTTGGCTCTGAAACTGAGAATAATAGTGCTAATCCTCAGACCTTGGGAGTAGAAAACCAACATATAAACCCTCCAGACGAAGCAGAAGTTATGGCAATTCTGATACACCAAAGAAGCATGTTAGTGTTTGATTTCAATGCATTGCCTAAAGCAACACAATGCGAAAAAACAAAAACTGAAGCTCAAACATTCTTATAAGCACACCCATCAAAGAAAGGTCAGAACAAGGAGAAAAGCGGAAAAAAAAGGATTATTGAAAAAAACAGGAAAAATAAGCTCGTGAAGCTAAGAAGGCAGTAAAAAAAACTCAAATCAAGTTCCTGTAGGCCCAAGACTATTACTGTGGGTCCATATTCATGCCAAGCAATGCAGTTGCATCAAATTCAAAGAATAGTGTTCTAAGATGCCTTGCTTCGAAAGTGGAATTTTTTGACCCTCCAACAGAAGAATGGATCCAGAGATGTAAAAGATAAGAGTGGTGGCACATAGGCGGATTTAGAACTGAGTTCCTGGGGGGGGGGGCAGCATTTTTTTTTTAGCATTAGCAGTTGTATTGATTACAAATGGCTGGATTTAGACTTAGCATGCCCCTAAGCTATTTCAGGGTTTTGGTCTCTTTAGTAGTCTGGTCAACTTTTCTATCGGTGGCAAAAAAAGGGCCATTTTTTAAAGCCCCTCCCCCCTCCCCATCCATTATACATAAGGTGTAAGGTGGAAAATGAAGTCCTTCTTAAGTAGGGGATAGAATATCTCGAATTTTAGGGGTTTCGGGGGGGTTTCCCCCCCTTCCCCGGAGGAATTTTTGTAAAATAGATATAAAATTCTGCATTTTGAAGCCTTAAAAGGGGTAATTGGAACTACTAAAATCTCGGAGACAAATAGCAAAACACTCTTTTGCAAATTACGATAATACACAGTAAAAATGGTTTTCGGTTTGACAAATCAATTACAGCAGTTTTCAGAGCGAAAAAGCAAGAAAGAATAAAAGATTATGCATTGTTATTTGCTTACTTTGGCTTACGGTTCAATTCAATCAGTTTTTGATCACGCCTCCAACCCACCGACAAATACAACAATGAATTAAATACAAAATGATCAATAGTAAAAAAATGCTTTAAAAGAAATGGTGTATAGATTTAGAAAATAGGCCCATTCGGACAATTCATAATTTATACACTTGATAAGAAATAAAGTTGAAGCACACTTTGCTTAGGAATTTCAAAGACTCATCTAATCCGTTTCAAGGACTCGAGAACAGTTAAAATTATTAAAGGCACAAAAATTGGCCTTTCCAGTTTCTGAAATTTAGTACTTGATTGTACTGTTTTACAGTAATGTTCTAACTTTGTAAGAAACAACTATTTTAAGTTTGAGGCTTCAGTGGCCGAGCCGTATTGCTCAGCAACTGCTTGCATGCAGAGAGGCACGGGTTTGATTCCCGCCCACTGCCCTGGGTGTTTTTCTGATTTCCTTGTATTGTAATAAATCTGAATTGTGCTATTTGTCTTATGTGTCTGAGCAAAAGTCGGACTTCCACCTAAAATGGGGCTCAGTCAAACGGAAGCCACTCATATTAGCCTCAAAAGCGGATTAACGCCTTCGTTATTCATTACCTTGGGTGCTCCAAGGGGCATCAGGAACAACAGTTTAAGTTTAAAAGGAAAAAAAAAACGATTGATTTTTCATTACAACTTTTTATTTTCAATTACAAGTAGTGCAAAAAAACGAAAAAAAAAATAGAGGTAGTGTTTTTTTTTTCCTTCTGGGCTGCACAGATTAACAATATACAGAAGTAAGATAAACGCTAGCAATACAAAATAATTTCCAAAATTACTGCATTCAAGATTAAATAAACAGCAATATATGAAACATGTGAGTCACAAAAATTTATCTCAAGTAATATGCTACAGAAACGTGAGAACCATGACTTTTATATTTTTGATGCAGGATGTGGCAAGGAGCTAAATTGGACACATTTCGTCATTTCTCCCCCTATTCCCCATTATTTGTTATAAATTTTTAAATTTATGGTTTGTATCCACACTTTTCCAAATTTTCAAGGTTTTCAAGCACTTTAAAATGGAATTTATTTTTTCAAGTAGTTTTCTTCTTTTCTTTAAAGAACAAATCATGAAATTTTCCGGAGTTGGGGGCCTTCAACAAAGCGGGTGCTCTCAACTATAGCTTTAGTTTGTAGTATAGTGCCTAGAAAGAATAGTGTGCCGATCGGCGCTTTTTCCCCTTCGATTCTTGAAGACAAAATGTATGAAAACCGCTAGAGGGCAGTGCGGTCGAGGTGTACGTTCAATTTCGCGGTGTTTACATTAGTAGACGCGGGATTTTGTTACAATTTAGTTCCGCGTTTCTCTTTTTTTACCTTTATTTCGTGAATATTTCATGAAACAGCGTTTAAGGCTTTTAATGGAGGCATCAAAGTTTAATATTAGAAGAAGTAAAGCTTCACCTTGTTTCGTACCAGGGTGCAAAAGTGGATACAAAACATGCAAAGAAAAAGTTTCGCTTTTTAAAGCTCCAGCAGATGAAGAAAAACTAAAGAAGTGGAACTCGTTTATTCCCAGGTTAGATAAAGTTTTTGATAAATATTGCTCAATTTGTGCTCTGCATTTCGAAAAACATTTTATTGAAACGCATAATGAGCATATTATAAATGGTGAGGAAGTTTTGATTCCCCGGGGAAAACTTTTTTTAAAAGACGAGGCAATTATGACAATTTTCCCAAATCTGCCAACATACTTTACTAAAAAAATACCAATGCAAAGGTCCATCAGGAATTATGCAGTTAAGAAAAATGTTCCCTGTTTGAAAAAAATAAAACTTTATCTTTCCGCAGATGAAACTGAAATAACCACGTATACAGTTCCACGTTCTATCTATTATAGATGAAATTGTTCATATTAATTTGCCTAACGAATATTGGGTTTGTATGAAATTTAAAAAATCTCTAAATATTGTAGTTTTTGTATATAATGAAAATTATGTGGAAAATAATATTGACGATAAAAAGATCATTATTGAAGTAGAAGAAAATTTACAAATCAATGCTACTATTTTGGTCAAAGGTGTAAAAGTAGATTATCCTGTTCTTCGACTTAGACTGAGAAGCCCTGATAATTTTAATTAGCTTCAAGAATTTAGAAGCAGTTTTATTTTGTAACTAGCGGTACCCGCACGACTTTGTCCGAAGGAGAAAATTAAAAGGTCATTTGATTAGCCTGTATATTTACAAATAATGGATGATGAATTTCTCGCCAATTGGCTATGTTCATTCGCTCTTTCCATGTTACGATTCCACGTCAGGATAATTTCGTAATTTACTCGTCCATCTTATGATAATTCTGCTTCGGAAACTGTTTTTAAAATTTAAAAAATAAAAAGGAACAAAATCGAATTTTCGAAAATTCGCTTCGAGGTGCACACCCCCATGCTACAAACTAACTTTCTACTAAATTTCATGAAAATCGGCCGAACGGTATAGGTGCTGTGCGCGTCACAGGGATCCAGACAGAATTCCGGACAGAAATCCAGAGAGAGACTCGGCTTTATTATTAGTAGCGAAATAAAAGACGCGCTGTTATTGAATACTTAGGGGCCATTCATTAATTACGTAAGGATGATTTTGGCAATTTTTGACCCTCCCTCCCCCATGTAAGGTTACGTAAGAATTTTCACCCCCCCCCCCCCCCATTCTTATGTAAGATTCCATTTCGTTTTTCAAAATGATAAAATAACAAATCTTGAATCGTTACATCACTGGAATCGTTATTAAATTCACATTATTAAATTAAACCTTTTGCGTAATGAAATAGTTACTGAAAAGAATCTAAACTGAATGTTTTTTCGACTTTTTTTTTTTTTTTGATGTAATATTAATTACAAATAAAACATGCCGTACGCAATGCGACTCCTTTATTATATTTTACACTATAAATTCTTTGTAAAACAAATAAAAAACATCTTATCCTAACACGTTTCTTACCTTCCAGACGCAAATGGAACATAATCTCTGCCAAATC
This sequence comes from Uloborus diversus, assembly GCF_026930045.1. NCBI lineage: Eukaryota > Metazoa > Arthropoda > Arachnida > Araneae > Uloboridae > Uloborus > Uloborus diversus. The sequence goes on along the minus strand of NC_072739.1, from coordinate 100,131,148 downwards.
ACTTGACCGCGCAATGTCTAATGTGAAATATCGACTTGGAAAATATTATGTAAGAATGAGTTTGACCCTCCCCCCAAGTAAGGGTACGTAGAGGCTTTTCCAACCCCCCTCCCCTTTGGGACCCTTACGTATTTAATGAATGGGCCCTTATAGTCTACTATTTTCATTGAAGTAAGGTAGTTTTATAATAAGGTAATTTTATATGCTTCAAAAAATAAACGAACACCCATGTAACAATTAGCACTTATTACAGAATTTGTCTTTTGCGCAGAAATAAGTTTAATCCGAAAAAACGGGGTTTTTAAAACTGCGAAATCAGCATGCAATCGCTGATTTAAAACGAGTCTGATTGAGGAGCATAACGTACTACTCGAGTGCAGCGCCACCTGGATTTTCCTCAGATCTGACCTCACTTTTTCCCCGCCGATCGGCACACTACTCTTTCTAGGCACTATAGTTTGTAGGTAAATCGGTTTTTTTAAAAATCTTTGTTTTAGTTTCCAAATTGTTGAAACAGTCATGTTGATTATTTTAAGTATAGCGGCTGATTACTCATATTTTCACTCATATACTTGCTCTAATGGTTTTTAATTCAAAGTAGTCGTTTTCAACACATTTCAACAACCCGGTGACAGCTTGGCTCTTTGTAATACAGTGTATGATGCCCCCCCCCCCCCCCCCGTCAGAAAAGGACAGTCGCTATTCTCTTCATTTTCACTTCTGAACTTTTCAAAAAAAGAAAAAAAAAATCATGATTTTTTCTTTTCACATTTTTGAAATGTGTGCTGTTACCATGTATAAAGTCCTCCCAAGACTGGGGGGGGGGCAATGACCCCCTCGCCTCCCCTCATAAATCCGCCCATGTGGTGGCATGAAGAATGTTTCAATCACGAAAATGTTTTTTTTTTGTGTCTATTGTTAGCTGCACAACTAAACACTTGAACATTACGGTACAATGCATTACGTTTAATATGATACTTAGTAAGATGTAAAAACAGTTATCATTTGTAAAACTAGGTAAAATATTCAAAACATAAAATATGATCAATCTTTTTCAACGTTGTCATCTTGCCTCTAGGTCAAAGTCATCTTGCCCCAGCACTGGGGCAAGATGACGATTTGTTAAGGTTATGAAAAAATAAATATATCCTTCGTTATTTTTATTTGAAAAATTAAATGGTAATATATTCAATACTACAAAGGACTACTCTAACAGCTCATGTAAAATTAATTTTAATATCCTAAAAATAAATTAATAAACCACGAAAATTTTAGCATAGTCATCTTGCCCCGGTCTCCTCTACTTATAAGAGTTGAGATTCGAAGAAATTTTAACTAATAGCTAATACTCGAATAAATTTTAATAACTATTTACAGAAAAAGACAACAGAAGCACGTACCTAGGTCTAAGGGAATAAAGTTTAGAATTCATACTGGAATTAACTGAACTGAATATACTTCAAATATTAAAAAAATTAATACTTCGCTAGCATTCTTGTCCTGCGCAACACATTCAAAACTGAAACGAAATTGACAATGGATTCAGACGGGAAAAACATGTTACAATTGCTAGGTAGATTGAATGATGAGTTTCAGAAAACACGTGATTGGAGTAGGGACGTAGATCATCTATATACTGTCAGACTGAGGATGCGAAAAGTCTCTACATTTAAAAGATTTTCATTTTTCTTGACCTTTAACTTTACTACTGGATTTGCAGTTTAGAAATATGCAAGAATTATCATCATTTGCTTCCACTCTTTCAGAAATTTTCGAAGCTTTGCATTTTATTCACCGAATTCCAAGCCACGCTTACTCTTTTGAACACTAGGTGGCAGGGCTGCACGGGGTCACTCAAAACTTCCGGCGGAAGTCTTATTTGTATTGCTTCTTACGACGAATGGACCTTATTCACGGTTTGGCAACGGTCCCATCAGCTGTCCGTCTGCGGATATTTTGACCAATTACGTAGTGTCAGTAGTGCTAAAAAAACTCGTTTTATTTAAGGATTACTGAACTTCATGAGCATAATGAACATGTTTAGGGCTTAAAAAGACTTACGAATGCATGGAAAATGCCGAGAAACGGGGAAAATAAAAAGAGAATTCGAGTTTTCACCATGTTTCTGATAAGGAACTAAAGAGGCTTCAACCCATGAAAATACGATAATAAAGAGCGTATTTCGTATCAAATAAATCGTCCATCATTCTTTTACAACGTTTCTTAGTTAAAACGTAAAAAACCTCCCATTTTTAAATAGAAAGAAGAGTTTATAAGCCACACAAAAGCAAGTGTTATTATACGCTGTAGTTCCGGATTTTCGTCTGCTACAGTTCCCACAATGCACTGCAGTGAGGGGTTTTTACCCGCAGTGACGTCAGGTGAATACTGTCCATTGCTCTGTTTACGTATCTGTAATTTGATTGAATTTTTTAAATTAATCATGAATTTCAAAGGCACAAAATTTTCGTAAAAAGAGGGGGGTTGTTCTGCTTTCGGGTACAGCATGAGGACAGGAGCAAATAAGATGTCAGAAATAAAGATGTTCAAATTTCTAAAGGTCCTGATCGTCGAATCAAAGCCAATGCTTTAAAGCGAAAGGATTGAATCTTAATGAATATTATGTAGTAAACACACTTTGTACGCGGTATTTACGAGCTGGAAACATTCACCTTAATTTCATCAGCTTTGTATTTTTACTGTAATGTGTGAAGATCTATATTGATCTATATTAAATTGATTTATTAGAAAAACTCAACCTGAACAATTTTTTATTTGCTTCCTGCAAAGCTGAAAGTTTCCAGTGTTTTGACGAGTTTCAAACAGTTTGATTTGTGTGATTAAAATAAAGAACCACTATTCATTACCTCATGAGAAAAAAAACTTCCCATAGCTCGAACAATCAATAACTCGAACCATTTAGCCCGTCTCTTGGGACTTCGAGTTATTGACGGTACTTTAATATTAGGCGCTCTAATTGTAAACAAATTTAGATATTCGACAATCGGTAAACAAACACATTAATTAAAGTTATAGTATAGTATCATAGTACAGCTATTGGTATTACATTCAAAGCAATTTTAACGCAGGAGAAAGCACTCGGAGATTAAATTTAAATCAGGGGCGTACCTAGACCCGACTTTCGGGGGGGGGGGGGAGTTACTTCTTTTATACACACACACACACAAACACATATATGTATATATAATATATATATATATGTGTGTGTGTGTGTAAACTTTTTTTAGTATTAAAAAAATAAGAGGGAGGTGGATCTTACATACTTTGGAATGGAATGCCCCAAGTCCGATACTTGTGTCAAACAAAACAAAAGCAAACAATTTTTTTTATATTTTCTAATGTTATGGAAAGTTCAACTTCTTTTTCTTTTCCCTCCATTTAATTTCAAGAAAAATTTTCTAGCAACTGTCTTGTCAAAACCAGTCAATCCAAACCAATGAGCGTGTTCCGTTCATTTCAAAGTGATTGCAGACTGCTTAATTTAGAGGCTAACACACATCTACAAAAGCTGGCATCCCTGAAAGCTAATAGATACTTCCATTTCCGCTTGTTTGACTTTCAATCTCACCGGTGGTCAGACTGTAAAGACTATTTTTACTAACTTGGTTTGCACTAAAAGTTTGAAAAAATAAAAAAAGACTTCTTACCCTCAAAAAATGAAATTGCTTTTCATATCGTTATATTTATATGTCGCTTTTTATGTATTTACATTTATGCTAATTTTAAAGCAGTTAATAAAATTTGAATAAAAAAAATAGGGAAGAGATATAGGCGGTAGAAAGTTGTTCGCTCAAAGCTGCATACCATCTGTTCTTCTGTCAAGTTTCTATTTTTAATTTTATTATCTGCTTTAGAATTTACATAAATATCTATTTGAGAGAGCAACAGCAATTTTCGAATGTTATGAAGAAAAGTCTTTTTTATTTTCTACTTTTTAATGTGAACCAACTAACAGAAATAGTCTAGATTCATTTCGTTTTTTAACATTTTATTCGCGCACTTTCTTGGAAGAAGAGTAAAGGGGTGAAATTCACAAGTTTGACTTTTAAGATGAACATTTCAAGTTCATGGTTAAAGATCATTCAATTTAAAAGCCATTTCACTATGTTATCTGGATTAGTACTGTTCTTTGGTTGATCTCTTTCTTAAAATTGTGATTCCTTAGAAAACCGAAATGATAGGAGTAAAAAGAAAGTATAAGATTTTTTCAAGTGATGAAAAAAGGAAAATCGTAGAATATTGGCCAAGTTAGATTTGCAGCAATTGCTAACCTCAAGAAGATAAATAATGAATCCAAAAAAAAAAAAATCAGGAACCAAAAAGCAATAAGTTTTTTTCTTGAAAAAGATATGCTTAAAGTTTCTTTTACTGTCAAAATGATTCCTTAAACTTGCAATAAAGCACTTAATAATCTAATAATAGAATAAATACCTAACAAAACTAATACAGATGAATTTTAATCAAGAGCCCACATTGTCTCTAGTATCGATTTCAAATGTTCACCATCATATTCGAAATTTCTATAAAGTTTCTTAAAGCACCTGTATCTCAAAACCTCTTTATCTCGATTTTTTTCTTTCCTGTGAAATTCGAAATATACAGATTCGACTGTATGCAATATTCCCACTACGCCACTCATAAAATTAAACATATTTAGCAATTTGCAGAATCGATGACGAAGAAAGGCTACATATACGTAGATACAATTCAATCTCATTTCTAAAGCGAAGTGTCAAATTTCAGTCAATTATCAAAAAATTGTCATTGCAGAGGGAGGCGTCTTTATGCTTGAGGAGCAGATTTTCAATGGCATTGGGGAGGGGGGGAAGCGAAGTGAATTTTTGACCTTTGTTACTCAGAAAAAAATCGTTTTGATTTTTTTCTTTTTCTTCTTTTTTTTCTTTCTCTTCTCTTTTCTTTTTCTCTTTTTTTTGAGACACACGTTTCGATGGCGGAGGTTGTCCCCAACCCCCCCCCTTAGCTACGCCCCTGATTTAAATTTTGTTATCTTTAAATTTTTTTTTATGTCTATCAATCTTGCTACAGAAGCAAGTTGATTAAACAAAAAAAAAAAAAAAAAAAGAAAAAAGTGATGAAGAAATATGTAATAAAATATAGGGTCTGGTGGGGTAAAGTGGTCATAAAATCGTAGGTTTTCAACTTTGGTGGTTTATAAATACAACAAATTATTTAAACACTTCAACTTTTCTTGTTGTTTTTTTACATTGCATTATTAAAGAACACAGTACATTGAATATTAGAAAAAAAAATATTGATTTAATTAGTTTTATAACACTTTCTTTTCCCTTTGTATATATGACCACTTTACCCTATGGGATGGGGGAAAGTGGTCATAGCATGGGGTAATGTGGTCATAGTTAAAAATAAATGCAAAACCATATTAAATAACCCTAATATTTGTATATTTCAGTTATTTTTATGGTTACAAGTATATGCACTAATATATGTGTGTATTCACGAGTATATACGTGTCGTGTATCTATGAGTAATCACGTTCATATATGAGTAGATACCGTGCATACCTGAGTATATGCGTGTATAGTAGACGTATACACACATATATGTACAAGTGTACATGTGGATACATACATAAGTGTACATAAATGTATATACGGGTATACGCGAGTTAATTCGTGGATGCATCCAGTGCGTGTTTGTACGTGTCTACTCACGTATATACATGTATATATGGAAGCACGAGTATATACGTAAGTATACGTGTAAACACAATTATATTCTTGAAAAAACGTATATACGTACATTTTAAGTGCATACGCCAGTACATATATGTATTCACTAGTATATACGCTTATATACATGTATGCCTGCAGAGGGAATCCAAGCTCTTGCGCAAAAATCTAAGGGGTGTGAGAGGTGAGGATAAAAAGCAAAGAATAAAAAGGAGCTTATGGTCGCTGACGCGCTACATGCACACAAAGCCGGAAACTGATGGATGCAAAACAGGTCACAAATTTTTTACGCAAAGATGATTTTACTCAAAACTTTAGTTTTTAAGAAATATTTAGAGCACTTGTTAAAAGTTACGGCCCGTAATAGTTCTAATACACGCATCGGAACCAAGGCGCAGCGACGGATGAAAGTTTTTCAAAAGTCGCGTTATTAAAACAGAGAGTGCTTTGTGATTGCGACGCATGTATTACAGCTGCAGGCCGCAAATTTCTTCAATCATTTTAAAACTTTCTTATGACCTAAATGTTGTGCAAAATTGTCTTAGTGTAACAAATTTGTGACCTGTTTTGCATCCATCAGTCTTTGGCTTCACGTGCCAATGTAGCGCGTCAGCATTGTATTTGTGACCATAGGTTCCTTTAATTCTTGCTTCTTATACTAACCTCTCACACCTTTTAAAATTTTTTCCAAGAGTTTAAACTCACCCTGTATACTTGTATGTCATATGCTTGAATGTAAGTGTCTACTCGAGTACGTACATGTATATAAGTGTCTACTTGAGTATATAAGTGTTCGCATACATACGAGTAAAAGCAAGTATATACGTGTATAATCGAATGGATATCTGCATAGATAAAAAATACCCATATCGCAGATACCCATATACGTATTTATTGGTGCATTTATGTGAATACGTTTATATACGCGCCTACACGAGTATATGCGTATGCATACGTATATACTCGTATATTTAACCCCATTTAATGTAAAAACAATACATATTATGTGAAATTAATATTTAATTTATATCTGCCTTAGACATAACTATTAAGTGACATTAGAAGAACAATATTCGTTAAGCCTAATATTATGACCACTTTACCCCATCTTATTGAAATTGTTCTAAAAAATTATCTAAAATATATGTAGCTAACTGCTAATGAGTAAGCGTTCTTAAGACATGTAGGAAGCTTCCTGTGTCCTCAATCTGTTCATAATTCAAACAAACAAAATTTCCCAAAGAAGTTAAAAGAGGTGTTTAGATTTTTAAAATTTTCATATTTACACAAAATATTTTTTTTTATCAAATAAAATTTTCCCAGCTTTGAAATTTTGTATTCAAAATGTAGTTTCTAACTTCCCGAACCTAAAATAAAATTTTTACATTCATTCAAACATTTATTTCCAATCTATAGTCACTTATTTGACGTATGACCACTTTACCCCATTGACCACTTTCCCCCACCAGACCCTATTAAATATCAAACCTGAAAATTAGGTAGCAATAGCAACTGTAATAAGTGTGTGTGAACTGAAAAGCTACAACAGGAGAATTGATTGAATATGACACCAAAACTCCCTGTCATAGCCATTCTGTGTGAACACAGTGCAGAAAAGCTTCCATCTTTGAAAAAATAGCTTCAACTTAAGACTAGGAATTACAATTCACAACGTACTTGCAATCCAGTAGATTTGTGATTCTTGAAAGCAGACTTTGTATCAACTTTGTTTCTGTTTAGGAGGTATTCATAAATGCTTATCATTGAAATCGCGGTAATGATCGACAAACGAAGACTCGTTTTTTTTTTTTTTTTTTTCTTATTTCTGTATTTAAAGGATTAGGAAAATCAGATCCGTTGATCGACAATTTTTGAGAATAGCAAAGCCTATTATACTCATTTCATGCATTAAAATACGCAAAAGACGTGATTCTACCTAGAACTGAAAGAAAACAAAATTGCCTGAACACTGTAAACATCAATCGTTAGCAATAGATTCGCCATCCATCTACTAAAGAATCGGTAAGGTCACAGCCATTGAAAGATAATTTTTAACAATAACTAAGTTTGTCTTTCTTATTTAATGCATTGAAATACGCAGAAGACATTATTCTGCTTTTTAAAGAAGCACAACAAAATCGCTTTCGCTATGAACACCTATCTCTAGCAATGGAGATTGGCGCTTAACCGGAAATAAGACTCGCTACTTCCGGTCTACGTCAGTGGTTTGTTTGTTTATTTAGGATATTTGGTGAATACGTTAAATTTCTTTCCCGAACATAAAAAAGAAGTATTTACAGTGATTACTTTCAAAAGTAATCGCTGTAATTATACCTCAGGGCCGTGATGGCTGATGGCCTGATCGGTAAGGCATTGGACTTGGGGCCGGAGGGTCTCGGGTTCAACTTTGCTGGTCGAAGATCCACCGTCGTCATTAATGGTGATTGGGCGTCGTTAAATATGCTCGAGGTCACAATGTCCTCCAACTGAAACGATACCTCTGGGGGATGTCAGACCAGAAAGTTATTCGGCTCTTGGCCTGGTTCTAAATTCTCGAATTGTCCATAGATGGCACCACCATCTATTGTGTTGATTTCGGAAGGCAAGGCGCCTGGCACGCAGCCCTTCATAGTTTGAGGGCCAGAGGTCCCTTTGATAGATGAATTACACCTCATGCTAAAATATTTTTTGCTCTATAACCGTGAATAATTTTTACCGAGGTGTCCATTCCCCCACAAATGAATCCCTTTCCCCCCAAAATGAGATCAATCATCCTCTAAAATCTCCTCCCCCCAAAAAATTTTCAATGCTATAACGCTCCTCCCTCTCCTCCCCGAGGGCATCCCAGATTTCGGAGTCAAAACTAAATGCAGACTTTTAATGACTGGCAGGCTTAGTACTTGTTTTTATGTTACTGGGGTATATTTTCTGAGTTTGATCAGCGTTATGAACTTTCTTTTTACTTCCTTTTGTAAAAAAGGAAGTATTGTATTCGCGAAAAAACATTTCATTCGAAATTCGGCCTTAATTTCCGTTTTGCTCATCCCCGAATGAATGTTGAGTTTTTTTTGTTTTTTTTTCAACCCGACCACACGTGGATAAAGTGCCTAAAAGAACGTATAGACACCCGAAATATCCATTTTGACAATCCCCGAGTTAATTACAAAGAGTTTTCTTGTAACGTCCGTATGTACGTACGTATGTATTTGCCTATGTGCGTATGTAAGTCACGTAACTGAAGAACAGTATGTCCAAAGAAATTGAAATTTGTTAAGTAGACTCCTAGTGGGGTCTAGTTGTGCACCTCCCTTTTTGGTTGCATTCGGATGTTCTAAAGGGAGTATTTTACACCTTTTTGGGGGGAAATCATTGCTAATTTCAATGCAAACTCAAGTAGTGTTATAATTTGGCAAGCACTTAATGATGTATCGCCAAGCTTTTGGTTGCCAAGTTTTGTCGCCAACTTGGCGACAAATTCGGCGGATTTTTTTTTTTTTTTAAATATGGTTTCATTTTGGCTTTTATTGGTGATATTTAGAGAGTTAACCATTGAATCGCGTTAAAATTGCCGATATTAGAAAAATTATAATTTGTACAAAACGCTACGAAAGGCGCACACATCGAGCATTTGTGAGTAAAAAAAAAACTTGAACAGTTTATTTTTTACTTTTTTGTATCATTTATAGTGCTAAGTGTAACAGTTTATGATATATAAATTGTTACACTCGGGGCATTCTTTTAAGCTAACCACGTATATTGTTCGAGAAAATGAAAATAGCTGGTACTACCCCATTAAGGGAATTTCCTTAAAGGTGCCTTTTTAAACTTTGCAGCTTTTGAAGGAGTTTCTGTGTCTTCTTTTTTTACTTCCTAATGAAGTATTGTATTCGCGAAAAAATTTCCACTTAAAAATCGGTCTTAATTTCCATTTTGCTCAACCCCGACTGAATGTTGAATTTTTTTTCAACCCAACCACACTTGAATTCATACCTAAGAACGTAGAGGCATACGAAATATCTATTTTGACCTCTCCTGAGTTAATTACAACGAGTTTTCTCGTGACGTTTGTATGTACGTAATGTATGTATGCATGCATGTGCGTATGTATCACTCATAACTCAAAAACGGTATGCCGTAGAATGTTAAAAGTTGGTACGTAAATTTTTCGTGGGGTTTAGTAGTGCACCTCCTCTTTTGGTTGCTTTCGGATGTTCCAAAAGCGGTCTTTTACACCTTTTTGGGGGAAATTCTGTGTTAATATCAATGCAAACTCAAGTGATATTATAGTTCGGCAAAGATTTTGGTCGCCACGTTTTGTCGCCAAACTTGGCAAAATATCGCCAAGTTAGCGACAAATTTGACGAAAAAATACTTTATTATGAATTTAAAACCTTTTATTTTCTGTTTTTTCATTAAATTAGTGAAGTGCATGTCAAACTTACATGAAAAAAATATTTTAATGTTCATATAAACCATTTATTTTCTGTTTTTCATTGAATTAGTGAATTGAATGCCATACTGGACTTTATCAAACATCATCCGGCAATAAAGACTTAGTGGCGCAGAAGAATAGCGCGTTTATTCTGATAATAAAGTTGGGAGCAAGTTCGAATCTATTTGCTTTACTACGCATTGCTTTGTAACTTCCTTAAGACTTCATTATATTTCTTTTAATCATCATATATTTATTTTATTTAATGCAGGTTAAAATATTTAAAGTGTTTCCTTGCTTATTACAAGCCATTGAACGTTGCCCATCTGCCCTCACGTTTTAAACCAAGGTTCTTTACAGGAAAAAAGAAATCGGGGTGAACTTATAAAAAGTGAGATGATTTTAATACGAAAATTTTATGTGCAATTTATTGCTTTAAAGGAAGGATATCCTTAGCGACGTCAATAGAAAGGCAAAAAGCGTGATAGGTTTTTGAAATTTATTTTAAATTTTAGTTTTAAAAACGCAATTTTAATCCATCCTTGTTGGTGTTAGGAGAAGATTGGTTAGTATGAGTGAGGGGAGAGGGAATCGGGAAAATTTCAAAATTTACGTTAGATTAGCCAACTTTTGATAATTGTTGGGGAAATGGGATTCCTTTACAAATTCTTTTTTCCAAAATTGAAGTCAATTTAAGTTATCTTTGGTGACTAAAGGGAGTTGGGGGCTTTTCCTGAAATTTTTTCTCAATAGGATAGGAATAGATCTAAAAAACTTGACTTTAGGCGGTGGGCTATCGGCTCATTAGAGACGTTATGCTAGTTGGAATGGAGTGGGAGGTAGTGATGCAAAAGAATAGTGATTTGGCCGAATGCCGAACATTCGGCTGCCGAATAGTTAACTCATTTTTGTTAAAAGAAAAAAACACAGGTTGCATTTAAAGCACAGTTTTGTGTGGTTAATAGTAAAATATGCATTTTAAAAGATTACTAACAAGGATTTCGCACAAATTTTTAAAAATTTGCTACTATTAGTTTCAACTTTAAAATTATTCTGCATATTCGGCCGAAAAATTATTAAAAAGTGGAAGATATTTCCTCAGCAACAGTTCTTAAAAAGATCAGACTTCTATATTTAAACTTAAGAATAACAGTCATTTTCTATTATTGGCATTACTTCATAAAGCTTCTCAATTGAATAAGAAAAATAATTTTAATAAACTGAAACGATTCCGCATGAAATTGCATCTCATAAAATTCTATCCATATATACATGTACCAAAATTAGTGGATACAAGACAAAATTCATCTTTTTGAAAATTTAATTTCTGAAGTTGTTATAATTAAAAAAAGGAAATTATTTTTAGATAAATCTGTAGACAATATGGGTGCATGTGCCATGAGAAGCCTCCTTGGACAATATTTGGAGATGCAATTTTAACAATTAAAGACTATGAAAGAATTCCACCAAAATTATTTCTTGGAATATTTTAACGAAATTGCAAACCGACCACAAAGTGAATAGGGGATGTATCGTTCATGAACGAACGGGTCAAAAAGAACAAATCCTTAAAATGAACGGATCCGTTTGTTCACTTAACAAATGAACGACCGTTCTTTTGAATGGTGAGCAGCTTGGAACATTGGATTGATGCACCTGTGATTGCGTTTTTTAAACAAAAAGTTGATATGTGCATCACATGACTTCCTTTTGCTCCAATTTAATGTCATTTCCCCATTACTGGCAATTTTAATGTGATTCAATAGTTTACTCTCTAAATATCACAAATGGTGGCCAAATTGAAACAGATTTAAAAAAAAAAAATAATCCGCCGAATTTGTCACCAAGTTGGTAACAAAACTTGGCGACCAAAAGATTGGCCATATATCGCCAAGCCTCCGCCAAAATTATAGCACCCACTTGAGTTTACATCGAAATTAACAATGATGTACCCCCCAAAAAGAGGCAAAAGACCCCTTTAAAAACATCCGAATGCAACCAAAAGGGGAGGTGCACAACTAGACCCCCACTTAGGAGTCTACGTAATAGATTTTAATTTTCTAGGACTTAGAGTTCTTGAGTTATGCGACAGACATACGCACATACGCACATACATACGTACATACAGACGTCACGAGAAAAATCGTTGTAATTAACTCGCATGCGCAGCGAAAAATTAATTGCTTTAAATGTCTATATCTTACCAAATTTTCAACATTTTAACTTCAAATTTTAGTATTATACTTCTGTTGTATACTGTCAAGTCTTCTGAAAGTTTGGTAAGTTTTGATGAAAAACTTTGCGTGTTATGAGTCGAAAACCTTCAAATAAATTTCGTAGTTTTGAAAGAAATTCTCATATGAACGTGAGTATCAAAGATACTTGCTCAAAAAATATGTAAAACAGTTGTACACAGACCGCTAACTAATTTCTGAAATTTACAACTTATTCGCAGCTCTTTACGATGAATGATGATCAAAAACCATTTTTGTTTTCCTCAATTTGATACTGATCCCCTAAACTCAAAAGTAATGTAACTTTTATTGGAAAATGACAGCTGGAGTATATCTTTTACGTGACAAAAGTTACAAAGCAAGTGTGTTTTTATTTCTTGAAAAATCCTTAAAAATGTGCATTTTTGAAAGTGTCCCAATACTTTTGGTGCTACAGTGTAGTCCGACATTCTCCGTAGATGTCAAACTCATAGATAAAACTAGTATGTTGTGGCCATCACGAAACTTTCTTCTATATTTTTCTTTTTTTTTTTTCTGATCCCCTCCCCATGCTTGACGAGGAAGCAATATTCCCAACAAAAACAAAATGACACATGCAAAAAACTTAACGACTATCCCAGTGTCTGAATTATTGCAAAAGCAAAGCAAAGAGCGAAAATTGAAAGTTATTTTAAAAGCCTTGCTTGAATGAATTACAAATATTTTATTTGTTAACAAACATAAGATGGCAACAGTTAAAAATTTTAAATCTTTGGGATAATATTTCCTATCATTTCCATACAATTAAAATCACGAGAAATACGCAGACGACAATCTATTACGATTTATCTTTCTTATTGTTGCATTAATAAAAATATTTTTATTCGCAAAAAAAAAAAAAAAAAAAAAAATCAACACCTCTTGAAGCGATCGGCGTCAAAATTGAACCAAAGCCTGTTTACATATGGATTCACATATATTCCAAATTTCAACCAGAACGTAGCATTACTTCTTGAGATAGGGCACTCAAAATGGAAAAAAAGAACGGGTGATTGAGCTACCCCCTTTTTACTTTCTTCTATATCTAATATACAGGGTGGTCCCGAATTCATGGTACAAACTTTAATGGTAGGTACAGGACATTGTAACAAGGATTTATTGTATAGGAATGTATAGTCACAAGTGACGCGGTAAGGAGTAAACAGGGGAAATAAAAGGAAAGAGAAATGGAGTGATCGGTTGGTATCACTGCCGGTAGAGGGCAGTAGATCTCTCCGCCGTTGAACATGATGCATTGCAGTAGGGAAAAGCGTCATTCACAATTGTACTGCCGTAGACGATGGGTGACTTTACGTATGCAGAAAAAGCAGACATGCATTACATGTACGGCCGTGCAAATGGTAACGCCAGAGCTGCGTTACGAATGTATCGCGCGGAGTATCCTAATCGACGAATGCCGGGTCATAGAATTTTTCAACGGTTACATCGTCAACTTTGTGAAACAGGAGCGTTCGACATCAACAGACATGACGCTTGTCGATTAAGAGCTCTACGCACTCCAAGGCTGGAAGAAAGCATCTTGAACATTGTGGCTGATAGACCCGAGTCAAGCACAAGAACTGTTGCGCGTGACGTAGGTGTGAGTCATCAGACTGTATGCAGAGTGTTAAAGGAAAATCGCTTACACCCTTCCATTTTCAGAAAGTACAAGCATTGAATCCGGCAAATTATCCTCTTCGCGTGAACTTCTGCCAGTGGATGTTGCAGCAATGTGCGTTGCAGCCGGCTTTCGTAGGTCATGTGCTATTTACAGATGAAGCGACATTTTCACGCGAGGGTGTCTTTAATGCGCACAATTCCCATGTGTGGGCAACCGATAATCCACATGCAACGCGTCCACATGCGTTTCAACGTTTCAGTATTAATGTGTGGGCTGGTATTGTGAACGAATTTTTGATTGGCCCATACTTACTACCCACGCAATTCAATGGCGGAAGCTATCTTATTTTTCTGCAAGAAGTGTTATCACAACTGCTGCATGATGATCCGATCGCCATTCGTAACCACATGTGGTTTCAGCACGATGGGGCGCCAGCACACTTCAGCATTGATGTACGGAATTACCTGAATGCCACGTTTGGTGCTAGATGGATTGGGTGTGGTGGACCAGTCCCTTGGCCACCCCGATCTCCCGATTTCTCGAGCCTCGATTACTTTTTATAGGGACATCTAAAGAGTCTTGTTTATGAGACTCCAGTTGACTCAGATGAGGATCTCGTCGCTCGCACACCCTGTCTGTAGTTGCTGCAGGTGTGCGTGAAATACCTGGCATCTTTAAACTTGTACGCCAATCGCTGCACCGACGCTGTCAAGCATGTATCGCTAATAGTGGACGCAATTTTGAACACTTACTGTAAACATGACACTTGTCAACAACGATTTCAATAAAATCTTTGTTTTTCCTTTCGGCCGTTATTTCCCCTGTTTACGCCTAACCACCTCACTTGCGACTATACATTCCTATACAATAAATCCTTGTTACAATGTCCTGTACCTACCATTAAAGTTTGTACCATGAATTCGGGACCACCCTGTATAGAAGAAAGTATTGGATTCGTGCAAATTTTCGAATTTCGAATTTTGACGGATTCGAACGTTTTGAGGTGTGCTGAGTTCATTTCGACTATTTTTGGAAAATGTCTGTCTGTGTGTGTGTGTGTGTGTGTGTGTGTGTGTATGTATGTGTGTGTGTATGTATGTGTGTCACGTCTGTGTGTGACCAGTTTTTTGTGGCCGCTCTACAGCAAAAACTACCGCATGAAATCGAACGAAATTTGGTACACATATGTGCCCGTATGTGAACTTGTGCCCATTGGTTTTTGGCGCGAATTCCTCCAAGGGGGGTGGAGCAATGGGACGTTTTTTGAGTTACGCGTGCTTGCTATTCCTCAGGAAGTAACTGGCGGAATCAAACAAAATTTGGTCCATATGTTGCCATTAACAGGAGCAGGTGCTGATTCAATTTTGGTGTCAATAACTCAAAGGGGGGTTGAGCTATAGAACTTTTTTTGTCGTCAATTGTGACTGCTGTATCTCAAGAAATAACGAACGTAATCAAACAAAAATTTTTTGACAAGTAGCCCTTAGTGGGTATAAGAGCTGATTTTATTTTGGTGTCAACAGCTAAAAAGGGGGGGGTAGCGCAATCGCCCGTTCTTTTTTTCCATTGTGAGTGCCCTATCTCAAGAAGTAATTCTACGTTCTGGTTGAAATTTGGAATATATGTGAATCCATATGTAAACAGACTTTGGTTCAATTTTGACGCCAATCGCTCCAAGAGGTGTTGATTTTTTTTTTTTTTTTTTTTTTTGCGAATAAAAATAGCTTTATTAATGCAACAATAAGAAAGATAAATCGTAATAGATTGTCGTCTGCGTATTTCTCGTGATTTTAATTGTATGGAAATGATCGGAAATATTATCTCAATGATTTAAAGTTTTTAACTGTTGCCATCTTATGTTTGTTAACAAATAAAATATTTGTAATTAATTCAAGCAAGGCTTTTAAAATAACTTTCAATTTTCGCTCTTTGCTTTGCTTTTGTAATAATTCAGACATTGGGATGGTCGTCAAGTTTTTGCATGTGTAATTTTGTTTTTGTTGGGAATATTGCTTCCTCGTTAAGCATGGGGAGGGATCAGAATTATAAGAAAGATATAGAAGAAAGTTTCGTGATGGCCACAACATACTAGTTAGCTGTTGACACAAAAATAAAATCAGTTCTTATACCCACTAAGGGCTACTTGCCGATAAATTTTTCTTTCATTCCGTTCATTATTTCTTGAGATACAGTAGTCACAATTGACGACAAAAAACGTTCTATAGCTCAACCCCCGTTTGAGTTATTGACACCAAAATTGAATCAGCACCTGTTCCTGTTAATACCAACATATGGACCAAATTTTGTTTGATTCCGCCAGTTACTTCCTGAGGAATAGCAAGCACGCGTAACTCGAACAACGTCCCATTGCTCCACCCCCCTTGGAGGAATTCGCGCCAAAAACTAATGGGCACAAGTTCACATAGGGGCACATATGTGTACCAAATTTCGTCCGATTTCATGCGGTAGTTTTTGTTGTAGAGCGGCCACAAAAAACTGGTCACACACAGACGTGACACACATACATACACACACACACACACACACACATACATACACACACACACAGACAGACAGACATTTTCCAAAAATGGTCGAAATGGACTCAGCACACCTCAAAACGTTCGAATCCGTCAAAATTCGAAATTCGAAAATTTGCACGAATCCAATACTTTCTTCTATATATTAGATATAGAAGAAAGTAAAAATGGCAACAGATCTTTTATCTCAATGGTTTTCTTCACGCTATACATTTCAATACTAGTATGTTGTGGCCATCACGAAACTTTCTTCTATATTTTTCTTTTTTTTTTCTGATCCCTCCCCATGCTTGACGAGGAAGCAATATTCCCAACAAAAACAAAATGACACATGCAAAAACTTGACGACTATCCCAATGTCTGAATTATTGCAAAAGCAAAGCAAAGAGCGAAAATTGAAAGTTATTTTAAAAGCCTTGCTTGAATGAATTACAAATATTTTATTTGTTAACAAACATAAGATGGCAACAGTTAAAAATTTTAAATCTTTGGGATAATATTTCCTATCATTTCCATACAATTAAAATCACGAGAAATACGCAGACGACAATCTATTACGATTTATCTTTCTTATTGTTGCATTAATAAAAATATTTTTATTCGCAAAAAAAAAAAAAAAAAAAAAATCAACACCTCTTGGAGCGATCGGCGTCAAAATTGAACCAAAGTCTGTTTATATATGGATTCACATATATTCCAAATTTCAACCAGAACGTAGCATTACTTCTTGAGATAGGGCACTCAAAATGGAAAAAAAGAACGGGTGATTGAGCTACCCCCTTTTTACTTTCTTCTATATCTAATATATAGAAGAAAGTATTGGATTCGTGCAAATTTTCGAATTTCGACGGATTCGAACGTTTTGAGGTGTGCTGAGTTCATTTCGACTATTTTTGGAAAATGTCTGTCTGTCTGTGTGTGTGTGTGTGTGTGTGTGTGTGTGTGTGTGTGTGTGTGTGTGTGTGTATGTATGTGTGTGTGTATGTATGTGTGTCACGTCTGTGTGTGACCAGTTTTTTGTGGCCGCTCTACAGCAAAAACTACCGCATGAAATCGAACGAAATTTGGTACACATATGTGCCCGTATGTGAACTTGTGCCCATTGGTTTTTGGCGCGAATTCCTCCAAGGGGGGTGGAGCAATGGGACGTTTTTTGAGTTACGCGTGCTTGCTATTCCTCAGGAAGTAACTGGCGGAATCAAACAAAATTTGGTCCATATGCTGCCATTAACAGGAGCAGGTGCTGATTCAATTTTGGTGTCAATAACTCAAAGGGGGGTTGAGCTATAGAACTTTTTTTGTCGTCAATTGTGACTGCTGTATCTCAAGAAATAACGAACGTAATCAAACAAAAATTTTTTGACAAGTAGCCCTTAGTGGGTATAAGAGCTGATTTTATTTTGGTGTCAACAGCTAAAAAGGGGGTAGCGCAATCGCCCGTTCTTTTTTTCCATTGTGAGTGCCCTATCTCAAGAAGTAATTCTACGTTCTGGTTGAAATTTGGAATATATGTGAATCCATATGTAAACAGACTTTGGTTCAATTTTGACGCCAATCGCTCCAAGAGGTGTTGATTTTTTTTTTTTTTTTTTTTTTTTTTTTTTTTTTGTGAATAAAAATAGCTTTATTAATGCAACAATAAGAAAGATAAATCGTAATAGATTGTCGTCTGCGTATTTCTCGTGATTTTAATTGTATGGAAATGATCGGAAATATTATCTCAATGATTTAAAGTTTTTAACTGTTGCCATCTTATGTTTGTTAACAAATAAAATATTTGTAATTAATTCAAGCAAGGCTTTTAAAATAACTTTCAATTTTCGCTCTTTGCTTTGCTTTTGTAATAATTCAGACATTGGGATGGTCGTCAAGTTTTTGCATGTGTAATTTTGTTTTTGTTGGGAATATTGCTTCCTCGTTAAGCATGGGGAGGGATCAGAATTATAAGAAAGATATAGAAGAAAGTTTCGTGATGGCCACAACATACTAGTTAGCTGTTGACACAAAAATAAAATCAGTTCTTATACCCACTAAGGGCTACTTGCCGATAAATTTTTCTTTCATTCCGTTCATTATTTCTTGAGATACAGTAGTCACAATTGACGACAAAAAACGTTCTATAGCTCAACCCCCGTTTGAGTTATTGACACCAAAATTGAATCAGCACCTGTTCCTGTTAATACCAACATATGGACCAAATTTTGTTTGATTCCGCCAGTTACTTCCTGAGGAATAGCAAGCACGCGTAACTCGAACAACGTCCCATTGCTCCACCCCCCTTGGAGGAATTCGCGCCAAAAACTAATGGGCACAAGTTCACATAGGGGCACATATGTGTACCAAATTTCGTTCGATTTCATGCGGTAGTTTTTGTTGTAGAGCGGCCACAAAAAACTGGTCACACACAGACGTGACACACATACATACACACACACACACACACACACATACATACACACACACACACACAGACAGACAGACATTTTCCAAAAATGGTCGAAATGGACTCAGCACACCTCAAAACGTTCGAATCCGTCAAAATTCGAAATTCGAAAATTTGCACGAATCCAATACTTTCTTCTATATATTAGATATAGAAGAAAGTAAAAATGGCAACAGATCTTTTATCTCAATGGTTTTCTTCACGCTATACATTTCAATACTAGTATGTTGTGGCCATCACGAAACTTTCTTCTATATTTTTCTTTTTTTTTTCTGATCCCTCCCCATGCTTGACGAGGAAGCAATATTCCCAACAAAAACAAAATGACACATGCAAAAACTTGACGACTATCCCAATGTCTGAATTATTGCAAAAGCAAAGCAAAGAGCGAAAATTGAAAGTTATTTTAAAAGCCTTGCTTGAATGAATTACAAATATTTTATTTGTTAACAAACATAAGATGGCAACAGTTAAAAATTTTAAATCTTTGGGATAATATTTCCTATCATTTCCATACAATTAAAATCACGAGAAATACGCAGACGACAATCTATTACGATTTATCTTTCTTATTGTTGCATTAATAAAAATATTTTTATTCGCAAAAAAAAAAAAAAAAAAAAAAAAAAAAAATCAACACCTCTTGGAGCGATCGGCGTCAAAATTGAACCAAAGCCTGTTTACATATGGATTCACATATATTCCAAATTTCAACCAGAACGTAGCATTACTTCTTGAGATAGGGCACTCAAAATGGAAAAAAAGAACGGGTGATTGAGCTACCCCCTTTTTACTTTCTTCTATATCTAATATATAGAAGAAAGTATTGGATTCGTGCAAATTTTCGAATTTCGAATTTTGACGGATTCGAACGTTTTGAGGTGTGCTGAGTTAATTTCGACTATTTTTGAAAAATGTCTGTGTGTGTGTGTGTGTGTGTGTGTGTGTGTGTGTGTGTGTGTGTGTGTGTGTGTGTGTGTGTGTATGTATGTGTGTGTGTATGTATGTGTGTCACGTCTGTGTGTGACCAGTTTTTTGTGGCCGCTCTACAGCAAAAACTACCGCATGAAATCGAACGAAATTTGGTACACATATGTGCCCGTATGTGAACTTGTGCCCATTGGTTTTTGGCGCGAATTCCTCCAAGGGGGGTGGAGCAATGGGACGTTTTTTGAGTTACGCGTGCTTGCTATTCCTCAGGAAGTAACTGGCGGAATCAAACAAAATTTGGTCCATATGTTGCCATTAACAGGAGCAGGTGCTGATTCAATTTTGGTGTCAATAACTCAAAGGGGGGTTGAGCTATAGAACTTTTTTTGTCGTCAATTGTGACTACTGTATCTCAAGAAATAATGAACGGAATGAAAGAAAAATTTATCGGCAAGTAGCCCTTAGTGGGTATAAGAACTGATTTTATTTTTGTGTCAACAGCTAACTAGTATGTTGTGGCCATCACGAAACTTTCTTCTATATCTTTCTTATAATTCTGATCCCTCCCCATGCTTAACGAGGAAGCAATATTCCCAACAAAAACAAAATTACACATGCAAAAACTTGACGACCATCCCAATGTCTGAATTATTACAAAAGCAAAGCAAAGAGCGAAAATTGAAAGTTATTTTAAAAGCCTTGCTTGAATTAATTACAAATATTTTATTTGTTAACAAACATAAGATGGCAACAGTTAAAAACTTTAAATCATTGAGATAATATTTCCGATCATTTCCATACAATTAAAATCACGAGAAATACGCAGACGACAATCTATTACGATTTATCTTTCTTATTGTTGCATTAATAAAGCTATTTTTATTCGCAAAAAAAAAAAAAAAAAAAAAAAAAAATCAACACCTCTTGGAGCGATTGGCGTCAAAATTGAACCAAAGTCTGTTTACATATGGATTCACATATATTCCAAATTTCAACCAGAACGTAGAATTACTTCTTGAGATAGGGCACTCACAATGAAAAAAAGAACGGGCGATTGCGCTACCCCCCTTTTTAGCTTCTATATATTAGATATAGAAGAAAGTAAAAATGGCAACAGATCTTTTATCTCAATGGTTTTCTTCACGCTATACATTTCAATACTAGTATGTTGTGGCCATCACGAAACTTTCTTCTATATTTTTCTTTTTTTTTTCTGATCCCTCCCCATGCTTGACGAGGAAGCAATATTCCCAACAAAAACAAAATGACACATGCAAAAACTTGACGACTATCCCAATGTCTGAATTATTGCAAAAGCAAAGCAAAGAGCGAAAATTGAAAGTTATTTTAAAAGCCTTGCTTGAATGAATTACAAATATTTTATTTGTTAACAAACATAAGATGGCAACAGTTAAAAATTTTAAATCATTGAGATAATATTTCCGATCATTTCCATACAATTAAAATCACGAGAAATACGCAGACAACAATCTATTACGATTTATCTTTCTTATTGTTGCATTAATAAAAATATTTTTATTCGAAAAAAAAAAAAAAAATCAACACCTCTTGGAGCGATCGGCGTCAAAATAGAACCAA
The DNA here is from genome assembly GCF_026930045.1 of Uloborus diversus. Lineage (NCBI taxonomy): Eukaryota > Metazoa > Arthropoda > Arachnida > Araneae > Uloboridae > Uloborus > Uloborus diversus. Next base: position 100,109,599 of record NC_072739.1, on the reverse strand, counting down.
AGCCTGTTTACATATGGATTCACATATATTCCAAATTTCAACCAGAACGTAGCATTACTTCTTGAGATAGGGCACTCAAAATGGAAAAAAAGAACGGGTGATTGCGCTACCCCCTTTTTAGCTGTTGACACAAAAATAAAATCAGTTCTTATACCCACTAAGGGCTACTTGCCGATAAATTTTTCTTTCATTCCGTTCATTATTTCTTGAGATACAGCAGTCACAATTGACGACAAAAAACGCTCTATAGCTCAACCCCCGTTTGAGTTATTGACACCAAAATTGAATCAGCACCTGTTCCTGTTAATACCAACATATGGATCAAATTTTGTTTGATTCCGCCAGTTACTTCCTGAGGAATAGCAAGCACGCGTAACTCGAAAAACGTCCCATTGCTCCACCCCCCTTGGAGGAATTCGCGCCAAAAACTAATGGGCACACGTTCACATAGGGGCACATATGTGTACCAAATTTCGTTCGATTTCATGCGGTTGTTTTTGTTGTAGAGCGGCCACAAAAAACTGGTCACACACAGACGTGACACACATACACACACACATACACACACACATACACACACACATACAGACAGACAGACATTTTCCAAAAATGATCGAAATGGACTCAGCACACCTCAAAACGTTCGAATCCGTCAAAATTCGAAATTCGAAAATTTGCACGAATCCAATACTTTCTTCTATATATTAGATATAGAAGAAAGTAAAAACATAGGCACCCCATGTTGGTAAGAACCGTCATGTTGTGTGACTTTAACCTATGCCTATGCGTGACTTAATGTTTGAACTGTCAAGAAAATTGTTTCATTTCTAAGCGCCCAAGTTTAAAGAATAACAAACCGGATCTTAAAAAATATCGTCTATGACTCAAAAGTATTTTTAATTTAAAATATAAAAATCATATAAGATCTATTTGAAATTCAAATAAGTTATAAGAGGCGCTGCAGTCTCAGGTTAATAGGCAGGAGCGTGCACGAGGGGGGTAGAAGGTACACCTTTTGGTCCGGGCCCGAGCCTGAACCAATATTTTCAAAACTAGGCTTGAAATATAGAGGTAAACAATGTGGAGGGGGGTCCGGAAAAGTCATTTGTGATGAACCCCAAAATTTCTGTGCACGCCCCTGCTAATAGCAGCCGAAAGAGGTAATATAAAGACCAACCGCTTTACGTAGGATAAGACCTGTGCTGTCCAATGGGATATCTGCTTTGCACACACAAAATTTAAATTCTTCATCTCTTTGCTTAATTTCTTAAATCACCACAAGGTGGCGTACTCAAGCTGTAGAGTAGTGAATCGAAACATTATTCGGATTTTTTTAGTAGGCTCTTCATTCTAATAAAGTTTTTTTTAAATACATTTTTGAGAATTGTTATGAGATTTAATTGAGCATTGAGGACATTGGTTGAAGACAACAATTATAACAATAATTTTATTATTTTTAGAAAAGTTGAAAGATATAAGTTCTAACAGAACAAACACAGACACTCTATCTCTTTTCATGCATTGAAGAAGTAGATTTAAAAATAAATACATCTTTACTAATAATAAAGCTGAAAGTCTCTCTGTCTGTCAGGATCTCTGTCCGGATCTCTGTGACGCGCATAGCGCCTAGACCGTTCGGCCGATTTTCATGAAATTTGGCACAAAGTTAGTTTGTAGCATGGGGGTGTTCACTTCGAAGCGATTTTTCGAAAAGTCGATGTGGTTCTTTTTCTATTCCAATTTTAAGAACAAAACTATCATAAGATGGACGAGTAAATTACGAAATTATCATAACGTGGAACCGTAACAAGGGTACAACCTAATTGGCAAGAAAATTCACCATACATTATTTGTAAATATACAGGCGAACCAAAAGACCTTTTAATTTTTCTATTACGGGCAAAGCCGTGCGGGTACGACTAGTAAATAAATAAAACTCGAAATGTGTGCGCTCAGGAAATACCAATCCGTTGGACATTGGTATTTAAACGTGTTCCTTAAAAAACATTGGTCACCCTTGACGTATGAGACTAGGTTTGTCCTTTTTCCCCATAGCATAAAAAGAAAAACAAACATTTTGTTAAAAAAGGCTCACTCTTAAGGATTCATAGCAATTTCATAGTCGTTAGGTTTATCAATATGATTATATCTATTAATAAACAAATTGAAGGAATCATTATACTATTCCTTTTCACCGATGTATATCAATGAAAATCACACAATTCTACACAACTTTTATAAAGTTAATGAACATAAAACTTGTCATTACAATAGAAACAATAAATGATTCCATTTCCTACAATCCATTACTATTAACTAATCTCCCCGCATGTCGGATGTCACGCAAGGATTTCATTTTCTTGCAATGCTAGCAGCATACAAACAACTCGACACGCTTTCCAAACGAAACAGAAAACTGCAACCCTTCAAATTTTTTTAGTGCATTAACCAGCAACCAATGGTGTTCCCATAGGGTATACTCTACATAAGCCGTATACTCTCAAACCTTTTTTAGACATATAGCGTATACCCTCAAGCTTCAAAAATTTTCATATTATGACATATTATGTATGCTTGCATACACATATTGTGCATAACTGGTTACTAGGAGTATACCCTCAGAAAAATTGCTGGGAACATCACTACCAGCAATAAATAGTTTAAAGAGAATTACATTTTTTTTAGAAATGTATTTTCAATTTCATATAAGATCTTTTAGCCCCCTGAACCCCTGAACTTTTCAAAACACATACAAAGTTTCAAAATATGTTTAAACACCTTGTTAATTACGCAGAAAAACCTGGAAAAATAGAGAAAAAAATTATATAAACCAAGAATATGTTTATATAACTTGATGTTTGTTTTATTAATTTCGAACCTATTTTCCAGAAACTAGTTTCTCAATATTTGGCTCCAAACTTGTGGCATTGTGATTAATCGTGGTTTTCGATTTGTAACATTGAGCTATAGGGGTTACACGGATCAACTTCGTGGGCTGCATGTGGCCCACGGGCCGTAGATTAAGCACCACTGACCCAGGTTATGAACTAGTTGGCAAAAAAGTGGTTGTTTTGATGTTAAATGCCATATTTTTACGCATTTTAAAAATCGCTTTTTATTTTAAATAAAATCAAATAAAAAAAAAAAGCTATATTTTTGGTACTATTTTCTGTACAGTCTGTAACATAGGGTGGCCTCTCGGTCGAGCTTAATGTACCAAATGGTAAATCAAGCACTGACGAAAAGTATGAGCAAAAAAGAAGATAATGGGATATTGCCTTTTTGGAAGCAATTGGTAAATCGGTATCTTTTAAAACTCCACAAATATTTTCTCCTATCTACTTTTTCTTTCTTTCTCTTCCATTTTGCTTTATGTTTATTAAAAAAGTAAAACATATAAAAATCCCAGCACCAGTTGCATTTCGTGTTTTTTTTTTTTTTAATTTTTTTTAAAGCAAAATATAAGCGGGTTTGTATTTCTGTAAAGCACTTCTGCGGGGGAGGGAGAGATACAGCCACCAACAACAACACCGGTTGCGTTGTGGGAAATTTTTATAGGCGGCGTTGTGTGTTTGAAAAGCATTTCTGTGGCTTTTTTGAGAATGAAGAAAATGCCGAAACATAAGGCGGATATAAAGATAATTGCCGCAGAGGAATGAAATTCAATCCTGGCGAGTTTTCCATTTCCTTTCATTTGATTTCGTTTTTAAATAAAAACGCATGAAAGCAGTAACTCGTGAAATGGTAGAAATTTAAATGCATACGCCGTGGCAGGGGAAAAAAAAAAAAAAAAAAAAAACTCGGAACAATTTTCATGGATTTGGGTTCTTTGTCGGAAGAGCGAGGGAAAATGATTTTAAATTTCTGTAGGATTTGCTGGGGGTTTTCCGTTATTTGATTTAAATGTCTGTGGGAATTATTAGTTGAACTTTTGAGGTTTTTAACTGGTTTTGTTTCCAATAGATCCGTAATATTGAACAGCACCGGAAAATATAAACTGGTCCTTAAGTTTTTTATTAGAGGCATTTGTTCATTTGAAAATATTTGTAAAATAATGAAATGAAATAGTTCATTTTGTTTTGGGTTAAAACTGGGGATGCACTAATTGGCGATACGCGATTACCGATTAATAATCAGAAGGCAATCAGCCGATGCCGATTAATTATAATGCTAATGATTTTTAATACTTTTACATCAGTTCTGTTTTAAATTACAGTTTCCGCTCTTCTGAATTATTTTTTTTTCTTTGCAATAATTTTTTTTTCATTTCATCATTTTACTTGAATTCTTTAAATCATTAAAAAAAAAAACTATTGATGGTAAAATTATATTCTTTTTCTAACTGAAAATATGAAAATTCAAATAGTTAGCAGACCGTTGTTTACAGACATTTTTTGTTTAGCATTGACTTTTTTAATTTTATTTAAAGCAGACCTTTTACCTTTGCAAAAATGATAAGTCAATCTTAAAGTACAGTCAAACTCTCTCATAACGAGCCCTGCTTTAACGGGAACCCGGATTCAGCGAGGAAATCAGAAGGATTGGTTGGTACAATGTTAAGTCTGTGGCAGCACAACTCGCTTTTAGCGATAAAACCCCGCTTAAAGCAAGCAATATTTTTGTGATTCATAAAATGTCTATTGTTATCACTTCCAGCGCAGCTTATCCTTTCTTAGAAAAATTCCTTGGACACGCTGAAGTCAACCGAAAATTAGTGATGAATCGTCTCGAGAAAAAATTATGACGGTTCTTTTTTTAAGTTTGTGGAGCAGAAGAGTATTTAAAAAACGAATATTTGTTGACACCAGTATGTTATCACTTCCGAAGTAAGTGTACTTTCGAGGATGTTGTAGATCAAATTCAAGCTAATTCAGATGAAAAAAATTATGAAAGTGACGACGATGATGGCAAATGTGAACAATTTGAAGCTAAACCACCTTCAACAAAGTTAATGGCTTTTAATGTGCAGAAAAACTAAAACCTTTTTTCGAAGTCAGACTTACAAGTAATTTTTTTTCGGGCGCACAAGAAAGATATAATCAGACAATAAGGCAATTCAAAGCAAATTAACCAGGATTAATAATCATAATAACAATAAGAACGTGTGCAGACAGCAAGCTGTAACTTTCTGCTCTAGATTACATAACATCTCTCTCTCTCCGAGCGTTTGAAAATGAAACAAAAAAAAAAGTAATTATATATATATATATATATATATATATATATATATATATATATATATATATATATATATATATATATATATATATATATATATACAACTCAAATTCAAAAAAATAGCATATCAGAACTGTTTGAACAAAACTTGTCCCTGAGTCGGGAAAAATGAACGCATGCAAATTAAAAAGAGTAGACCTCGTTATTCATGAATGGGTAAATCAATTTAAACAACTTTTCAGATATTATTTTAACAACTTATGGTTCATTAACACATTGGAAAAATAGATAGATTTTCAATATGGATCAAAAAATTAGAATAATCTATTCATTCAATGTGAATTTTAAAAAGTAGCGAAAATATTTTCTTACCTGTTGCCTTATAGTTTGTCATAAGTATGGAGTTTGGCGCCCCGGATTTTACGCTCTTTTAAAAGCCTTTTATTGCTGAAAATGGATCGTCAAGGTGATAAATAGGAAAAAACAAAATTACATATTGTATCATTTCTTAGAGTTAGAAAAAAAAATCCAACTCAATTCCAATGAACGTTTTACAATCTATGGTATGCAAGATTTTAAAAGAATATAGAAGGACTGACCAACTAAAAAGTAACCGAAGTAAACAAGGGATAAAAATTGCAACACCTGGTAGAGATGAACTCAAATTTAAGTAAAATTGTGCAAAATAAAAGTTGAAAAATGCTTCTTACGTCCATAAGTGTTGGACAGAATGTATAGTTATCTTATCCACGCCAACTACACTTGGACGGTTGCGTAAACTGCAGTTTTAATTGCGGATGTATGAAGCGAAACTAACGATAAAAATGATGCAGAAACGTGCACGACTCTCCTGGAGCAAAGAGAAGCTCATACAGGGGCAAAGAGATTGGAAAAGTATTATATTCAGTGATGGATCTTTTTTTTTTTTTTTTTTTTGAAATATCTGTAAACAAAAAAAGATGTTCGGGTTTGACGCTTAAAATTAGAAGCGTACGAGAAATCTTGTGTACGACGTTCTTTCCAATTTAACACATCCTTTTTGGTTTGTGGGTGCATGAGGGCTGCTGGAATTGAGAAATTATATATATCTCAAAATAAAACAATGCGTGACTTCCGCTGTTTATCAATAATACTGCATTATAGTTTCATCTGAGGCACAGCAGTTACACATTTAGTAACACATTTTATCTTTCAGCAAAATTTTACTCCGTGTGATGTCTCTAAATCGACTCACAGATTTTAAACAGAAAGCCGAATTTCTGTATTAAACTGGTCAAGCAACTCTACCAATCTCAATACGATCAAGAATTTGTGGTTCAGTGAAACCTGTGTAAGTTGACCACTTGCGGTGCAGTACTTTGGTGGTCAACTTAGACAGGTGGTCAACTTATAAAGGAGGTAAAGATTTTTTTTTTGTCATTTCTTGCACCATGTTTTCATTTTTTGACTAATTGACACTTACTCTTTCTGTTCAACTCACTTTCATTGTTTAACATTACTTTGAAACAAAAATGTAAAATGTTATTCAAATATTTTTAGAGATAATTTTCCCAGAATGACGTATAATGTGTCATGCAATTTTAAAATTTCAGTAAATTGATCAAAAAAAAAAAAAAAAAATCTTATATCTTAAGATAAATAAATACCTTTGTGCTGAACAGTAAAGTAAGACAAAACAACGTAATTAGAAGTACAAATTTGTAAATTACAGCAGACACGTGTTTCGGCGTTACAGGGAACGCCTTTTTCAATGCAAAAAATAATGAGCATATGGATGAAAAGACATCCGACAAAAGCCAAGAGCAGATAAGCATGCAGCTGAAAATATAAAAAACAGCGGATTAGCCAAACACCAATGACAACGTTATAAACCGATCAGGAACCAATAGGAATGCAAGCAAAGGCCAAGAGCTTTCTCTTAGGTACGAACCCAGAAAGGGGGGTTTCTTACTTTATCTTATATCTTATTTTTTATGAAAAGTTACTTGTTTGATATTAATAGCTCCTAAAAATTCAGTTATTCAAAAATAACAAATCTTTCGCTTTATTTTTTTCTCATATACATTTATAACCATGATGAACTATTGTTCAACAAAATAATTCCTTATTGAAGTTTCGCGCATTTATTAAACTCTAGTTTTAGAATTTCCATATGTGTCAGCTAATTTTCTTTGGATTTCTCCCATTTCAATTAATTTTAATATTTCATACTTCTTATCAATCTCAAGTTCAACTAACTTTCTTTTTGAAGGCATTTTATGTAAAACTGTAACACAAAGAATAACAAGATGGACTTTCATAGTTCAAAAAGGCTGTTGAAAATGAAAATTCCCTATCTCTTAATCCCTTGCACCAGAAATACTGCAATGCAAGTAACTTTACTCTTTAGCACAAAATATTGCAACTGGAAAAAAATGCTTTGTACTTTTCTACTGACACATGTTTTCATTGAGCAAAGAGTACAAAAGGCAATCTCAAATAGAAGAAAAGAAAAACAAGTTTGGAGAGTAAAAGGGTTCTTAGTAGTTTTCCCATGTTGTTAAACTCACAAGGAGGTTTAGTTATGCTGCTGTTTTATTTAGTTGGTAAAATGCTGGTCTGGCATCGAAAATATTCTTGGAAAGATATAAAATAAATAATATTATAAAATAAAATAATTTACTACATTAAGTTTTAAAAAATAAACCAAGTGGTCAACTTACAAAGGGTTTTTTTACAATACTCCAAAAAAAATTTGGTGTACATCAGTGGTCAAGATAGACAGGTGGTCAAGATAGAGAGGTGGACAAGTTGCAGAGGTTTTCCCTCATTATATAAGATAGGATAAATTCCGTTCCTGACAAAAGCGGTCAACATAGACAGGTGGTCAACTTTACAGGTTTTACTGTACCGTCAAATCTAAAGGATTTGGTGCAAGACTTGGTGCCCGCCAGCAAAATTGAACTCGTTGCCGGATAGAATAGGGTAGGGGAGACCGGGGCTAGTTGGCATAAGGGGTTAGTTGGCATTGTGATTTTAAAAAATTCCACGGTTGATTCAGAGCGTTACTGAGCCTATCACGTGATCATCATGGATACGTCTATCTTGCATGAGAACAACAACTGGATCCAGCCATTGCTTTGAGTGGAAGGATTGAAAACGTGATTTTCTTTTCAGCAAGTAAAATTCAGTAAGTAAGAGTTTGATCATTCAGTATTTGTCGTCTTGTATAGTAGCGTATTCACGCAGAGGTAACATTCACAAGTTTTTCGTATCGTTGGGCATTTAGCTAAGAGGTAATAAGTCCATTTCTGCTGTAGTGAGGAACATTTGTTTTGGTTGCCATGTTTATTTTACTTGCCGTGTTGGGGTTAGTTGGCATACGTACTCGGGGCTAGTTGACATAAGCTGACTGGGTATTCCGACTAACCCCGCAACAACGGATAAGTTAAGGTATGCCAACATTTAAAGGCAAAAAAATAATAATAATAATTTGAATTCTGAAATTTTGAATTCAAATTATGTTTTTCGCAATCACGAACTGAGACAGGACCCTACTCACTGGAGTTATTGTTTCTAGAAACAGCTCCTGTCCCCCCCCCCCCACCCAAGCCTGCCTCTCCTCCTAGGCGGTTACGTGTGCATAGTTGTGTGTGTAGGCTTGTATGTGTGCGTAGACTTGTGTGTATGCACGTAGGCGTGTATGTGTGTGAGTGTGTGAGCGTGCGTGTGTGTAGGACATGGACGCCTCCAACCAGGAGAAGCGGATAGCTCAGGACCGGAGCAGCCGTGCCGCGCCGCATGCAGAGGAGGGTGGGCGGTGGTGCTGCAGCGGTCCGTGGTCCAAGCTGAAAAAGGCACGGAACATCAAAAATAGTCAAATGAGAACAATAAGCAATCGTGATTGCTCAAAAAAAAAAAAAAAAATGAAATGTGTATTTAGCTCCACTGTTGGAGAAGAGGATTTAGAAATTAAAGATATAGAGAGTAAGAATAGTTCAGGTGGGCTTGGATTGAGTTTGGTAGTGATAATGATGAAGATGATGGAATTTTGCCTTTGCAAAGTAAGTTGGTGTGAAAAACTCAAACGACAAAAAGGTCGTAGGGAGTCAGAGAAATAAGATTCATGTTGGGGGTTTCATTGTGGGGACTATGTAGCTGTAAAATACATTTACAGGGTATACCCTGGAAAAAAATACGAAAATTGGGAATGGTAAATTTAAAGTATTTACCATGAAGAAATGTAAGGGAAACTTGTGCTGGCCTGAATGCATGGACATTATCTGGTACAAATCTAATAAAATCATCAAACAAATTGAACCATCCATTATGATAAGTAGTGCCGCCGCACTTTATTCAGTCGACATGTGAATTGACTGGATGATTTGATTTTAACTTCTTATGATTTGTACATTTTTGTCATATACTTTTTGTGTACTTAAAAATGTGTTTTTCTTTCTTTTTTGACACATACAGTGTTCAATTTCAGGCACATTAACATTATTTCTAAATGCACTTTACATAAAGACGAGTAGAAACGCTTGCCTCACATCATATGCCAACTTACCCCACTACCTATGCCAACTAACCCCGACTCAGGGGTTAGTTGGCACTGTTGAGGCGTCTTCGGAGAATATTTTTCACGAGTTTCCCAGTGAATTTTAAATGATTCACCCAGTGTGTTTTTTGTAGCCAACGAGTTACCCTATCAGAGGCATAAATCACTTTTACCGTAAATACTACAGAAAAAAATAGAAAAATCAAGAAATGAAAACTGTGCCAACAAGCCCCGGTCTCTCCTATGGAAAGTGTCAGAAACGATTAATGTAAACAGGTTGTAGAATCCGTGTGCGAAAAGATTAAAGCATTGAATCCAGCAAAAAATGACGCATTCCAATATTGATATTGTTTCTTCTGAAAGTATTTCCCCCCTCCCCCCTTTAATTTGAATATTCTAATTTTTTGACTCAATGTAAACCTTCATCACTATTAACTTTTGGATTATTCTGTCTAAGATTATTTTTAATTGAGTATATTTGAAACGAAATGCACATTTTAAGGCATTAGAAAGGTGGCACGTTCATTTAAGTATCTTATTTGCACTTATATTTAATTATTTATATTATTATATATGAAAAGGGTACATGTACATTTTTTATAAACATACCTAATTATTTTAGACAGTTGTTAAAACCAACTCAAAATGTTTTAAACCATTCCTTAACTATACACAACAAAATTTCTTACAAAAAGAACTGAATTTTTATTTGCAGTTTTAAAAAACTGTTTTAATCAGCATAAAATACTGTTACAGTGCCCAAAATCAGTGATCAGCCGGTAGAGACATAAAATAAATCAGTACGGTACGTACAGTATGTAGTAATAATAAAATGATGTACTATGATAATACTGTGCGGTAAATCCAGTAATTCACTCACACCGAATTGTCGTGTTAACTTCGACGCGTTTTTTAGTTGTTCAAGCACATCGAGAACCTTCAGCTTTTCTTTAATTGTCAGAAACTTTATCTTTTTCTTTCTGTCTTCACAAACTTTAGATGAAGCACTGCTCATAGGTATCATAATATTTCAGCAATTTTCGCATTTAGAATTAAAAAAATATGGTAAATGCGCAATAGTTATTTGTATACACAAACAAAGCAATGTTTGTGTATGACTAGTACTTAGTTGGGAATTTCCGCTGCCAGTGATGCTAAAGGATGAAGGTCCTTTCACGCAAAAGATATTTTTAGTAGCCAATAGCAAAGCCGATACTTTCACACCGCGAATTCCTTCTGAAAATTTTCGTGTTACCGCCGAGGAATTTGCGTCAGGTCTAAAATTATTTATTGGTTCTGTTTTTGAAACAGGAGATTTTATAATTGTTCACTGGGGGAATAATGTTTAAAGATGCACATGCATACAACAAACTATTACTTTTTGCTCTAGGTTAATGACATTCAACATCTGCTCTGTAACGTTTCACTTCGTGTTCTTTTGTATCTTTTTCTGCTGTCTGTTTTTGAAGTGAGAGATTTTATAATTGTTCATTCAATAACATTGAAAGATGCATACAACAAACTATAACTTTCTGCGTTAGGTTAAGGATATCTAACATTTGCTTGGAGGAAAAATGACCGGCTCCGACTAATTTTCCCCAATATCTGTCTGACTCCGACTCCGCAAACACTGGTAGAATTGCGGATTATGAAGGAAAATGACCGACTCTGGCTCCGATTCTTGAAATTTCAAACCTTTGACTCTCGACTCCGACTCCTTTATCTCAAAATCAATCTGACTCCGACGCCGCAGTTACAAACACAATATGCTGATCCAACTTTTAACGCAAAACGTTTTCTTAACGCCAACAATAAAATGCTTTTATTTCTAGAAAGGACTACAACAGATTTAAAAAGTATTATAGTATAAATAGCATTCAGTTCAAAGCAAAAATGGTGCAAACGAATGGTAGATATATAGTTCTGTTTACTTGAAAGTTTTCTGCTTAAATTCCCTTTCGTACTAAAATTTGCATATTTTTATTTTTCTTCTCGCAGATCGCAGTTTTCTTTGTCGGCGACTAGAATCACTGGCAAAATAAGTTGGGTCCTTTGAAACTCAAGAAAATAAAATTTCCTCTGAAAAGGCTGATTTATTTTAGGCAATTTTAAAGGACAAATCACTGTAATCATCGCTGAATTTCCGCAGCTACTTTTAATCTTCTATTTCTTCTGAATAATAGTTATTTTAGCATTGAATCCTCGTTTATTTTCACAGCAAGGCTTAACTTCTGAACGTCAAAGAAATTTTCTCATTTATTTAGAAAACAGTTTTATTATTATTATTAATTCTTTTTCTTTTCTTTTTTTTTACCGGCGAAGAAATTCAGGGAATCACAGCATGTCCCCTACCAGTGATATTTTATAGCAGTTTGGAGACTTGGCCTAATTCAAGTTTCTGGCTCCTTACTCGAAATCAGATTACTTCAATGCAGGACTGCGGAGTTGGAGGGAAAATGGATCAACTCCGGCTTCTGAAATTTTACACGACTTCGACTTCGAATCCTTTTCTCCAAAATCAGTCCAACTCCGCCTCGGAGGGAAAATAATCGACTCTGATTTACTGTATCATCTTGCACTCTCTTTGAAACAAATCCTATTTTATCCAATTATTAAACAATTGCAAATTGATAGATAATAAAAATTATTATAACTTTTCTGCATACATGATGGCAATTAATATTCACTTCCGAGAATTTTGTGGATAAAATAGTTAATTAGATCCTTAAGATCACAATTGTTAACGGACAATTCCACGGATGCAGACGTATTCAGGGCTCCATCCAACCGTTTAGTTAAGTCCCCGTACTTTCTCAGTTACGTTACTACCCGTACTTTGTACAGCCCCCCCCCCCCCGCCCGTATTTACCACCAATCACAAATAGTGGTAAGTACGGGGGACCATGGAGTGTGATATTCTATGATACATTCAAAAGTGATTAATGAACGATTAAAATGTTTTTCTTTGATACAAAAGTTTCACTCCTGTCGTGTCTTTACCAAACACCCTGCTCAGTAACAATCGTGTCTCAAAAGATGCGTCAAGTAATTTTTCTGGAAAATTTAATCGCGTTACATAGAAGCAGAGTCTATGTTCTTGCAATTGCAATGTCTAGTTCATGCAATGAGGCAAGAGTATAACATATTCAGGGTCTTAGTCTTTTTTTTTTTTGCCACAAATGATAAATATATTAAAATGGATTTGCCCTTAGAGCAAGAATTAGTAATTGAAGGGAGCAAGTCCAATCATTGGTTTAGGAAATGCTGAAGCAGAGATTCCAAGACACGTGGTTCAACTACGCCGAACGGGATTCACGTTTGACGTCAAACGAGTGGAAGAAACCTGATTTCTTTCAATACTTTACTTCACAATATACCACGTGACTTGAGATCCTTGCTTCAAGATTTGAAAGCTTCACTCGCTCTCCACTTTTTATCCCTTCTCAATGGAATAGCCCCTAGCGTATGTTTCAATAGATAAGTTCAAAAGTTTACCCTATATACTACGAAGATTGGAATGATTTTCTGCAATATTACAAATTAACTAGTTAAAATCACAATTAACGACGTTTCAGAAAACAAAGGGATATACAATTTATGCAACTGCAAACAATTTCGTAAAATATTCCGATTTATTTTACTGGCAATGAAAGAACGTTCAGCCGATGCATTAAGAATAGGGATGTGTCGTTCATGAACGAACGGGTCAAAAAGAACGAATCCTTAAAATGAACGGATCCGTTCGTTCACCTAAAAAATGAACGACCGTTCTTCTGAACGGTGAGCAGTTTGGAACCTTGCATAGATGCATTTGTGATAAAATCGCATTTTCTTTTTTTGAAATACATTCATCTTTAAATTTTTAACTCATTAATCAATTTCAAATTTCCTTTTTCTCAGTGCATTACAATGTATTCAGTTCGAACCTTTTTAGTGGTGTGTGTGTGTTTCTTTTCTCATTGGTACTGTTGAATAATTTTAAAGCTCCCTAATATTTAGGTGAGTTTTTTTTTTTTAAATTTAATTATTCAGTACTCCGGCTGAGCTACCAATTTATATGTTGTTACTTTTTTCGTTATACTTATTGGTAATACTATATGCATGTTTACAGAAGTGTAACCGGAAAAAAAGTATTTGAAGGAGACCTCACCTCTCTTTCTTTTGGGTAGATGTCATGGTTGACAGATGTTTGTTTTGGGGTCAAAAAAGGTCAGTTTCGACAACTTACGCCAGTTTTTATGTAAAAAGCTGACGTTTTATGATTATACTACTTTTGTTAAGTTTATATTTTTTAAGGTACATAGTTTTTATAAAATTTTCATTATTCTCGTGTTTAATATTGCAGCCTGTTTCTTTTGTTTTCTTTTTGTAGTTATGTCTACTATTTATTAAAAAAATGTAAACTAAAGTACAGATTAAAAATTATTTTTGTGTTATTTTCACCTGTGACCATACTACGCTTAAGGATATGATATTTCTATTTAAAATTAGTTCACTGTTTCACGTAATTTCAATTTTGCAAATTTTCTACCGTAACAAATAGTTTATTTTTTATATAGTAAAATTTAATAACTTAATTTTATGAAGTGCTGAGATGGAACCTGCGCTTTTTGGACTGGAAAACATATCTTACCATTCGGCAACTGAGAAATAGCTTACAAAACGAACTTTAATTGCTTTATACATCTAAACCTGAATAAAGTTTTTTTATTCATTTTTCATAGCCATATTTTCCTTCTTTTAGATGATTTTAGTTATTTCTCCTTCAAAGAATATTACTGATGAAACATTTCGAATGTACGTGAGTAGGGGGAAATGGGGCACGTTGAACCGGTTGCAATTATTTTAATACTATTTATATTTTTTATTTATTTTATGACCAACAAATAGCACCTATGGTCCTACAAATCATATAATGAAATAACATGGTATAGTTTTATTGAACAAATTTTATCCTAGAAAGCGTTATTTCAGTAGTCGTGAGTAATTTTCAAAAAAGCTGTAACTTTATTTATTTTTTTTTTAATGATTTTCATCAAGATTGCGGGGAAAAAAATGAACTCTTTTCTTAAAGTAAGTTCCTTTAGTTCATAATAAATGGCAATTTTTTTCATTTTTGTCAAAAAGAAAAATATTATGACTTATATTCTACTTTTTCTTTGAAATATATGGTATTAGAATAACAGGACTCTTTTCTTTTTGGAGTTGTTTCATGCAATGCAATGAAGGAAAAAAAAAGAGCTCCCCCTCCCAACAAATATTGATGTTGCATAAAAGTAACATATCACTTTTCCTTCCAAAATCCAGTTCAATAAAAGTGCTACTTCCAAAGTTCAAGAAGTAGCACGTTTATATTCCCAGATATCATTTAACGCATCTTTAGTTAACTTTAATCTGCAATAATTGTCTCATGAATACTCAATAATTGATTTTTCTTTTGATTTTTTAAAAAATGATTCAGTTACGATGGTGAATGCTTATTGCTGTTATTATAAAGATGATTTTATCGATTAAAATCAACTTAATATGCTATATTGATCTTTAAACTTTATATTTTTCATTCTACACACAAAAGAGAGAAAGGTAGTTACAAAGTTTGATAGTATTTATCACTAAAATAATAACACATGTTATTTGAGTTATGCGGTCCAACATGTCCCACCAGGTAGACTAACGTACCCCAACCGTGGGGCACGTTGGTCCACTTTACGAGGTTCCGTTAAAAAATTAATAAAAAAAAATAGTTTATCGATTCAACACTTCCAAAAAAAAAAAAAAAAAAATCTGTGGTGTTGAGAAGTGTTTGGTGAACTTATTGTAGAAAATCGAACTGCTCATTAAATTTTTTGATGTGATTAAAAATGATAAGTAAAAAAGCGGACGAACGTGCCCCACCTCCCCTTATGTCGCGCCGAGAGATCACTTGTAACTTTTTAAATGAACGAAGTCGTTCAAATGAACGAGTTAAATGAACGGATCAAAAGAATGAACGGTCCTCTGATGAACGGTCATTAAAAAGAACGACATTGCCCACCTCTAATTAAGAACTGAATTTGAACTTTTCTGTTTTATGTGTTTTAAAAATTATTTGGTTTTATTTAAATCTTTATTAAAAATATATCAAGTCTACTTTCATTCCTATGTACACTTTAATCAATTGATCTTGTTATAAAATAGTTTTGATTTCAAAGTGGGAAAGTAAACTAAAACTAATTTAGTTTGCGAGAAGAAAAGCTGAAAACTATTCTGCCGTGCATGGGAAGTTAAAAGTATCTGCAAAAATAAGTTTTTGAGATATTTGGAGAAACGCGTGTTGGATTCAATACTAACAATAGGAAAATATTGGAATTAAGACTTTGTTTTTCGTGCCTTTTTTATCAGCAGAAACCAAATAAGCAAACTGGTACAATAAAGTTAAAGTACATTAGATGAAACTAGCTGATGTGTGCATCACATGACTTCCTTTTACTCCGATTCAATATCATTTCCCCATTATTGGCAATTTTAATGTGATTCAATAGTTTACTCTCTAAATATCACCAACAATGGCCAATTTGAAACCAAATAAAAAAAAAAAAATTGCCGAATTTGTCGCCAAGTTGGCAACAAAACTTGGCGACGAGAAGACTGGCGATATACCGCCAAGTGTCCGACAAATTATAACACCACTTCAGTTTACATCGAAATTAGCAATGATTTCCGCACAAAAAGGGGCAAAAGATCCCTTTAGAAACACCCGAATGCAACCAAAAGGGAAGGTGCACAACTAGACCCCACTAGGAGTCTACGTACCAAATTTCAACTTTCTAGGACATACCGTTCTTGAGTAATGTGACATACATACACACATACGCACATACAAACGTACATACAGACGTCACGAGAAAACTCGTTGTAATTAACTCTGGAAACGTCAAAATGTTTTCTTCGGGCATCTATACGTTCTTAGGTACATATGTACGTGTAGCCGATTTATTAAGGCCGATTTTTGAGTGAAAATGTTTTCGCGAATACAATACTTCCTTTTTTGTAAAAGGAAGTAAAAATAGGGCAAAAATGCATTTTTAAAAAGTGTAAAATTTGCAGATACTGCCCTTTACACTTCCACTGCAGTATATAGATGCACGGTAAAAAAAAAAAAAAAAAAGTGTAACCTTACTCCATAAAATCGGTAGCAGCTTAGCTGCGTCCACTACTCTGGAGTAACTTTACTGATGTAACTGGTGTAAAGTTACTCAACTCTTGGGGAAGGTTACAACATGGTAATGTAACTAATATAGCGTAACGTCTCCCTAATTTCTGCGTAAGGTTACAGCAGAATTTTCTGTATGCTTACAGAGAAATTGCTTGAAATGTGACACATTAGCAAAAAATTATCTTTCATTTGACTTTCGTGAGCGATTTATCAAGTTCACGCTTTTCAACAACCGATATACACCAATTATTTTTAATACACAGTATTTATTTCTTTTCAGGGCCCGATTAATGTATCAGGGGGCCCTAGGCCAAATGCTTTTTCTAGGGGCCCCTAAGTAGTTAAATCTTACAATTTTAGCCATTGCATAGATACAATTTCAGCCATTTGGGGGCCCTAGACCATGGTCCAGTTGGCCTATTCAGTAATCAGGCCCTGTTTCGTTTAATATACAAACAGTATATTTTTTTTATCTCACTAAGAGATTAAGTAACCTCAGTGGTGTCCGAACTCACAACGCAAATATCACAGATCTTCAAAGCAAGAGCTTTTACCGCTCAGCTACCAAGGCCGGTTTTCATTTCGCTAATAAGAGTTCACCTCCTCTGCTCCAATTCTGATTTTTACGCATGCGCTTTGAGTTCTACTGAAACCATAGTGCAAGATTCCTTCAGCAATTTGAGTTTTTAAAACAATGATGCTACACACTTCAGAGTTCGTGTAACGTTACATCCATTAATACTGGTAACCTTAAACATTTTTTTTTTAACGGTGTGAAAGAAAATAAATAAGTTGAAAAAATATTCCCATCATATGTTAATTTCTTGAAATATTTTTCATATTTCAGCCAATGAACTTATGATATACAAAACAGGTAAAGAGCTCGTTTATAATTTTATTATGCTATAGAACCTGTATTTCATTGACGGAACATCTTTCAATGTAATATAATGTGCAAATGGCATCCGTTAAATACCGAACTGTGTAGAAATATTGACAAACGATGCTGAACAGTCCTAATTTCTGCATTCAAATTATAAAGGCGAATATTTATTCTGCACTCCAGTGAGGAGCATAGTCATCCGTAATTGTTCAGGGCAATTGTCATGTAGTCTTTAGAAATTTCAGTTGAAGACTTTTATGCATAAATGAAGAGCCAAAAGCTTTGTATGCCTTTCATCGTATTGAGCTAAATTTTTTTACTTTTTAATTGAGTTCAATCAGAGTTTAAAACTTAGTTACTTGAACTTTGGAGCCTAAACGAGTGATACGTATCTCTGAAACTGAAAGGGAAATCCCTTAGTTAGATCTATACAAATAAATATGTGCAGTTAAGAACTAAAATTTATCAAGTAAAGTCAAAAAACTAATATTTCGTAATTTTTCTTAATGGGGTTGTTTTCATCAGTCATAAGTACTACTTTTAGTCACTCACGTTGATAGAATGAACAAGAAAAATAACATGGAGCGAGGAAAAAACTTTTATTTTCAAAACGTTTATTTTTTAAATATTTTTTTGAAATTTCCGATTTTTCAAATAAGGCGTGGCCTTTATAGCGTCACAAGTGATGAACTTTGGAACGATAATCCACTAGCGCGCTGAATGCTTACGCTTGCTGTCTACCACGTCTCCAGCTCATGATAATTCAGAAGCGAATTTAATATTGCTCTCTACTCTTGCTATCAACCATATCGTTGCCAGTACATGTGAGTAAAGAAGCAAATTAAATATTGCACTCTGCTCTAATGGCATCAGTGAATGGCATTTCATTACTTGTGATATCATGTGCAGAAGCGTAAAAAATGAAATTAATAGTTTTTTAAAAATATTAAAATTTGTCAAATTATTTTAAAAATGATCAAATACTCTGTTTTTAAGCATGCTCTTTCAGAAAAAAAAAACTTTTAAAATTTCGGAAACGACCCCATTCCGATTAGTTGGTTTCCGTAAGGGGGGAAAATAAGGGTATACGAGCGCGTTCAGATGGACACGACTTTTAAGGGGGTCAGAAAGAGGTCAATTGACCCCTGGCTAAAAGAATAATTTACATGTAAGTGGTTTTTGGTGTTTTCTGAAAAAAAAAAAAAAAAAAAAATTTATCAATATTCTTTTTTCATCTGAACATTTGTGTTCAGGAAAGGGCAACTTGTTCTTCACTATTCAATTGAGAAAAGGCGTTAAGTTTTATATGAATATAAAAAAGCAGTGGCATATGCAAATAGTGCGATTGCACAAGGCACCACTGCGCTATATGCAATAGCACCAGAAGGGCTTACACCCGTATGGCGAAGATTAAACACTTTTTTGCATTGACTTAAAGTTATAAAATAGAGAGGATATTAAATCGACTTGAGGCCTTACTTTTAGTTATATAACCCTGAATAACTTAGACCTGCGCAGCGCTTTAGAATTAGAGGTACCTCCGGGTCTAGGGGTTCCGATTATTTCCAAAAATTAGAAATTCCACATGTTTTTTTAAGGAAAGAATTAAACGAAAAGAAGCTTTTTTTAAAAAACCATTTCAAACATAAAACAAGAAAAACAGATACAAAAATGTTGTTTGTTTCGTATTCATTATCCCCCCCTCCCTTTTGTATGGGAGGGAGGGGCAGGTGAGATATTACGGTATCCTTGCTGACCCCGAGCACACTTCCATGATGTGAATAAAATAATAATCCTCTGAGAATTCTTATGTAACAATTTTATGAAGGATAAGATCATGGAATTCGTGTTCTGGAATCATAATCAATCTTTCTCAAGTCTCAAGCACATGAAAAACAAACACAGAAGTTGATTGATTAGAGAATCAAATTTTCTGAAACATATTTCAATATTGAACCAGACATTGCGTATCTTGTGTCAAAGAAAAACATCATACACTCAACTATAGAGTCTTTTTTTTTTTTCCCAATTTCCGTCAAAGAGTTGCAATTTGAAGTACATTATTATTGGAGTTAGTTTTGATAGGGTTATGTAAACTAAACGAGATTGTAACAGTTGTTTGTAACAAATATTTGCTGAAAAACGGCTTTCAAAAACGCTTTCAAATTGATTCGCAACTCCAGAGCTCGAATACGCTATCACAACAACACTAAAGAAAAGGGTAAAACATTCCGTTCCACTTGTTTTCTTTGGAGCTTAGGACAGGCTTCAGACAGTTTGTGGTGTAATCTAATTTCAGAAGAATAGAAAAGAAAGCTTCCCACAAACGTGATGAAAAATTACTGTCATTCACTAAGCGGCAAAGCAAGTTATAAGTTACGGCATGCGTTCGTTTTACCTTTTTCATCCACCATTAGACAGTGGCTGCAGCGCTCCCTATAGTTTATTGGAGTTGCGAATTTCGTGATCAAGGAAAGTCTCGAAAACCTATATTATTTGAAAAGTTTCAAAAGCTGAAAGCCCGCAGATTTACGCTTGCTTTAGTTCAGCCTTAAAATTAATCTGCTAACTTTATTCATAATCACCTTTATAATTACTATTGTTCATTTCTGTTTTTGGCAACGATTTAAAAGTTTGTCCCACCAACCATGGCCCCCACTTACTCAAGACAGAGCAACGCCTCCTAAATAGGACGCGTTGGACAGAGCAAGTGTAATAAACGCTGAGACATCCGTATCTCTGTGGTAGAAGTTTCGTCTCTGTGGTAGAAGCCGGAGGTCGTGGGTTCGATTCCCGCCGATGCGCTGGGTTGCATTTCCTGCTCTAGTGTTGTAAATCTTTCTTGTGTGTGTCCGAAGACAAGGTGCATTGCACGCAGTTCCGTGTAGTCAAGTGGCTCTTTCGAATGGTTTTAGAACAGGACCATCGGTTATCGAGTGATTTCATAACTTTTTTCAATTATCTGGACCAATTTTATAATCGAATGACCGGTTATTGAATGACTCTTTCGAATGATCTCATAATAGAATAATCATTTATCGAAGGTTTTCTTCGAAGGTTTCACAATAAATTAGATATTAAGGAATTTCATAAACGACAATTGTTTTTTTAAAAAATATTTAGATTGATTTTACAATAAACGATCTTTTTTTTTTTGAAATTCTTTGGACTGATTTTTCAATCGGATAATTGGTTATTGAGTGATTCTTCCGAATGATTTCATAATCAAAACCTTGGTTCTCGAAAAATACTGACGAAGGATTTCAGTCATATAAGTTTGTGTCAAGTCATTTTTTCGTCAACGAACTATTAATTTCAGAGTGCTTCAACTGGTTTTGGTCTCGACTGATCAGTTATAATAGGGAGTTGATAGAAATGTACGGCCATTCACAGAATAGACGATTCAATTTATAATTTTCAGTCGTCATTTGCTCTCGAAGATAATTTTCTCTTAAATCTCAAAAGCATTCGAGCATTCGAATCACTTCGATAACCCATCATTCGACTAAGCAATCATTCAACAAAAAATATACAGTTGGCTCTCTGTTTAACGACGCTCCATTTAACGACTTTATTTAACGATGGCTTTTTACGGTCCCAGAAGGTCCACTGTCATGTTAAAAGCATTCTATTTAAGGTCGATTTCTACTTAAGGACAATTTTTCGTGGTCCCCTGAAAATCGTTAAACAGAGAGCCAACTGTAATGGGGTGATTTCCTTCAGTCAAAGTCAAACTTTTAGTCATTGAAAAGGATAGAATGAGCAAAAAAAAAAAAAAAAAATAACATGGACCCAGAAAATACTTTCATTTTCCCAACAGTTTTTTTAAATTGATTTTTTTAAACTTCCGATTTTTCAAACAAGGCGTGATCTTTATGACGTCACAAATGATGCACTTTGCCGCACCTTTCTACTACGTTTCCACGTTATGATAATCAAGCAGCGAATTAAAATTGCGCCCTACGCTTGCTGCCACCCATATCGTTGCCAATACACGTGAGTAAGGATGCGAATTAAATATTTTGAACCGTGAATGGCAACACTGCATGGCATTTCATCATTTGTGATGTCATCGGTAGAAGTGTTAAACGATAAAAGTGCACCGATTTAAGTAATTTTTTAAAATTATTAAACTTAAAGAAATTATTTAAAAAATGGTCAGATTCTATGTTTTTAAGCATGCTCTTTCCGGAAAAAATATACTTTTAAAATTTTGGAAACGATCCCATTGAGTTGTATTGTTGTTTCAGTTTTTTGTATTTTCAAAGTATAAGGGTATTTATCCCTTTGAATTACTTCATTTAGAATGCTAATAAAGAATTATCATTACTAATATTAACTTTTCTTTGATAGTCCGAAAATCATCTTCACTAATAAGATAATGTGAATTTAGTTCTAGCATTAAAACATTTTATGCTAGTTTATTGTGCTGGAATATACATTAAAAAAATCGATGTTTTGGGGGTCGATGTATCGATACCATCAATGTTTTAATTTTGAACATCGATGTTTTTAAACATCGATGATCTTTCTTCGATGTCACACCTTTACCTACTCCAATCAAAATATCCGCTAAAATGCTTTTTGCATCAAAGATAATAATAAACCATTACTGGCGATTTTCTCGATTATTAGGATGAATAATATTCCCTCCGTCTCAAATAAATGAGTCGCCACACTTAAAGCGAATTTCCCCCCCCCCAAATTAGTTGATGCATTTGAATAAGTTTGCACTTAATATTGAAATTTATAGTTTTACGATCTTATTTGAATATTTTTTCAAATATTTCAGGAAGCTATGCTATCAATCAGCAATATTTGCTTACCAAGCATTCCCTACCTTCCTTAAATCAGTTATCAGTTCAAAAATATTGAGTTCACACACCCTTAAGTATTCTGTATGTACTCTTTAACTAGTAATACCAATTAACCATCTCCTGGCTAGTCAATCGAGAATTCATTTGTTAGGAAATCGGCTTACTATACTACGTCTATGAGAAAGATATAGCAGTTGTATATATGTTACCGTTAAAGTATGTAATACAATTACTTTACAGAATACCTAGTTATTCCATGAAATAACTGATCGTGTCCGATAAAGTGTGTAATATATTATTAATTTAACACTTAGACTAGTTATTCTATAAATTAACTAGGTATTCCATAAATTAACTAATAAGAGACAGTTAAAGTGTAAAATAAACAATTTGTCTAAAATGAAATAACTAGGTATTCTATAAACAATTAAAATGAAAAAGAAGCAATTTATCTAATTTATGCAGCGTATATAAATGGTATTTATGGAAACATACCATAAAATCATTTGTTACAACTAGGATTACTAAAATGACACTTGAAATTAAAAAAGAACATTATTTCTAAAACAGAAACATTTTTTGTTGACACACTGAGCTTTACACGAACATTTTGGGGGTAACACAGGGGTGGAAGGTAAATGTATTTGTCGTGCAAGATATATGATATAGATTATTTTACACTTTAACGGGCTGCAGATCGTTATTCTATGAAATAACTAGTTAAAACCATGAAATACAAGAGAGTTTTACACTTTAACGGACACCATCAGTTATTTCATGAAATAACTAGGTATTCTATAAAATAACGGATTTCATACTTTAACAGTAACATATACACAAAGAAATGCGCCATTTGACAACGTCAATCACGTGTTAGGCTAGAATAAGAAGAAATTGATGCCAAGCAGACTGCGAGCGCGAATCTTATTGTTTTATAAATACTATTATTTTTTTATTCCAGAGAAAAATCCTAAAAGTGGAATTTTTCCAACAAGTCGCGCCATTTTGTAAGGACTCTTCACCTAGTAATGGTAATGCCAACAAACCATATTTTATAATCGATCGGGTATTCATATGAAAGCAAATCGGCATGCTATGCTGCGCTTACAAAAAAAATTATACTAGATGTATACAAAAAAAATGTGTCATTTAGCAACGTCAATCACGTGTTTGGCTTGGACAAGAACAAATTGAAGCCAAGAAGACTGTGAACGCGAACCTTATTGGTTTATTTTATTACTAGTGCACACGCACGGCTTTGCCCGTAGTTGAAAAATAAAAGGTCATTCGGTTCGCTTGTATATTTACAAATAATGGATGATGAATTTCTCTCCAATTGGCTATGTTAAATGCCTCGCCCATGTTACGGTTCCGGTTTTGCTCGGAAAAATTTTCTTAAAATTGGCATAGAAAAAGAACAAAATCGAATTTTCGAAAAATTGCTTCCGGGTGCACACCCCCATGCTACAAACTTAGTGCCAAATTTCATGAAAATAGGCCGAACGGACTAAGCGCTATGCGCGTCACAGAGATCCTGACAGACAGAGAGAGATCCGGACAGAGAGACTTTCGGCTTTATTATTAGTAAAGATTATTATTATTACTAGAAAGTCGCCCGTCAAGGTATGATGGGTGAAAATTGCTTCAACTCTTCTACATTTGAAGGAAGCACAAGCAATTGCCTGTTTGGTGATATTTTGATAGTTGAAATATTAACTCCAGTGGATTAACCCTAAACTCCAGTAGATTTTAGATAGCGTTAATTGTTTTCGTTTTTTCATTTCCCTGAAATGACACAGTCTTACCAGTAAAACTGTTAAATTACCGATCGAGTTCAGCCTTGTCACAATAAAGCCTTTCCCTGCATGTTAAACGTTACCGAAACATATTATCAAATTGTCATGCCGTGATGCGAGTTTCATTGTTGAAACACTCGGGTTACTCGATCATGAGGATTCCAGAGAAAATCCCCAAAAGTGCCACAGTTGTAAACTTTCTGTCAACCTGTTTGTTTACTTTCGAGCTATCTTTTCCGAGAACAGAGTTCAGAGGTAGAGTTCTTATGAAATGGGGCTGGGCCTAAGTAAGAAACCTGGATTTTTGAGACGGATTTGGTACTGATTTATGGACGAAAGGATGAAATGCTTGGTAAGCGAATGTTGATAATAAGTAAACATAACAACCAAAATTTCTAAAAGATGCAACATACCGACAGTCTGGTTATGCAATCCAGAAACTGCAGTTTAGTACTTATTATGGAATGACTCATCAGTCTGGAATAGACAATAACCGAGTTTAAGGCAAATTTCATCTCATTGAAGCTGAGAGTGACATCAAACTGGTAGCAAGTAAATTTAGTATATCAGCGAGAGTTCGCAGCAATGGTACGATTCACATAGTCAATTACTTTGCTACCAGTTTGTTAGTCAATCTCAGCTTCAACGAAATGACATCTGCTTCCAACTCGGTTATTGTCTATTCCAGACTGGGGAGTTCATAACAAGGAAGAAACTGCAGTCTCTGGATAGCATACCAAACTGCCTGTATATAGCATGCTGTAGTCCTGCCTTAACTCTGGCTAAAGGGCTTACTGCTTAATCTCTAAAAGATGTTCAAATAAAATCATTACAGTATCAATTAATATTCAGTACAAAAGTATTGAAACTGAGATTGAATCCGTAACTGAAGATGCATTTAAACCCGCAATTTACTATGCAAAACCTTTCCACCAATGAAAAGCGCTTTCACAGAAAAAAAAAATAAAAACACAAAATTGAGTTCTCGCAAAAGTCAAGTTAAAAACATTTCAGCAACACTATTCAAATTCGCATTTTATTCTTGTAAGGAAACATCCCAAGTCATCGAAGCGCAAGTAACAGGCAGATTCTCAGCAGACACTATCAGAAACGACATAAATCACGTCATGAGGTTAAATCTGTTCTTGTAAAATAAGATCAAAGTTTAGCACGAATTCTATTATTGTTAGTCAAATGAGTCGAAATGTTTTCACGGCAAGTGAATTTTCCCATTTATGTTGATTTACATTTATTAACTTTGCCGTATATTGATCATTGAGTTAAACTCGCGTGGCATCACGCAATGTGTTGAAGCAACTACTCAATGGTTTATTAAGTCAAAATTGATTCTGGTTAACATTAAAATACAGGGACTGATTAGCGAATTGCGTGTGTCAGGTAAAAAGTGCAACGATTGGATGCTTCGGTTAATTGTTTCACAGTTATCCCAGGTAATATTGAGTCATAGGTTGTGATCTTCAGATTTTTGTTTCGGAGGAAGAAGTTACGGTTATTTGAGCACTGCTTCCATTTTGATTGAATTAGAAAAGGAATTACATAAGAATAGGTATTTGGAAAAAAAAAAACTTCCTGTTTAGAATGAAAGGATGTTCAACCATTTTAGATCTGTTTTGAAGGAAGAAGTTAGAGTTGTTTGAGAACATATTTAATACTGATTAAATTAAAAGTTTTTAAAGAATTTGCATGAAAAATACATTTCCCGTTTAGAATGTAAAGATGTTTAACCTTTTTTTTTTTAGCTGAGAAAAAGATGTTTTTTTTTTTTTTTTTTTTTTTTTTGGGGGGGGGGGTGTTTTTTTTTTTTTTTGAGCAATCACGATTGCTTATTGTTCTCACTTGAGGGTTTTGAATTCCTATCATTTTATTTTCCCACCAGCACCCTCTGCCAGCACCACCGTCCCATCGACGGGCCTCACGATGCTGCTCCTCTTGCGAAAACTGTCTTCATGTTGCGTCCATATCCTACACACACACGCATACACACACATACACACACTCATGCCTGCGCACAGACACAAACACACACTCCTACACACACACACATACACACACTCATGCCTGCACACAGACACAAACCCATATGCCTATATACACACACACACACACACGAACGCCTAATACACACACGTGCGCGTACACACACAGCACTGCATACACAACACGCATACACATGTATACACACACACACACGCACGCACCCACACACATGCGCCTACACAAACACACACGCGCGTTCATACACACACGCGCTCGTGATTGCAGAAAACATGATTTGAATTCTAGATGCCAAAAATTCAAATTAATATAATTTTTTTAATTTTTAATTTAATATTAGTTTTTATCTAGGGTTTCTGTTATTCTTCATTTTTGTTTTTCTCGGCATCCTTCCAAAAAAGTGAGACTAAATTCTCTACTTTTTTTAACCACTGTTTCTATTCTAATTGATTTAAAAGGAAATTAAAATTTTACTGCGAGTAAAACGAAATAAAATTTCACATTTGTGAGAATGTTTAACCATTTTCATTTTGGTTTTAGAGGAAGAAGTTGTGGTTCGTTGAGGTTTTTGAGCACTGCTTGTCTGCTGTTGCACTTGTCAGGTTAAAAGTGCAACGAGTGGATGCTTCGGTTAATTGTTTCACAGTTATCCCATGTAAGATCGAGTTAGGTTGTAATATCCAAATTTTTGTTTTGGAGGAAGAAGTTACGGTTATTTAAGCACTGCTTCAATTTTTATTGAATTAGAAAAGAAATTATTTAAGAATTAGTATTGAAAAGAAAAATAAAATAAACTTCAAGTTTAGAACGAAAGGATGTTCAAGAATTTTATATTTTTGTTTTGAAAGAAGAAGTTAGAGTTGTTTGAGAACATATTTAATTCTGATTGAATTAAGAGGAAAATTTTTAAAGAATTTGCATAAAAAATAAATAAATTTCCCGTTTAGAATGTAAAAATGTTTGACCATTTTCTTTTGGCTGAGAAAAAGTTGTTTTTTGACCACTGTTTCTATTCTAATTGATTTCAAGGGAAATTAAAATTTTACTGCAAGTAAAACGAAATAAAACGTCACATTTGTGAGAATGTTTGTTGCATTTGTCAGGTAAAAAGTGCAAGTAGTCGATGCTTCAGTTAATTGTTTTACAGTTATCCCGTGTAAGATCGAGTTAGGTTGAGATTTTTGTTTTGGAGGAAGAAATTACGGTTACTTGAGCACTGCTTCCATTTTTATTGACTTAGAAAAGAAACTCCTAAGAATTTGTATTAAAAAAAAAGTTAATTTGAATTCTGAAATTTTGAATTCAAATTATGTTTTTCGCACTCACGAGTTGCGACAGGACCATACTCATTGGAGATATTTTTTTTCTATAAAGTAAGGGGGCACCCCCCTATATATCACGGAGACCCACCCCCCACATGATAAAAATACCCCTAAAAATTTTAATGCTGCAGTCTGCGCCATGACTCCCGCCCCTAGGTGGGCACCCCTGTAGAAACGGCTCCTGTCCCCCCACAACCTGCCCCACCTCTTGGGCGGTTACGTGTCGTTTATAGTTATGTTTGTGTAGGCTTGTGTGTGCGTATACCTGTGTGTATGCACGTTGGCGTGTGTGTATGCGTGTAAAGGCACGTATGTGTGTGTGTGTGACTGTGTACTATGTGTGTACGTGTATGAGCGTGCATGTGCGTAGGACGCCAGCGACCAGAAGCGGATTGCTCAGGACCGGAGGAGCCGCGCCTACAGAGGACGGTGGCGTTGAAAAAGGAACCACAACGCCAGGGCTGGTCAAGTGAAAACAATTAGCAAACGTGATTGCTCAAAAAACTTCATGTTTAGAATGAGAGGAAGTTCAACCATTGTAGATTTTTGTTTTAAAGAAAGAAGTTAGGTTGCTTGAACACAGATTTAATTCTGATTGAATTGGAATAGAATTTTTAAAGAATTGACTTGAAAATAGAATAAGTTTCCCGTTGAGAATGTAAGGATGTTTAACCCTTTTTTATTTTTATTTTATTTATTTATTTATTTATTTTTGCGAAGAAAAAAAAAGTCGTGCTTTTTTGACCACCGCTTCTATTCTAATTGATTAAAAAAGAAAATTACTTAAGAATTTGTACTAAAACGAAATAAAATTTCACAGTTAGAATATAAGAATGTTTAACGACTTTTATTTTGGTTTCAGAGGAAAAAGTGTGCTTGTTTGAACTTTGAGCACGGCTTTCATTCTGATGGATCACTGTGTGCGTCACTGGAGAAAGTAAGTTACCCCCCTAAAACTGAAATCTGGATAAAGTTTTAAAACTTTTTTGCACTGATCATGTTAAATTTCATCACAGTGATTAGTTTTGAACATATTTGGGATTCATTGAATTTCTTTCTAAGTCATAGCACTTAGTCGAAAAAGAAAAAAAAAATTTCTGAAAAAAAAATATATTAATTTGAATTCTAAAATTTTGAATTCGAATTATGTTTATTTATGAACTATTCCAGGCCATAGGGAGAAACCTTGTTTAGCGGGTTGGCGCCAGTTCATTCCGGTTAACTAATTGCTTGAACGTACACTGCTCGACATTGAAAATGCAACACCAAGAAGAAGTGGTCAGAAAGTGATGAAATTTGGAAAAAAGACAGAGACAGCAAGGAATAATAAATGGTGTCCAGAAGAATGGCTCTCCATTTCCTTTCAACCATTTGCCACAGTTCGTCTTCTGAATGAGGCAGGGACAGAGTCTGCAAACGGCGTCCGATCACATTCCACACATGTTCGATTGGTAACAGGTCAGGAGAGTATGGTGGCCAGGGAAGCATCTGTGTGCTTTGGAGATCATGTTGACAGATGAGAGCACTGTGTGGTCGTGCGTTATCCTGCTGAAAAATTGCATTAGATAGCCCTTGAAGGTAAGAAATTGCCTCCGGTCGCAGCACATAATATAAGAATCGTTGGGCCGTCATAGTGCCCTGAATACGAACTAGAGGTGATATGGAATTGTACTCAATTTCGGCCCAAAACCATTATGCCACGTTGTCGTGCGGCGAGACGTTCCACAGTTACGGCCGGATTAGATTTGTCTCCACGTCGACGCTACACACGTATGCGGCGACTATCACTGGATAAACAGAAGTGGGATTCATCTGAGAACACGACATTTCACCATTCTGTCATCCACGTCAATCTAGTCCGGCACCATACTAAACGTTGTTGTCTATATTGTGGGGTCAATGGCAGTCTTCTTAGCGGACGCCGTGATTGCAGACCACGTGCGACCAAACGACGGGAAATGGTTCTGGTTGACACGGGAACATTCAGGGTATCTTGCACCTGCTGCAGAATCGAGGAACAAGTGACTTGTGGGTCTGCTACAGCTTGTCGGTGGATGCGTCGATCCACGCGTTCTCACGTCACTCTGGCTGCCCCTGCACCCCTCAATCTTGCCACATTTCGTTGTTCCAACCGTCTTCGGCACAGCCGATGAACCGTGCTTGCATCCATGTGGGTATCAGCTGCGATTTGACGTACGGACCAACCTCCCCTTCTCAGTCCGATCACCATTCACCTCGTAAAATCGTCTATCTGCTGGAAGTGCCTTCGTTGACGTCGGCCTGGCATTCTCTCGTGTTACACGTATCCTCCAAGACAAAAACAAAATTTCTTCGATAATTCTCCAGTCAGAAATAACGACACGAATATTGCCTATTCTGCAATTTTCCCTTATATCTTACTTCACGTGCGTCGGAGAGCTGCGCATTTCACATCATTTACGTAACTCAGTGATGTACGTCTACTCTAAAATTTGCATAAATTTCTGAACACTCCTTCTTGGTGCTGCATTTTCAATGTCGAGCAGTGTACATTGCCGGCTGTTGTTTCATTTATACCATTTATACGCAGCATAAATTAGATAAATTGCTTCGTTTTCATTTTAATTGTCTATCATTAGTTTATTTATAGAATACCTATAGTTATTTCATGGAATAACTAGGTATTCTATAAAATAACTGCATTATTAGTCCGGTCAATTTAGACAATGGAAATAACAAAAATTCCCGGAAAGCTAAATTTTTGTAGAGACCTTGGGTTTAGCATTACAAATAAATTGCCAAAAGTCCCCGTCGATCCATGTGAGCTAAAAGAGTTATTCGGGGTCAAAGGTCAAAATTTTAGGTTTTTTGGATTTTTCTCAAAAACGGTAAGCATTATCGAAAAGTACCTCAGACCAAAGTTGTAGATCTCAAAATTCTCTGTAAAAATGGCCCTTATGATTTTTTTTTCTCCAAGACCAAATTATTTCCCAGATATTGCGTACCCTCAAAAGACAGCCAGTCATTTACATAATCCCCTCTACTCGCATGGCCTTGAATAACATCTGGCTATTCTAGTCCGTGTGGCGTCGTTCACAAACCCAGGGGTGCCCAACCCACTAAGGGCAAAGGCGCACCCCCTTTTTTATCGCGGAGACCCCCCCCCCAAAGCAAGCTTCCCCCCAAATGAAAAAATACCCCTCAAAACAATCCCCCTAAAAAATTCGATGGCGCAGTCTGGGCCATGACCCCTCCAAGATGGGTACCCCTGACGTACCTGCTTCTTTTAGAGTTAAACGTGCAGTTCGAGTGAATAAATGTTTTTCAAGCGTCTACTGTTGTTTGTGCTGATCAATTTTTAAGAAAAATGTCACAATTTTGCTTTATTTGCAATAAACTTTTGACTGAAGGTGAAACTGTTGTGCTGGGCAGTCGTGAAATGCCAACTTTAATCGATGCAAGTGTCATGAGAAGTTATAAGAATGCTGATTATTTAAGAAGTCCGTTACAATTCGCGTGAATTGCAGAAAATCATACACCCGGAAAAGTTCAATCTCTGCAGCAACGTGAGGATGAACAGGCCAGTGCTTCAAAAGTCCTTCTCGTACAGTAGCGCGATTAATTGAATTTGAACCCAGCTTTTGTTTTTAAAAACACTGCTTATTCTGTAGCTGTGAAGCAGATGCGGAGGCTGAGAAGAAGAAAAAGCAGAATTATCGCAGAAAAATTCATAAAGTAGCGACTAAATCATACTCAAAATTAAAACGTGCAAGGGCAGCTTTTGACACACCTCAGAACGATCTTTGGCTAATTTTAAAAGGGATTCTTTGAATGCAAGTGTAGAAAATTTATGAATTTTTCTGCTATAATTCTGCGTTTTGTTCTTCTCAGCCTCTTCATCTGCTTCCTAATCACAAAATAAGCAGTGTTTTTTACAACAAAAGCTAGATTCAAATTCACTTAATCCCGCTCTAGTACGAGGTGGACTTACTTTTGAAGTACTGGCCATGTTCATTAGGGTGGATTGAAAAAAATAAAAATCTGATAAACGCTAAGAAATAGTGCGAAAAAGTTGCCTATTGTAGAGATATTTGGTTAAGCAAAAGGATTTCGACCGCAAAAAATATCTTGAGGTGTCGCTCGCGCCTTGAAGTTGACCATAAATGCATAAAAACTGGAAAAAGTTACAATAATTTCATCAAATATCAAAATTTGATAAATTTGATGTTATCGCTCTTAAGAGTAGGCTTTTCGTGTAGATTACACATTGCATAATATCATTTTAATAATAAACTGCACTTTAAAGTTTCACATATGCGTTGAATCTTGAATTTGACCAATATAGTGTCAGAATTGAATAACATCGTGTTGCTCCGTACTTAGAGAAAAAATATTAGAAGTTATGATTTGTAAAAGTTTGCTTCCATACTAAATACTTATTACATAAATACGTAAAAAATAAGTAATAAAAGCATTTTTTATCTAGTAAAAAAAATTTCAATTCTCCACTTAGCCCATAACTTTGACTCAAAATGTCAAATTTACCTATGATAGAGAACAAATGTTAAGTATAAAATTTTTAAATATAAATGTGGCTTGTAACAGCCCACATAAGTCACCCTTGGAAACAAAAGACGTTGCTAAAGAAATTATAATGGATTTTTAGCCCTCAAACTGTAACCACATTGATTACAATAAAACATAAGTTTGGCGTGCGAGTTGAACTATTTTACTTCTCATAATTTTCAGTCTTGATTGAAATAGTGGTTTGATGGCTTAATATTTCTAGATTCTAATCTGATTCTTATAAATTCATCCCTTTTGGTTAGAGAACAAACTGTACCTGACACTTCTTTTTCTTATTTTACCTAGTGTCTCACTGCTTTAGTATGACATATGAGGTTTTGAGTATCTGACACTTCTTTCTCTTATTTTACCAATCGTCTCGCTGCTTTAGTATGACATGAGAGGTTTCGAAAACCATACTACTCAGTAGGTAGGGTCTGGTGGGGGAAAGTGGTCAATGGGGTAAAGTGGTCAGTCGCCAAATAAATGGCTATAGCTTGGAAATAAATGCTCGAATGAATGTGAAAATTTTATTATAGAGTAGGGTAGTTAAAAACTACATTTTAAGTACAAAATTTTACAACTGGCAAAATGTTATTCGGTAAAAAAAAAATATTGTGTGTCAATATGAAAAGTTTTTAAATCTAAAGACTTCTTTTAACTTCCTTGGGAAATTATGTTTGTTAGAATTATGAACAGATTGACTGCATAGGAAGCTTCCTACATGTCTCAAGAACTCTTACTCATTAGCAGTTAGCTGAATCTATTTCAGATAATTTTTTAGAACAATTTTAGTAAGATGGGGTAAAATGGTCATAATATTAGGCTTAACAAGTATTGTTCTTCTAATGTCACTTAATCATTAAGTATAAGGCAGATATAAATTGAATATTAATTTCACTTAATATGTATTGTTTTTTCAGTAAATGGTGTTAAATATACGAGTATATGCGTAAGTATACGCATATACTCGTGCAGGCACGTATGTAGACGTATTCACATAAATGCACCAATAAATACATATATGGGTATCTGCAAGTATTTTTAATATATACAAATATACATTCGACTATAACGTATGTACTCGTTCATATATAAAAACACTTATATACTCAGGTAGACACTCATATACGCGTAAGTACTCGAGTAGACACTTACATACAAGCATATGATATACAAGTATACAGGGTGAGTTTAAACTTTTAAGCAAATTATTAAAAGGTGTTAGAGGGGAGGATAAGAAGTAAGAATCACATAAGGAAACAAACACAATGCTGACGCGCTACATGCACGCAAAGCCAGAAACTGATGGATGCGAAACTGGTCAAAAATTTATTATACAATGACAATTTTACACAACATTTTAGGTTTCAAGAAAATTTTAAAGCAATTGTTGAAATTTGCGGCCTGCAGCTGTGATATATGTGCGTCACAATCACAAAGCACGCTCTGTTACAATAACGAGACTTTTGAAAAACTTTCATCAGCCGATGCGCCTTTGTTGCGATGCTTGTATTAGAGCTACAGGCCGTAACTTTTAACAACTGCTCTAAATATTTCTTAAAAACTAAAATCTTGGGCAAAATCATCTTTGTGTAACAAGTTGGTGATTTGTTTTGCATCCATCAGTTTCTGGCACAACATACATGTACTTGTAATGCACGTAAACATGTACACGTAAATGTACGTATATATGTCTATGCAGGTATATAATCATGTTTGCACGTATACATACGTATACGCGTGCTTCACAATGTGAGTAAACACGTACCCCCAAACATACACTGTATCCACGAATTAACCCGTGTATACCCGTATATTTGTGTATGTACACTTATATATGAGTGTATACGTCTACTGTATACGTATATACTCATGTATGCACGTATATACTCAAGATACAAGTGCATACACTCCTATGATGTTCGTTTACACACATATATACCCGTACATACACGTGACACGTATATACTCGTGTATACACGCATACACTCCTGTAGCTAATCACGTATACATGCTTATATACACGTATATGCTTGAGTAGGCACGTGCATGCATGTACCTGATGCAGTGGTCGGAAAAACTACATTTTTTTTTGTAGCGAACTACAACTACAACTACTTTTTTCAAAATGTAGCAACTACAAACTACTTTTAAAATGTAGTCGCTACTTCGCTACTTTTTAGTTATTTTTTAAAAAAGTTAATCAATAAAAAGCATTCACTTTTACACCGTTTGAGGATTGAACGAAAAAATTCATAAAATGATTTAGGTTAGTAAACTGAATCCATTTGAACATGGTATATTATGTTTGGTGATATTTTGATAGTTGAAATTGTAACCGCAACTCCAGTGGATTAACTCTAAACTCCAGTAGATAGCGTTAATTTTGTTGACCACTTTTTGGTTTCTTCATTCTCCTGAAATTACTCTTTGTCGAAATACAGCATTTCCCTGCATGTCAAACATTACCAAAAAATATTTTCAAATTATCATGTCGTGGCGTGTGTTTAATAGTTGATAACGTCAAGAGCGTTACTCGATCATTCGCTAGTATATATATGATGACATCTGAAACATGAAACATAACTAAGAATGCATACTTTACTTCAATGTGAAATTTTAAACTACAATGGACTCGCGCGACAGCGCGATTCTATTTAAACGAAATGTATATTTTGCGAGCTTTTCTCGAGTACTGAATTTTGGAGCTAACGCGAATTCCTCACCTCGTTACACGAAAACTTTCGAGTGGGAATCACGGGGCTTAAGTATCACCTTCTTTACTGGCTACTAAATATTAGTTTTGTGAATGAACTTTTCCTTTAGATTCACTGAAAGCGGAAGTTCCCCAACCGAAACATCGCTTTGTTAATTTACAAATCACCACTCGCATCTTTTTCATTCTAAATATGAAGTTGATAAAACATAATTTCACATAAGCTGCTGTTCATCTAAAGTTTAAAAATGGAAGGAAAAATAGAAATCTCTGATAACTAAAGAAATGTAAAGATTTTCGATATGCTTGAACAACTAAAATGTGTATCGAATATAATTACAATATCTACTGTACAGTATTATTGTAGTGTTTCACTTTTTTTATTGCTACATACTATACGTACCGCAGTGTTTCATTTTATGCCATTATCTCCCTTTTGATTTTTGTGCAACCTAACAGTATTTTTATTCAATAACATAGCTTTTTTAAAAATACAGTAAAGTTTCAGTTCTCTATGTTTAAATTTGGTAATAGAAGGTTAAGAAATGGGTAAAAATCATTTGAGGGATGTTTTCAAATGCTTCAAAATTATTGGTATGCTCATAAAAAATCGCATTTTTCCGCCTTTTCCACAACGCGAAATTTCAACCTACGCTGGGAGTTTTGGAACGCATCCCTCGCGTAAGTTGAGATTCCACCGTATATGCAGATGACATCTGACATGGATACCGAGAGCTTTTTCTCAACGAGCATATTTGCAAGAAACGGAAAAATTTCCGTGATCATACATTTCTATAACACTATAATATTTGTTGTTAGCCGGCCAAGACAGTTCAATATCATCCTCTTCCATAACATTTACTGTAGCTTCCATACTAGGTGGATATTGACACAATAATTTCATTGACGTCTAAAATGTTCATCCACGGGACATTCTCAGCTGCCAGAAAACAGAAACGCGGCATGGGCGCCATTTTGCATGGTTTTAGGGGAGGGGGCAGATATTTTCCCCATTGTTTAGCAGGAGAAGTTCACATGGAAACTGATTTCAGTACAGATTAGAATTATTAAAATTTGACATTTTTAATAACTTATTTAATAATGGCTGGAGAAGAAATGTTTTTACATTTTTGTGAAGAAAAAAAGTACTAAAAGCAAGGAAGTTCTAATTTCTAAAAGGTTGGGGGGTGGGGCTTGAGCCTCCACTTGCCCCCTATATGGGTGCCCATGAAACGCGGTACTACATTAACAGTTATCATTTATTCTTTCTATGCCATTCGATGTGAATATTGGGAGAAATGTGAAAATGTCGATGCTAAACAAGTTAATGGCGTCAAACAGATAGAACGTATGGTGTCAATCTGAAGTCAACTCGTATTTTTTAGAGTCTTCCGGACCTTATTAGTACAAGTTTTACTCGCGTAAGATTTGCACCAGGCAGATTCGTTTGAAACCTCGTTTCTTTCTTCTTCTTCTTTTTTTTTTTTTTTTTTGAAATTTTATTTAAAAGTAGTTTCCAGAAATCGCTACAAACTACTTTTAATTGTATCGAACTACTCGCTACACTACTTTTTTTGAAAAGTAGTGCGCTACACTACAAACTACTAAAAAATGTAGCTACTACAGTAGCGTCGCTACTTGTAGCGCGCTACTTCCAATCACTGATCTGATGCATACATGTATCTACTCCTATATGAACGTGTTTACTAATGTTTAAACGACAAGTATATACTCGTGTATACTCACATATGCTTGTGCATATAATTGTAACTATAAAAATAACCGAAATATACAAATATTAGGGTTGTTTATAATGGTTTTGCATCTATTTTTAACTATGACCACTTTGCCCCATGCTATGACCACTTTCTCCCACCCCATGGGGTAAAGTGGTCATAAATACAAAGGGAAAAGAAAGTGTTATAATGCTACTTAAATCAATATTTATCTTCCTAAAACTCAATGTACCGTGTTCTTTAATAATGCAATGTAAAATAAAAATAAAAAAAGTTTAAGTGTTTAAAGAATTTATTGTATTTATTATTCACCTAAGTTGAAAACCTACGATTTTATGACCACTTTACCCCACCAGACCCTACACCATCAAGCAATTTCTTTCGAAGTTTTATCGGAAGTTCCTTTTTTGAAAGAGGGAGCTGCCGAGTTTTACGAGTTCTGCTTATCGATGAGCTCATAGTAGTCTCTCAGCTTCAAAATTGAAATCTGGAATTATAAATGTTCATTGTCCATCTTCGAACTGGTCGTCGTAATACGTCTCGAAACAAGTTCTCCGATGATGGTCATCTGCAATGCCTAGTGTTATATTTTTAGATTCTCAAAGTAACCAGTTTGCAGAATAAGAGCTCATGATTCAAACATAGCACAATGGCAAGTTTGAAGAATTCGATTGTATAGCGAAAATTTACAATTCCAGAATTCAACTTGAGTTCTTTGATAAGCAGAAGTGGGAAAACTCGGATGAACTTCTTAAAAAAGGAATATCAGATAAAACTTTAAAAGAAATGGTGCTTGAGGGCGTAACTACTGAATTATATGATTTCCAATACTCACGTTATACTAAAGCAGTGAGACGATGCGCAAAATTAGATGAAGAAGCGTCAACCACAGTTTGTCTAACAAGAGAGATGGATTTCTTAGAGTCAGATTAGAATCCAGAAAATAATGCGACTTGCCAGCCAAACTATGTTTTATTGTATGAAATGTGGTTACAGTTTGAGAGCTCAAAAAACACTAAAAAGGGGGTTGTTTTGAGGGGTATTTTTCTCAGTTTTGGAGCGGGGCTCTTGCTTTTGAGGAGGGGGGGGCTCCGAGATATTGAGGGGAGCACCCATGTCCTTAGTGGGTTGGGCACCTCTGGGTACGTGAACGATGCCACACGGACTAGAATAGCCAGATGTTATTCAAGGCCATGCGAATAGAGGGGATTCTGTAAATAACTGGCTGTCTTTTGAGAGCACGCAATATCTGGGGAATGGTTTGGTCTTAGAGAAAAAATCATAAAGACCATTTTTATAGAGAATTTTGAGATCTACAACTTTGGTCTGAGGTACTTTTAGATAAAACTTACCGTTTTTGAGAAAAATACAAAAAACCTAAAATTTTGACCTTTGACCCTGAATAACTTTTTTAGCTCACATAGGATCGACTGGGACTTTTGGCACCATTGAGAAGGAATACTAATGGAGGGAGCCATAGCAAATGTCTCAGTGAAATAAGCTTGGGATCCAATGTTTCCCAGGTCAGGTGACTTTTTTGGCTGGGAAGTTGTCGCGTTTTGGCACGCAATCGCTCTTTTGGTATTAAATATTTTTCAGACGACGCGACGGCGCTTATTATGAAGTCGGGGCTGCAGATCAGAGCAACTCTCGCTCCAACTCCTTTACCGCATAATAATAAATAAATAAATAAATAAATAACGGATACAAATACAGGCCTATCATTCAAATTCCCTCTCTCCACTTCTTTCCGGATTTTAAAATATAATGTAATTGCATTTTTCATGTATTTTGATGTTTATTCCCTAAAATGACGGGCATGTACAAATAGTTTAAAGTGTTCTGTTATTGACTGAAAATTTATGGATTCATATGTATTGTAATCAATGTTTTGAAATGATTTCATACGCAGGCATACTAGTATTTAAATTGAAGCATAAAAATAACAAATCTTTATTCTTGCGCATCTGCTGTTCACAGGAGCTGGGCGAGAAAATACACGCCAACAAAGCAAATGTACACGAAATGCTTAAAAGCCGTTAAAATAATTTCTAGATAAGTAAAAAGTGTTTTTATGGAACTAAAATGTTATTTGCACTCAAGATATATAATGTTTTACAACTTTTACAGGTAAAATAAGTACAAAAATTTAAAAATTACAAGCTACTGTGGAATATGTACTCGTTGAATGCATATAAATGTTATTTTTTCTTTCTTTAGAAGTAAACATTTGTACATGCTAGGGAAAAGTTACTGGACCTCCTGGTGTGGCTTTTTCCTCACAGTTTACAATGCTAGAATACTTCACTATTACTATAAATCTAATTTTTCCCTTCTACAGTTAAAGGTTGTTATCATACATGGCTTCAGCTAATGAAAACTTCTTGAGCGGTTACGGTCAACTCGAAATTGCTCCCCAGGTCACATGGTACTGTTGCCGTATCGGGATAGTAGGGTTGCACTCTCCCCATCTATTCCTTCTCAATGTTTGGCACTTTATTTGTAATGCTAAACCCAAGGTCTCTAAAAAAATTTAGCTTTCCGGGAATTTTTGTTATTTGATCACTATTTTTATGTCTAAATTGACCGGGCTATATATACTTTAACGGTACTATATATATAATCTGGAACTTCTCTGATCAAAGCCTTCAGTAATCCTCACCAAAATTCTCGTTCTTAAATATTTACTCTCTAACTAGACATAAAACAAGAATAGCAGCATTAGACACATTTCTTGTTTATAGCTTGACAAATACATACAAAGCATCTCGCTCTTTTACTTTAACGTTTCAAATAATTTACGTTTAGTTTTGGTGAATAAAATATATTATTGTCGCTGAACTATCTGCTGTACCTCAGATATAAGCGATAAAGAAGTAAACAACCGCAGCATAAGTCTAAATTTCTTGCCATTTTGATTTAAACACTAATATAATGCTATCATTTTAAAAGAGCAAATAAGTACTCCGAGAGCATTTCAGGTTATTTGAAGTTTACCAGATGACTTGGAATCTATTTTCTACTTTCCCGACGAAAGAATTTTCTCTGGGGTATTCTTATTTGTTCGAAGAAGCAAATTTCAGCTGATTTAAAGAAAACTTTTCTGACTGAATACAGATTAAAATGTTTTTCTTCGAAAGTGTGTGGGGGGGGGGGGGGAACAATGCAGTCGAAATTATTCTTCTTTGAAGTTTTAATCCATCAAAATTCCCTTGAAGATGGATAGAAGATTTATTATTTCTTTTTTTTCTTTTGCTTCAGATTCAATGTTAAACGGTAATTTTAACTGTGGTTTTCATTTATTACGTGTATGTAGAAGATCAGAGACTCCGTGGCCCTGTGGTAGACGCTTTGCTGCGTATGGCGCAGGTTGTGGGTTTGACTCCCACTGTTGGCCTGGGTGTTACTTCCTTCTTTTTGTGTTGTAAATATTTCCTAAAAATAATCCATTCTTAAAATAAATAACATTTGTAGTTAGTGCAACAGTTTTTATAACTCATTCGAACAGTTTAAACAAATGGAGAACTTTGTTGTTTAATTTATTATTTACTAGCATTAATAAATTAGTTCAATTGGTAATCAATACGTTTTATTAGTGTAATAATAAAACGTTAATAAATCAATTTTATTCTTAAAATGATATATCATTTAATGCTTAAACTGTTTGCTTTAGATTTGTTTCTAGTATTCACAATTTTTTTTTTTTTTTTTGAAGAAATAGGTTTTTCTTAATTTAAACTCTGCAAACAAACTCTTTCATTCCTTCTTTTTTTTTCTTTTTTTTTTTTTTGGTTAATGACGAAACATTTTGCAATTTCATCCTTAAACGTTTCTTTTTATTAGTTTCTTTAAAATGTAAATACATTCCTCAAAGTTGTTTCTCTGCTGGGGTACTGTCAATGCAGAGAAAACAACATATACTCGCCACACTAAACAAATGCTTGCATATTTCGAGATTCACTACCTTGAACTGAAAATTATAGCAAAATGAAATAAAAAATAATAAGGCAGTTGTCTAATGACGAGAAATGTTGTCCTCAACCGTCTTTTTTATTAGTTACCAAAAAAAAGTGAGTGCATTCCTTAAAAGTTTTTTCTCCGCTGGGGTATTGTCAATGCACAGAAAACAACATATACTCGCCACACTAAACAAATGCTTTCATATTTCGAGATTCACTACCTTAAACTGAAAATTGTAGCAAAATGAAAAAAAAAAAAATTATAATAATAAGGCAGTTGTCTAATGACGAGAAATGTTGTCCCCAACCGTCTTTTTTATTAGTTACCAAAAAAAAAAAAAGTGAGTGCATTCCTTAAAAGTTGTTTCTCTGCTGGGGTATTGTCAATGCAGAGAAAACAACATATACTCGCCATACTAAACAAATGCTTTCATATTTCGAGATTCACTACCTTGAACTGAAAATTGTAGCAAAATGAAAAGAAAAAAAAAAAAAAATAATAATAATAATAATAATAAGGCAGTTGTCTAATGACGAGAAATGTTGTCCCCAACAGTCTTTTTTATTAGTTACCAAAAAAAAAAGTGAGTGCATTCCTTAAAAGTTGCTTCTCTGTTGGGGTATTTATTGTCAATGCAGAGAAAACAACATATACTCGCCACACTAAACAAATGCTTTCATATTTCGAGATTCACTACCTTA
Organism: Uloborus diversus; assembly: GCF_026930045.1. Taxonomy (NCBI): domain Eukaryota; kingdom Metazoa; phylum Arthropoda; class Arachnida; order Araneae; family Uloboridae; genus Uloborus; species Uloborus diversus. The sequence goes on along the minus strand of NC_072739.1, from coordinate 100,068,194 downwards.
AGCTGAAAATTGTAGCAAAATAAAATAAAAAATAATAAGGCAGTTGTCTAATGACGAGAAATGTTGTCCCCAACCGTCTTTTTTATTAGTTGCCAAAAAAAAAGTGAGTGCATTCCTTAAAAGTTGTTTTTCTGCTGGGGTACTTGCCAATGCAGGGAAAACATCCAGCATTCTTCACAATGTATAATGCTTTGATAATTATGATATTTCATAACCTTGAGCATGCACATGTTATCCAATAAAATAAAAAAGAGTAGGGCAGTTGTCTTTAAGTACGTTGCATGATAGGTTATGTCAAAATGCTGACAGGCAGTTCCGAGGGGGGACAGGGACCCCGAGAACAGGGGCTGATACAAGAGAAGGTTCATGGGGGTCATGCCTAAACCGCCGATAATGTTATCCATCCACCATCATCGTACATTGTATGCGTGCATAATTTATAAATTATACGCAAGACCGATATCAAATATGTAATATATTCTTACACACTGGGTTTAAATGATTAAAGAATAAACAAAATGTTTGTCGCATAATCTTTTCAATTTATTAATTTGTTTAAGTAAATATTTGAAATAATACTTTCCTTCTTGCTTATAAAGTTCATTAATAAAGTTTATGTCGTTCTAGGTGCCATATACCTGGCGGATTTAGGGCGCTTTATTGATGCCCAAATAGTTCTCTAAATATTTCGCAACCAAAACTCTATATTTTCCAGCATGAACACCCCTAAAATGCTAGTCTGTGCCCCTGCTTGAGAAGTAATTTTACTAAAATTATCACCCACTCTTATAACAGTTTTGTGGGAATGCAATTGAAGGGAGTGAAGGAAAATACATGGTTTTACTTTGTTAACAAGTTATTATTTCATTACGCTTTGCTTGCGAAATTAAACTAGAATGAATCTTTATTGAGGCAATACTCGTCAAAACACTATAAAACCAGCAGCGTCAATTTTAAATTTTGTTCAGATGGTATAATCTGTGTCAATCATTGCAGAGAGTTTACCTTCATAGTCTAGAAAGTTTTTGAATTTAGCTTATTGCTCATTTGGAAGAAGAGTGCCTCAGTAGGAAGAAATGAAATTTTTACAAGAGAAGAGCGTTTGAAGTTGAACTCTTCAGGCAATTTGCATTAAGAAAAGTAAGTTTGTTGTGCTCTCCAGTGATTAATATCAGAACAAAAAGTCTGATTTTCCAAAGAAGATAACGTCCTTTGAAGGCCTTTAAGCGAAAAAAAAAATTAAATTTCATATTGTGGCACTCTTCTTCCAAACGCGCGATATGTTAAAATACAGAAAACAAAAAGTAAGTTATGGATAAAAACAACGTCAAAAAAGCACAAACTTTCAGAATTACATCATACACGTGTTTTGGCGTTTCAGGGAACGCCTTTTTCAATGAAAAAAGTAAAGAGCTTATGGATGAAAAGACATCCGACATACTATCTTTTCATCCACACTCTAAAAACAACAATTTCAAAAGTGACGAAAAAGTACTCAAATTTGAACATATCGCGAGTCACAATGGCTCCGACTATGTGGTATTCAAATTTGAAACATTCAAATACTCATCAAGTGCTTAAATCAACGTGTGTGCTCATTTTTGAGGGATTTGTTCTCATTTGTGAATATGTAATAATTTCAAAACTGAGTATTATGAGTATGAAATGAGATTTTGATGATTTTTGAGTATGAAATAATTCAGCACACAATTTAAAAACATGGGTACTCATATTTGAAACAAAAGGTTTCAAGAAAATTAGAAACCATGAATGTTCTCATTTTTGAAAACTTTATTTTTCTCAGTGCATAAGTTCTTTACTTTCTGCATTGAAAAAGGCGTCCCCTGAAACGCCGAAACACGTGTATGATGTAATTCTGCAAATTTGTACTTTTTTGACGTTGTTTTTGTTTACTTTACTGTTCAGCACAAAGGTATTTATTTATCTTAAGTTATGGATATTTTTTTCGTTTCCCCTGAAAAACATTCCTGGTCCGAGATACAGCTTGCCGAAGATGGCAACCTGGATGTCATTTCTTACTTCCGATTTTCGCCAAAAATGTCAAACAAAACTGCTTTATCTCCAAAATGGTGCACGATACGTATTTTGTTAAAGTTTTCTTAATTTAAGAAGCAAATATAATATTTTCTTTAAAACCATATGCACCATTTCAAAACATGTGTAAAATATTTCTTGCTAAAGCGTTTTAATAATATATATATATATATATATATATATATATATATATATATATATATATATATATATATATATATATATATATATATATATATATATATATATATATATTTTTTTTTTTTTTTTTCAAAAATACCAATTTCAAAAACTTTGATATTTTTAACTGTTGACCGGTATCACTGAATACTACATTCTTCGAAAAGGAGAGCTTCCACTAATGAGTTTCACATGTTTTAGAGACATTTGAAAACATAATTGTATTTTCGGGAACTCTGTAGTCTATATGTAAAAGTAGACGTAAAAATTCCAAATTTTATTCAGCAGCAAGTGGCCAGAAGGTACTTTTAATTTAGTTACATAGTCTCATTTTCATTTTTAGTTGCCACTTTAACCGGAATTTTTATTTTTGTGAAAACAAGAAGACACTATGCTAAGCGAGTCTTTTGGCACTACGCTGAAAGGTTGTGTGAGCAGAAAGGTTTCGATTGAGAAATCGACTAAGGACTGATATGGAATCAATTTTATTCATCAGTTATTAGAATTTAAAGTAAGTAATGTAAATTCTTACTTTAAATGGGGAAGATGTCAGATTGCCACTACTGAAATTTTCAGACTTAAGAGCAGCTACTACTGCATCAAATTTGAGGTTTGTGAAAAAATGGATAAAAGACTGAACAAATTGAAATTCTGGCATTTTTGTAAAATGAGACGATTAAGGAAGAGTTGGGCTATAATTCACTCATTGAGTTTTAAGAAAGGTAATCAATACTGTAGACCCACAGTTTAAAAACGATAAAATATGTTTTACTGTGGCCACTATTACTGCGTTTTAAACCTGAAGTGTCCACTACTGAAGCACTGGCCACTACTGGTGTGTTTATCTTTTACGAAAAAAAAAGTGTCTACTAGTCACTCACTGCTGATTAAAAGTTTGAATTTTTAAGCCGACCTTTAAATAGAGTATCTGAAAAACCATCATTTTTTCAAATGCTCTTTGTTTCAGGGAATGCAGTATTTAATAATATAAATTAACAGTAAAAAACTCAAAATTTTTGAAAAATATTATAAAATTATATATATATATATATATATATATATATATATATATATATATATATTGAAAACACTGTAGCAAGGAAAAATATGAGCAAGTTTCTAAATGATGCATATTGTCTAAAAGAAAAAAATATTTTCTTTCAAATAAACAAAAACCAAAACAAAATTTCTTGCTTCAGTGTAGCTTACAAGGATGCAACAGTGGTTGCCTCCTATTAGGCTACGGGAAAAGTTAGTCTTGCGTATGCGCTTTTTGGACGCTTGCCCGTCTATTTAAAGGGTTCGGTTGCCCATAGAATCGGTTTTCTCTTGTGTACCTCTTAGAGCTACTTCTATGACTGTATCTCGAGCCAGTAAATTTTTCCTGACAAAGAAAAATACCTCAATTTACTTTTTTCCGTGTTTTAGCATACGTCAAACTCAAAACCTTCATAGACTATGAAGGTAAGAGTTTTCCTTTTTTTGTCTGGATTGATATGCCAGATGTTAGTTCGGGTTTATCGGTGGTATATATTGTACAAGGCATTTTGTCTCATGGAAACCCCTACAATTTTACATTTTTATAATCAATCCAATGTTTTTTCTGTGTATTAATAAAAAGTAACGTCAAACAAAATATGAAAGGAAGTATGTGGCGGAGGTCTGTGTCCAGAAGCCGCCATAGCACCCATATCCTTGAAGCTTGGTACAAAGTTACTTCGAGCGCCGAGAGTTTGCACCTGGGGTTTTTTATTTTAAATTTCAAATTAGTTTTTTGTAACTAATTTTTTAAGCTAAAATTTCACGTAAGTTGCCTATTAAAGGGATGAAAGATATCCCACATCCCTTAGCATTCTATGTCGCTCGAAAGAGATTTTCTTTTTCTTGCATCAAATAAAGCTCGTTCAAACTTTCTCAATTAGTTAGAACAGCATATACAGTCAGACCTCAATATAAAGTCACCCGCTTATAAGGTCAACCTGTATGTAAGGTCACTTTTGTGAAGTCCTCGCCCACTGAATAGGAATTCTACGTTATGTCTTATCGGATATATGGTTAGGTCAAAATACATTAATCGCTTATAAGATCAATTCTGTCTGATTTCCTTATATAATTTCAGTGTTTAATGGATTCACATTCAAGAAATTTCCGCGATATACCATCCTTAAAAAAATGTAAGTTGCACATCAGTTTTCTGCTTGGGCATATTTGTATGCAGCTTTACTCTAAATGAAAGTTCTAGAAAATCATTCTATAATCTCTTATTGATCAAAAAGTTTTAATTGGTTCAAATCTATTAAACTATTATAATCTAATTACTGATATTTTTGAACATATTAAATTTTGAAAAGAATTAATGTACTATATACATGTTTATTTATCAATAAATAAATGTGAATCTGTTATAAAGTCACCCAGCTTATAAGGTCAGTTTCCTGAAATCCTAAGGGGTGGCCTTATATCGAGGTCCGACTGTATAAGGGTTTTCTATTTCAACTTAAAATCTTTGGCTCAACTCAGTTCAAGCAAAATGTCTTACAAGGGACCACAAAATTGAAAGCGACTTTTCAAACGTACAAAACGTACGTTTTGCAATGCTCAAGAGCCCCTTTGCGCCTATAGCTCTGCAAGTTAGTACAAGTTAGTTCAAAACCCAAGAAAGGGGTACTTTTTGATCCAATCGGTACGCTTTTTAGTCTGATTCTTTCTAACTGACGATTTAAATCTTCGCGAATCAAATAAGATTGCGAAGCAATCTTCGAGGATTGGTGAGCATCATCCACGAGCAGGGGGCGGAGCCCCAAGTATTGTTTACTGAAAACTTTGATTAAGAAAGGAATGGAAGCAAAACTGAGATGGCAAGACTTACTCGGAATTACTCTCACACATGATATTAAATGAAATCAATAAAAATATAAAAAGAAAATAGTGTATTAAAGGCACGTGTACCGTTTTATCCCTTTTTTGCCTTTCAGGAAAAATCTTATTTGTATTTCCAAGCTTTTATACTAAATAAAGTCTCAAGTTCCAAGACTACTTACTGCCTTTACGAAGAAAAATATCGGATCTTATGTTAGAAATATTCGTTTTTATGTTTCTGGGTATTATAGATAAAAATATAAATATTTGTTTCATTTATTTACTCCTACAGGTTTCAACTTTTGCGAAGATAATATCCAATGCTGAGATTATAAAGTAAAAGTAAAAGCAAGTCTTCACACTTTTAACTATTACTTCGACTAAAAACGATTAACAGCAATGGTGGAGAAACGCCGTTATTTTTCCTTTATAATGATTAAAAGAATGTCTTCAGATTATTTGCTCTTTTGTTTATGTTTGTTCACTGTGTTAAGAGAAATTATTTCTATTAACTTCCGCATGACAACAGCATTAATAAGATTTTTTTCTGGAAAAGAAACTAATACTGGAATTATATTTTCAGCAAGCTATTTTTCAAACTGATAAGACAAAAAAAAATGTGTGTGTTTTTTTTTAAATTCTTAATTGGCTTATTATTAGCAATTTAGTTTAATTTATTCCCCATAGACAATTCTTTTAACTTTTTCATTTTTAATAAAAAGGACTAAAGAGTTTTAATTTGCTGAATTGAGAAAAGCTCGAAGTTTATTTTCATCTTAACTGAGCTACTAAAAATTTTTGTCAGTGATTTTTTCTTTAACTATATGATACATTTTAGAGAAAAAATATTTCTTTTGGAGAGTTAACGGAAATATTTTCCCTTTTCATCACATTTTATTCAACAAGTATTAGAGGAAACGGAGTAAGATTTATTTAGGCATGGTAAACTGACATACCAGAGTTGTTGTTGTTGTTATGAGTGACTTCACTACGTCGAAGAAAATGTGAATCTTTACTATTGTGTGCACTCGTAAGAGTTAGTGTAATAGAAACTAGTATACAATTTTGTACGATTAGCTTTTAATGTTCCGTCAACAAAAGGGGCCCCGAACTTAAATTTTTGAGTAGACAAATGTTCTCAATATTTTTCTTGTTTGTGTTTTTCGACGTTTTGTTTTGTGTTTTTCCTTTTTGTTTATTTGTGTCTTATGTTATTCTTGAATTTTTTTTTTTTTTTTTTTTTTTGTCTGTTTAAGCTTTTGTGATTTTTACTTACTTTTGTAAGCTTCATGTTATACTTTGTAGTGCGTGAGGAGTTCTGAATAGATCTTAAATAAAAAAAAAAGAGTTCTCAATTTTTCGAATGGAACTTCAAATTTTGTCAAACTTAAAATTCAGGTACGCATACGTACATATGAAAAGGGACTTTCGGACGTTTAAAAATTTTAATTGTGTCCCGAATCGTCGGACAAATTTTGCAGAGTAAAGAAAAGTTTTGGGAGGTCCCAGTGACTTCCCACGGAGAGTATCTGTTCCTCAATTTCTCCTTCTTTCAAAATTTTAGTTTCAATTTTAATGCCTGCTTTAGAATTAGCATAGGTGTAAAGAGCAAGAGCAATTTTTTATTGTTATGGTCAATAAGTCGTGTAATAATTCTCTTTTATACTCCTTGTTGGAGGTTAAACCTCTCGGATAACCGAGCCCGTTTTCACAATGCTATCCAATTTAAGGCAGACATGTACGGTTTGCTTTGCATAGCACCATGAGGGGGAAGTCTAATTTAGCTCAGACAGCACACGAAAGATAGAAGCACTATTTATCAATATTTCGATAATTCTGATGCAAATCAGAAGTCAACAACTCCTGGTTCAGCACCACCAAGGGTATTGATTTGGAAGGAGGACTTGGAGGATTTTGACCACGATGCATTTAATGTGCACCAATCACCATTAGCGTACACAAAGGGTCTTCTACCAGCTAGTATCGAACTCGACTTGCAACCCTTTAACCACGAGCCCCGTGCCTAACTGATCGGACTACTTCGGCCTCATTTCATACTTTTCAGTGCAAATCAAGAGAATGGAAATAATCTTTTGATTAAAATTGATTTTTAAAAACAAATATTTTACTATCTGTTAATTTTCGTTAAGAAATTTAGGGGTTTGTAATTACTGTTGTTCAACCTCTGTTATCAAAGTCAAAAATTTTCTTCCTAGGTAAAAGTGCAGCGTGGGAGAAAAGGGAAGCTTACGAGTGTCCAATTAACGATTATGTTAGATTATAAAGATATAAGGTTTAGTGGAGTTTTCAGCTTCTTCTTTTTTTTTTTTTTTGAGTTGAGCGGTTTTTCTTTCCTCTTTGTAAACTCTTTGACTAAATTTTGATAACTTTCATTATTTAAACTTTTGAACGTTCACGAATAAAATCAGAGTATATAACATGCACTATTGCAGAAACGATTCGATTAATCGATAAATCAAATAATGCGTGTTATCAAATCAGTTTTCTACGTTGAAGCCTCAGTTATCCCAAAAAGGTAGCGGAATCTTTAAAATGAAAAATTGGTTGCATATTAAACTAGCCAATAGATAACATATAGTTTATTGAATTGTATTATCTAACAATGTATTTTTGCTTCCGAATTGATCATGGGGTCCGGAAAAAAGAATAACACGCTGTTAAACACAGAAATGCAAGTCTTAAGACAAGCGAGATGTAAGAATAATCCCCTTAAAGAGGAAGATGCTAAGATGAAAAAAGAAGTCTGTATGAAGATGTTCCAATGGATGATTAAGTTATACCAAACAAATTGTGAAATATGCTTTTTTTTTTTTTTTGAGCAATCACGATTGCTTATTTTTCTCACTTGACTGTTTTTGGCGTTACGCTGATTTTATTTTCCCACCGCCTCCCTCTGCCAGCACCGCCGTCGACCGGCCTCACGATGCTGCTCCTCTAGCGAAAACAGTCTTCAGGTTGCGTCCATATCCTGCACACACGCATGCATACGCACACACACACTCACACACACATACCCACACATACCCACACACACCCACACCCTGACATTCATGCCTGCACACAGACACAAACACACGCCAACACACACATACACGCCTGCACACAGACATGAACACACGCACCTACACACTCACACTCACACACACACACACATATCCACACACATACACATATATATACACACACATTCCTGCACACAGACACAAACCCACACGCCTACATGCACGCATATTCACACACACACACACGCACACACACACACACACACACACACATGCCTGCACATACGTAAAAAACCACGTGATTGCGAAAAACATAATTTGAATTCAACATGTCAAAATTCAAGTTTTTTTTTTTTTTTTGCTCGCTGAACTCTTAGGACTTGTGCGAAAAAAATAACATGGTTAAGTTTTTGCATTTCCTCCACTGTCTAGCAGCAGCTAGACATAATCCATGAGATCACGTTATTCTTAGAACGAATGGAGCTTAGGGTGGAAGCTTGAAAAGATCTTATATGGAAAAGGTTACAGATCTTTTTATATAAAAATGGCTGCATGTATGTGTTTGTGTGTATGTGTTGTGCGCGCGTGTTTATGTCGAATCTTTGTCAAATTTGGCACATAGATCCTGAACATTAATGATCAGGAATTCATGTAAAGGGGGTTTCGCTAGAAAATCCGTGAACCTTAATGTTTGCTCCTTTTAATAAAAGTGACTGAATTTTTGGAATTGTAAAAAAATCCAAAGAGGTATAATTTTAAATTTTGAGTTTTAAAATTGGTCTTTGCTACACGTTGACAGGAAATTTTCCACTATTTTGTTTTCTATTATTTAAGCGTGATTGTTGAACATGCGTCACTTGACACAATTTTCGAAGTTAACCGGGCAACGCCGGAAAACACAACTAGTCTATGTTATGTTTAACGCCCAAGAGTACTTCACTCCATACATTGAAAATCAGAAATACGCCCCAAAATTTTAGTCAAGCGTTTTTTGACGCTTTGTTCTTTTAAAATTGTGGATACTGTTGAAAAACAAATTTAAATATTACTTTCGAATATTTTGTTATTACTTATACTCCTGTTACATGGTAAAGGGATTATTGTAATCATGAAAAAAGAAAAAGAAAAGAAATCCCTCAAATTTTAGTCAAAATTTCCTTTTTACTAGCTCTTGAATGAATGTTGAGTTTTTGTACGGACAGTCGAAATGATCATTTTGACGATCCCCGAGTACCCGAGTTAATTATCACGAGTTTTCTTGTGACGTGTAATTGTGCGTATGTATGTATGTATCTCGCATAACTCAAAAACGGTATGCCGTAGAGAATTGAAATTTTATGTGTAGACTCTGAGTGGGGTCTAGTTATGCACCTCCTCTTTTAGTTGCACTCAGATGTTCCAAAATGGGTCTTTTTCACCTTTATGGGGCAAATTGGTGGACATTTCGATACAGATTTAAGTGATGTATGAATTGGCGATAACTTGGCGACAAATCGCCAAGCTTTTGGTCTCCAGCGGGATGATATATAGCCAAGTTGGTGACAAAGTCGAAGAAAAATAATGATTTCTTCGTGTCTGGTTTAATTAGGCACTATTAGCGATATTTGACGAGATCCATTCAATCGTGTTAAAATTGTCGATACTTGGAAAATGAATCTCTGTATAAAACTTTTTTGCATTGATTCGTGACAAACTATGGTTGTAATAATATGAAGTGTTTTCTTGTTCACTCAAAAGCACTATTATATTGTAATTTTGTTCTTTATAACATGTTCAAATGTTTTGTTATCATTGTTTTTATTTGCCCAGACGGTAATAAAAATATCACTTTTATATACATTGGAAAGTACAATTCTCCACGTCTACCATACTCTTTTTATGGGTAGAAAAATGTCTAAAAAGATATACATTAAAAAAGTAGCGTTTCTAACGTTCGTACATAAGTATCCGCCCCCTTTTTTCAAGCCATTAAAAAACGTCGATTATTAAATAAACGGCATAAACAGGTGCATCTATTAGTTTTTAGGGATGTCAGCGTTTGCAGATATATGCTAGCCTCTAAATTAAGCAGAGTCTCATTCAAATGAGCGGAACATGAGCATAAAATTTTTTACTTTTCCCCCTCATTCAGATAGACTCGTCTTAACTGGACGTTTGCCAATTCCATACAATCCGTGGATGGACTGTAAGCAGATATTGTACTCTTAATTTCTTTCCCGACCATCTTCCTATAATTTCGTCTTTAAAGACTGGTTTTTCTTATGCCCTTGTTTTTTTCTTTTCTTTTTTTTTCTTCTAAAATCGATCGCTATAATGGTATGTGCCGCTTGCGTATGTTTCATTTTTTTATAATTAATTTCACTTCTCTAAAAGATGTCAAGGAGTTCTTTCACGCCTTAAAAAAAGTCCTATAGCTGTATCTCTGAATCATATAGCATCCGCTTTTATGTTCATATTAACTTTTTGCCTAATTTTTTTCTCTGTTTAAGATTAAAAAATGATTCATACATCAATTTTTGAAGCAGCATGGTAATATTAAGTGATTTTTCCTTATCCTATAAGCCTAAGAATTGCTAACTAATCCTCATCTTTAAACCTTATTTTCCAATTTTTAATTTGTCAAAATGTTTTTAATTATTTTATTTATTTATTTATTTGTACTTTGCGATATTTTTACGATGCGTTAAGCCGCTTTTCACATCTTTATTCATATTTTTTTTTTGAAGGAAAGTTGGCTAAAAAAAGAAAGCAACATAGTAGGCATTAAATTTGAAGGACAATATTTCGTGAAATTTTTTGAAACTGAAGTTTTTACACTGAACCTATCGTCATTTACTAAAAAGTTTTTGAGAAAAAATTGATCGTTTTAACGCTACTGTGGAGTTATAAGTTGTTTGGAGAAAACAAAGGACGAAATTAAACAGAGTTTGAAAAATACCTACTTAAAAAAATTAAGTTAAAAAACCTTAAAAGACTACCGTCTTTATTAGTTAAGGATTGAATAATATTTCTGAAACGATAAGCCAACGTGACAGATTTTTTCCCCCATTTATTGTTTGAGCATTACGTTAAATGATTTGGATGAGACAAAACACAGCTTTCTTATTTGTCGTTTAAATAAAACATTTCTCCAATAAAGACTATTATGAGCATTCAGAGAAAGAATGTCAGAAAAACTAAACTTTTATACGATAATTAACTACGGAGTTCAAAAATAGAAAAATCCTCCTTTATTATTCCAGACAGTAAAGATTTATGAAATAAACTTACCAGACTCGAGTCAGACATTACCAACTTTTTACTGTTAATAAATACCAAATTATGGAGAAAATGTTGAATTTGAAAGACTGGGAAAATAAATGAACCAAACTCTGAAAAATCCGGTTGACATCGGTGACATCAAAAGGAACTATTAATTATAAGTTGTAGATGAAAAAAAAGTAGTATGATTACCATTACAATTGATGAGAATTTTCTGAAAAGTTTAACTACTTTAAACCGAAAAGTATTGACTGAGCTGATGATGTAGAAAAAATAAATAAATCACTATTTATCCAGAACACAACATAAAAATGGCGACTGATATTCTTATGAATTATCAGGAAGTATAGCTGTGAGGCGAGAATGAAAAGCTTCGGGGCGTGTTTGTGTTGGGAGAAGTTGTTAATGTTAATGCAATTTCCTTTGAAGAAACTGGAACTTAAATGCATGTCTAGAATCAAAAATAAACAGTCTGGAAGCTGATAATATATGTTAGGCTCTTTTCTCGCTACCCATTGCGATTTTAGAATTAGTTTCTCAATTAAAGTTTTTTAATTAAACTAACTTTCTGACGAATAAGTTTGCTAATGTGTGTGCATGAAAAAGAAATAGTATGACTATGACTTCTTAAGTTAATGATATTTCGTTAATGCTTTCAGCTGAAATTGCATGTATATATATATATATATATATATATATATATATATATATATATATATATATATATATATATATATATATATATATATATATATATATATATATATATATATATATATATATATATATATATAAGATTTAAAAAGGCAGAAAAGTGTAGGTATGTAAACGAATAAAGGTTCACAAACAAACAAACATTATAAGAACAAACAAGCTGCTTCTTCGTCAGTGTTTGTTCTTATAATGTTTGTTTGTTTGTGAACCCTTATTTGTTTACATACCTACATTTTTCTGCCTTTTTAAATCTTAAATATATAATATGATTCTAAGTGCTGCAGTTTGCACCTTGTTTATATATATATATATATATATATATATATATATATATATATATATATATATATATATATATATATATATATATATATATATATATATATATATATATATATATATATATATATATATATATATATATATATATATATATATATGCATTATAAGTCAAGTGTGCGACAGTGAGTTAGGGCAGATTACAATTAATTTTAATAGATGTGAAAAATTAGAGTTTTTACTCAAATTGAAAAAACAATTTTTGAAAATTAACAGAAAAGAATTTTAAAATAATAAAGTAAAAATTTTAAGACTGTCATCCAGGGGTGCCCACAGGGGGGGATTATGGCGCAAGTTGCGCCATCAAAATTTTTGGGGGAGATTTTTTTTTCCAGAACATTTTTTTTCTTTAGAACATGAAATTCTTGAATTTTGGAAAGAAAAAATATTTAAACTTACTGAACAAGAAATAGATGTATTAATAATACTTTTTTCACGTTCTCTTCACGGCCGTCGCCAAGAAGGGCGTTGGGGTGCTACACCCCCCAGTTTTTCAGAAGTGGGGCCGCCAATTTCATTTTAGCTATGAAAACGAAAGAAGAGAAAGGGAAACTCTTCGCTGTTTTAAAAAATTAAAATGGGAAATATAAATGAACAATTAAAATAATAGTAACAAAAAGTATTTTTTCTGTAAAATTTGAATGGGAAATGTAATCTTAAAATACAATTTGGGAACATCCATGATTCTCTTTTATTAAGGTCGCGGAAATGTATGCTTCAAACATTTTTATTAACCAAAGAAAAAAAAAATGTATTCAGTACAGTACACTCTTCACTAGGCCGCAAAGTGGGTATGTCTGCCTAGTCGGAAACTATGGGCTCGGCTCAAATTAAAGTATTGTGCATAGAGTAAAATTAGCATAATGGGAGGGAAGAAAGGCGACAAAACTAACATGGTGCACGCCTTGTCTCTTCGACGGCCCTGGTTATACAAAATTATGCTTTATGGTTCTTCAGTTATAAAAAAAAAAAAAAAAAAAAAAAAAACATAAATAAATAGGACAGCTTCATTAGAACAGCCCATAGGATTGGGTTCGCCGAAACATTCCTATATGTTCTTTTTTTTTTTTTTTTTTGATGAAAAATATTGTCCTGAAAATCATTGCTAAGTGGAGAAAAATGTATGGGTCGCCGAAATAAATGTGAAATAGAGAGGGAAAAAAATAATAAAACAGTTAAAGGCAAAGAGAGATTCAATGTATTGTAATGAATACTCACACCAAAAGTTCTAAATTTTTGAATGTAAAAATCGTAATTAAATCACAGCTTAATCAAGAGATGCAGGTGGCATATTTAAAATAAAATGAAGTGGAATAGAGACCTAAAGTATCGCAGAAAATTACCACATCCGTTCAAAATGTTAAAAGTCATTTTTCCAAGGCCGCAAACGCTTGTATTGCAAGAAAGCAAAAATATTAAGGGGGGAATTGAAAGTTATATTATGGAAAATCCAAGCAAGTAATCGTGTTTGGCAAAGGAAAATTGGAAGAAAATATTACCACAATATGTTTATCAGTAATTAAAATTGACAATGAGGATAGGAGGGACGTAGCCAAACTGAAAGGAAGAATGGGGAACTCCAAACCCTTCTTTTTACGTCCCCAAAGCTGGCCTGGAAGTGAGTTTTTAAAATTTAGGTTTTGAGAGGGAGAGATCTCCAGGGGAGAGATCTCCAAAACCTTCTAACCCCTCTAGCAGTATTAATAAATCGTCTACGATTACTTTAATTGAATTTCAATTTCGAAAATTTGCCAGGGGAATACTCCGAATCTCTCCACCCATTAACGTTAACAAAAATCTTCTAAAACTTCGGTTTCTACGGATCGAAATTTTTTTTCGAGAGAATGCCTCTCTCTCTCTCTCGCCAACATCATCGAAAAATGTCTTAAATCTCGCTTTTAGTGCTTCAATTACGAAACATTTCTGGTCGCGAGCCCCTTTAAAACTCCCCCCCCCCCCTCTCATCGTAGGTTGGCTTAAATTACGTTTCCGGAGCTTTGATTTCAAGAAACTGGCGGTGCACTAAATTTTAACAAAAAAGTCTACAATTGCGTTTTTAAGACTTCTTCTCATCCCCTCAATATCACCATAGATTGTCTAAAACTGCATTTTTCGATCTACAATTTTCAAATTTTTCTCGATGGGGGAGAGCCCCCGGATCCCCCTTTACGTGTCACAATCAGAAATAATTCACAATTCGGAATGCGTGTTTCAAGTTTGCATTTTGAAAAATTATAGAATGATGACCTCGAGTCTCTTCCTCCCTTAACATCATCTTAGAGCGTCTAAAACTGTTTTTCAAACAACAGTCTTGAAAATTCCCGAGGGAGAGCCCCTGGACCCCTCTTCTGAACATAATTAAACATAACGTACGATTGTGTTGGGAACTTAAATTTGGAAAAATTATCGGGAGATGCTATCCTCTGGAACTCTTCTCCCCTTCCTCCCAAACTTAAAATATAGTTTAAAACTGCGTTTTTATGCCTTCAAATTGCGAAATAATGCAAGAAGGTAGCCCTCCGACACCCCCCTAATTCTGATTAAATATTATCCTAACGATTATTCATATTGCTAGTAGTACTAAGGTCTAGTAATAGGACTATCCCTGCTAAACCAGAAGCCAAATCTTCTCTCTCTCTCTGCACATTCGAACATGCGTTCGAACAAGCGTACCCCCCTCCCCAGTTTTTTTGAAATAGCGACAGCCCTGGTGCTCCTTTCCAAAATTTAATGACCGTGTCTCTTTTTCAATGAAAGGAGCATCACAGACGACATGGAGTTGGTGTCCATTTCAAAGTTGGATCAGAAGATTTGATTTATTTTCAATATCTTATAAATTTTCTGGAAGCAGTACAATTCTGCATGATGAATACGTGTGAAAGTGATGAGAGGGAGGGAGGTCAAAAATGTTTTATTGTTTGTAATAATTCTGACCAGTATGCTCTAGTCTTTCATTGATTCCTTTTGCACCTTCAAAATCGTTAAGAACTAGTTTTGAAGTTCCTACAATCGACAATTAATATATTTTCATCATTAACTAGCTTAAGCTTATGAAGAAAATCTCTCTCTCTCTCATTTCACTTTACTCCCATCGTCTCAACCATTTTTAAATTGATTGTTTCAATTTATCATTAGATGATTTTTATTAAAACTTTCAGTGATGTTGGTTTTCGCTGATGGAAGTAGAACAGTCTGTTCTTAAGTTGTTTAAATTATTTTTCGTAAATCATATTTACGAAACATAATATCCATCTACATCTGATATGTATAGAAGGATATTTGATTCGTTAAGATTCTCGAGTTCTGATTTTCGATGTGTGCAGAATAGTTGAATCTATTTTTTAAATTTTCCGAAAAATATCTGTCATGGTGTGTGTGATCCTCTTTTTTTGGCTATGCGACTTCAATTTTGGAAAACTTCCAGGAGAGCGCCCCCACTGTAACGCCAGAATAACATCCTCTTTATTATCAAGAGTCATCTGAAACTGCGTTTCCCGTCATGCAATTTTAAAAAAATTATAGGAGAGAGCCCCTGATTCCCCCCTCTTTCCTTAACACGATCAAAGACAAGCCTAGAATTGCGTTTTTGGAGTATCAATTTCAAAAAATTGCCGGGGGAATGGCACCGAAATTCACCTTCCACTAACATTATCAAGATATATCAAAAGTGTTTCTAAAACTACAAGTTCGGAAATTTAAGTGGAGCGCCGCTCTCCCTCCTCCCCACTCTCATCAACATTATTAAAAAGTCGTCCTAAATTTGGTTTTTAGGGCTTCAATATCGAGAAAATTCCGGGAGAGCATTCGAAAACTCTTTTTCTTAACGTCACAAAGGTGGCTACAATTGCGATTTTAGAACTTCAATTTCAGAAAACTGCTTGTATCTTCCTACCATAGATAGCGTTTTCAAGACTTTAATTTTGAAAATTTTCCAGGGGCGAGCCCTAGGATCTCTTCTTTCCTTAACATTACCACTGACAGTCTAAACTACGATTTTGAAAACAAAGGAAAGCCCTCCTTAACACAACGGTAGACTATTTACAATTGCGCTTTTAAAGTTTCAATATTGAAAAATTACCGGGAAGGGGGCCACCTAAAATTTTATTTTCCTAACATCACCAGAGATCGTATAAAACTGGTTTTAAAATTACAATTTCAAGAATTTTCTGGGGGAGAAACTCCCCGGACCCCCTATCTAATTGACAATAAATTTCCGTTTCACGGTTCATGTTGTATACATCTAGTAATGACTCCATCCCAAGCCAGAAAGTTGTCCCTGTAATCATTCATACGTTTGAAAAAAAAAGGGGTGTAGCAAAATTCATGGGTACCCAAGATTTGTTTACTCAAGGTGCACGTTTCAAAATTAGGGTAGGCAAGGCGGGTCAACAATCCAACAACATTTCAGTTCAAATGGTGTTTGTTAACGCTTCCCCCCCCCCCCTGAATTTGAGTGGAAATTAAACTCTAAAAACTGTTATGTTTAACCCAATTCGAAAACGAGAAAATTTTTGGGGGGGAATTTGCGCCATTGAGCTTGGGGGGGATGGGCACCCTTGCTGTCATCTCTAATTTCAGACCGATTTAGCGCTTGAGTGTATAGTGAAAGCAACTCAAGAACTACCTCTACAAATCTCAAACAGTTTGGAAAAGATTACCCATTAAGTAATTGATGCAAAAAAAATTAAGTCATTAATATCAACGGTACGACTAATTATATTTTCTCTTTATGCGGAGGCTATAATTTGAACACTAACCGGAAAGAAATTAATAGCTTCAAATGTGGTTTTCTGGCTAGTATCTTGCGATGCATTTGCTAAGCAGCATTTATCAATCTTTTTTGTCCCGCAGAACGGTAAAGAATTTTTAAAATATTTCATGGATTGTTATTTTTATTTTACTTATTTTTTCTGCAAATGAAGAAACTTTATTAACTTAAAATAATTACATGAGTCAACTGTAAGATCTTTTCATATTATGATTTATAGTTACAATAATAATCAAATGTAAAGATAAGTAGTTATTTTAAATTATACATAATGGTGTAGTAAATAATAGTCAAAATAAGGATGGGAAAAACAAAAAACATAAAGTTTTGAAAACTAGTACACACGTATAGAAAGGGAAGAAACCTGTTTCTAAGAAACTTGTTTTTACAGTGTAAAAACAAAAAACTTTTTGAAGATAATTTTACGCTCTTTTATTTATTAATCGACAATTTTGCTCGCTAGTAAAAAGTTTTTTAGACATAAGAGGAAAACGGGAAAAACACACCTAGAATCCAAGATGGCGGCACGAGTCCCCCCGCCTCCACTGGGGACTTTTGGTGTGCTCATCAGGAGTCCTTTCTGTACGTGTGTACCGTATTTCAAAACTACGTGTTTTCTTTGTAGTTCGTTGACCACACTATGAGTAGAGGAATGTGGGGCAAAGTGAAATAGTTAAGATGACTTAGCTTTTCGAAATGAACAAACTGGAAATTTGTTTTGAAAATTACTGTACATAAAGAAAGAACAATGTATTTTATTATAAAACATGTATTGGAACATTATTTTTTATTTCTGACTAAACTTGTGCCTTAAAAAATATATAAATAAATGAAGTAAATAAAAAAAATAATAATAATCAAAAACAGGCATCATGGGACTGCCGACAGAAGTAAAAACTTAAAAATAAATTTGGTGTGTTTGTGCGCGCGCGCATGTAGGTGTGTGGTGTGTGTGTAATTTTCATTTCAAATTAATTGTAGTTTCACAAATTAAAATTTTATAATATGCAAAATCAAAACATCAGCTACAGTCTAGTTTTTTCGTTTATCAGCAGTCCGAGCATCAATTATTTACATTTTGGTATGGTTTATTTCAGTTCGTTTATAAAGTTAATATTGATGCAAATATGGGAAATATTTGAAAATAAATTCTTAGTTTGTGTTTTTCACTTTTCTATGAATGAAAATAATTAAAAAAAAACACATACTGAACTTTCCACGTAATCAATTTACTGTATTATCCCTCTTTAGCCGACGTGCCGTGAGATTGGAGCCATTATGTCGGAAAACTCGAATTTTGAGGCATGCCAGATAATTCGGGGTTCATTTCAGGAAAAAAAAAGTGACCTTTTTTGGATGAAAATACATTTAGCAAAAGCCAAATGACGATTTGTTTTCCCCGTCAAGACAAAACAGCATTTATATGTTCAACTATGCATCTATTTTAAGTTTGATTTCAATCTTATGCAGCTGGTTTTGCATGATGATATAAAAAGTTTTGGTGACGTGTTATTTGAAATTTAATGGTTTTTAAATGTTTAAGACATCGATTTTAAGTTTAACTATATTAAAAAGTATAACTTAATCAATTACGAAAACTTCTAAAACTTTTTTAAAAAACTAAAAAAAAAAAAAAAATCCGATTTAAATATAAAAAATCTAATTTAAATATTTTTTTAATTAAAAAATAATCATGATTTTTTTTTACACCCTGATCATTATCATTATTATCACTATGTTCCAAAACTGAAACTATAGATTTATGGTAACTAAAATAGGAAATAAACAATTTTGATTCCTATCTATTTCAATATCTCTTAAAGACTGCATCAATTGTAATTTTATATCTCGTTCTGCTAAGATTGCGATCATTGGACATCTCTAAATTAAATTCTCGATTTAAAAATTCAAGTAATGGATTTTTAGCATCTGCAAAGTTGATGTTGAAATCCCCACTCAAAATCATTGGCAAATAATTAAAGCTCTTCCCAATTTTATCTTGAAGTAATGCAGAAACATCTTTAGAATAAATAAATACATTTTCATTCAGAAATTCTCGTATTTCGCTTAAAGACTTATTCGTTGAAATATAAACCGCAACCCGCAATCATTACACGTAGCTGACAATTTTCAGAGTGGCAACTGCAAACACATATCTCACCGATATCAGAAACATTGTTTTTTTCTCACCTCTAAAATACCCAATGCGCCTAAAGAAGTTTTCACTTCAAAAGTATTATATAAGCTTAATCATGTTTACTTCTAAAGAAGAATTGCAATGCCCCGGGTGAGGATCGTACTCATGATCGTCAGATCTTGAGACTGACGTGCTGCCAACTGCGCTGCTGAGGCTGGGAATCCCAACCAAAACTACGAAAGTAAAGGAGCAGAACGAAGCCGTGCATGCTCTGTATTCCAAATGTCGGTGACGGTTGTCGTGAAATAATGAATAGTTTTTTCCCACCTCAAAAATGCTCAACGCGCAGAAAGTTTTCATTTTTAAAAAAAAGGAAAATTTTCTTTTTTTTTAATGGGACAAAGTGAAAAATAAAATATTTTTCTGATGAATTATTTTCTATTTGATTGTAAAAAAAAAATGTTTTTGATCAAATAAATGACTGAGTAAATAAAAAGGGAATAAATAAATGAAAAGGTAATGAAACAATAAACTAAAAAGCAAATAAAATAATTAATATATGAGGCAAAATAAATGAATGAATAAAATAGTAAATGAATAAGAAAATAAGTTAATGAATGAATAAATAAGTGCATTATTAAATGAAGGAATGTATTCTAATAAATTAATGCGCAAGTGATTTACTAAATAGTTGAACGGTAACAGAAATTAACTATTTCGCTTTGCCCCGCATGCATTTGACTCATTGCGCAAAATATTTAAAATACAAATAAGCTTAAGATTAACTTAATAAATACTGCACTGGATATTAATAGGATTCAATTAATATTTAATGTTAGGAGCAAGAACTCTTTACTATTTTATAACAATAAAAAAATTTTTTAACTAACAACAAAATATTACTATTTGAGAATCAATTATTGAAAATTGCTTGTATTATCATATGCATGGATCTTCAATGGTAATTTTTTCCTGATTGGACTAGATTTCCTGTATTACAGCATATTTAAAATATTACCAGATAGGTGGCGTTAAAAGCAGAGTAAATATTTCATCATTTCACTTTGCGCTGCTATTTCACAATGAAGCAGCGCACCTTAAATTGCCATCCTGGCTGGTACTAGATAACATCAACAAGTTGCTCTACCTGCAATGACACTGCATAGCAGAGAAACACTTTTTACAAAATTTGTTAACTTTATTGAGCATTTACCAGACAAGGACTTCGGCAGCAAAACATTAACATCCCTCAAGAAAAGAGGGAAGAATCTACAACCTTGCTAACCCATGAAAAGCAATCTTCTCTTAAATTTTCAAGATTTCTAAGCAGGAGGTGTAAAAGTGATGTACGAGGGAGAGAGAGAGAGAAAGAGAGAGAGAGATAAGATTTGATTGAGCAGACGAAGTTAGCTTACATTTTATGTGCATAGTACAGTGACAATCTGGAAATTCACACCAAGTGATTCAACTGTTGCTGTTGTTGTGTTGTTGTAGTGTGCCAGCTAGGCTGGCAGAGGCCGTGGTGGCCTGATCGGTAAGGCATCGGACTCGTAACCGGTGGGTGACGGATTTGATGCTAGCCGGTCGAAGATCCACCGTCTTCATTAATGGTGACTGGGGGACGTTAAATATGCTCGAGGTCACAACGTCCTCCAAGTGAAGCGATACCTCTGGGGTGTGCTGGATCAGGGATTGCTCGTTTTCTGGTCTAGATCAAAAAATCAGAGCTGTCTTGGTTAAAAAACAAATAGTGGTAGGTACGGGGGACTCTGGAGCGAAAAGTGAAAAGAACTGTATAGCTAGGCTGGCAATTTTGGATGCGCTGCTTCACTTTCCCAACTGTACTGTAATTTGATGTGAAATCCGACTTCCACGGTACACAAGCGCCATTAGAGAACCCGTTTATAGGGTAGACAACCATTCACAGCATAACAACACATTCACACAAAGAAAGGAAAAGGACATGAGAGAGAAAGTACATTCATGCCGGAGCTGGGATTCGAACCCAGAACCTCCCCATCTGCAGTCAGATTTCTCTGATCACTAGACAAGGCGGGCGACTCTATTGTGCTTTTGAATGAATTATGTTTTCATGTTTGTTACTGTTTGTAAATAATTTTATTTTCTTTTCTGAATGGTTTTCAGTCATTTAATATCTTCATTTATCCACGTTCAAACTCGGTTCGTCGTCGTTGTAACTAGAGACGTACCGAGTAGTACTTTCGCCGAGTAGCCGAGTACCGAATACTCGGCTTTTCACTACTCGGCCGAGTACCGAGTTACCGAGTACTCGGCCTTTCACTACTCGGCCGAATTACCAAGTACCAATTATGTTTTAAGAAGAACCACCGACAACCATGTGATGAATTTTGAACGTATTGGAATAGTAGTATAGACCTCCTTGTCCATATACTGTTTAAAACTAAATTCCTGCTGAAATTTAATTACGCATTATATATACATCTTTGTTTGTGTCAAAAATTTTACAAAAAAATTATTTTTAAAATTAAAAATAAATAAATAAAAGGTATCATTAATCAAGTTGGAATTAAAACAAATTATATACCAATCAATTATAGTTCTAGTCCGCCAAACATAAATAATTTTTAAAAGCAGATAAAACAAATGTGCAGGAACACTGCAGACACGTGTTTCTGCCCCCCCCCCCCCCCACTTCGTTACAAGGAACGTCTTTTTCAGTGCATAACATGTGAGCTAAAGAACGTAAAGACATTCGACAAAAAAATCCGACTTTTGTGAGACGCCTTTAAATCTACGAGCTCCCATTTTTGCATTGAAAAAGGAATTCCTTCTAACGCCAAAACACGTGTCTGCAGTGTTCCTGCACTGTGCTTTTAACGTTGTTTTATTTCCTTTTATTTTTTAAGCAAAGGTATTTTTACATTTTTTATAACTAATTTTTTGTTTGTAGCAAAAATCCATTTTTAATATAAAAATTCCATATTTTCTATACTTACCGTTTTTGCGTAATTTTTAATAAATAAGTTTTATTAACTTTGGGGACATTAAAATAAAGATTTATTCCACTGAAGCATTTCAAACTTCATTATTCTCAATATTTAAATTTGACTTATAAATTTTAATTGTAAATGATTGCAGAATATAATGCTTGCTCTTTTTTATGTAAATTTTAGAATCTGTCTTGGACAATATTCAATTTTTTGCAACTACTCGGTATTGGCCGAGTATCTGATCAGAATTTGGCCGAGTAGGCCGAGTACCGAGTAGTTACCGAGTACTCGGTACGCTCTAGTTGTAACAATAAACCAAATTTTAGAATCAAAAGCGGAGTGTGTTCATAAATTCGCTCGAGATCTCAAAAACTTCTAAGAGTAAGAAAAAAGTTAGGAGAAACAACCTTTTTACAAAGTATACATTTCAAGTGGAAGAGAGGCTTAGTCTTATACTAGGGATTGCAATACCGGACTAAAAATTCAATACCGGTATTTGGTATTTTTGAAACGCGATACCGAAATACCGGTATTAATATCGGTATTTGAAATTTCTCTAAAAATGCTTGAAAATATTGTGTAAAATTTTGTAGAAAAATTGTAATGTTTTTGAAAACGTATTGTAAACAAATGTAAAATCAAGGAACAAATGTCGTATTAAAAAAATAATAATAGTAAAAAAACATAATGCATCTATTGAATTGTCTGAATTCGCGTAGATCGGTGGTACTGTTAACAGTGCGCGATACACTTCCTCTAATTGTCTGGAAGTCTTTCATCTTCAACTAATTCGGTTTCCTGCGTGTTATTTTTGGAAAATCCCTTTTGTGTGTGCGTTTTCTTTACTTTTCCTTTTTTTTTTTTTTTTGTATTGTGCGATACAATTATTGCGCTTAATTATCATATATAAACAACAATTGCGCATTATTATGATAAACTTGACTAAATTTAATATTGTTAGTTTCTCTTATTCGTTTTCGCGTTCTTTTCAAAATTCTTGACAATTGCAATTATGTAAATATCTGAAAATATGTTTCGAATGATTATGATTTACCTCTAAGCAAATTTGCAAGGCACTATAGAATTTCGAAATATTATCTTGCCAATTGTAAAGCAAGACATGACAACAAACCAATACCAATGGCAACAAACTACTATTTGTTTTACTAACAGGAAAAGTTTTTTTGCCAAAATTCAGTACAGTTGGGACAAACACTAATTGCAGCAATACTTTATGAAGTATCATAAAGTGTTACTGCAATCGATGGTAGGAATAAATTATTCGTAAAAGAAATACATTCGAAACTATACACTCGAAATTAACTTTCACAAAAGGGAAAGTGAGTGATCAGGGAAACAGAAAAAATAAAAACGCGGTGCACAAAAACGCACAAAACTGCAATTCATTTCACCATCTAGTAATGAAAATCTCATTTTGCAAACTTTCCGCTACCTTTGTTTAGTGATATTCTTAGTTCTTGATTTTAAAGCCAAATTTTTCCATTAATAGATTGATTTTGGTTCTGTATCATGGAAAAAGAAATATAGGTGCATTCAAAATATGAGTAGTTATTTAATTTTATGAATAGCTTTAAGTTTAATTGAGAAAATTCTTTAATTAAAACTATTTATTATTTTCAGCTAATAATGAAAATACCGGTATTTTACCTCATCAAATACCGGTACTTCAAAATTCCAAAATTCTCGAAATACCGGTATTCAGTATACCGGTATGCCGGTATTGCAATCCCTAATCTATACTATGTATAAGGCACCGGGGTAGTCTAGTCCATTGTTCAAGTTGCAACCAAATTGGGAAGGGCCATACACGATACTGACGTGGTTGAATGATGTCTTCGTCCGCAGCCAAATGTTTCATGACTAACGCATGTCGATGAATAGGTACTGTTTTATGAAAATTAAAGACTATCAGCTGCTCAAAAAGAAGTCCCCATGTCGCGAGAAACAGGTTGCTTCTCTTGCACTGACCCTGTGATGGCAGAGAAACAGAGTTAATTATTTTTATTTAATTTACATCCGGAGACAATCATTTCATAATGCTTGAAAACAAGCTTCATTGACTCTTTTGAAAATTTATAGAGCCCAAATAAGTCGGTATCGACCGCTCTGGAAAACCCTAATTTCCTCAAACAAAAAGTTAGATCATAAATACCACTAAAAAAAGCGCCCTGTACCTTTGAAATTTCAATTTTTACTTTTAATCCGCCTCCAAAATTTAGTCGAACGCAGCTTGATATTTTCAATAAACTACATTAGAAAACGGCGTGCGGAATGCAATTGAATTTTTTTTAAATATTATTTTTGAATGTTTTGTTCCAGCATCTCAAACATTATCAATGTAAAAAAAAACTATTTCTTAATTCCCTGTCGTCTTTCGTTAGAAATTTCATCTTTATTTCCCTTTATAATGGTATTGCTTTACTGTGTTCGAAAATTTCAATCCTCCGAAATAAATTTCACTCTTTTAAAAATGTCAAGAAGTATTTTTACATCATCAAAAGGAAACCTAGCTATGTCTCTGTTCAGTAGCGTAACTAGGGGTTGGCTGGAGTGGCTCTTGCCAGGGGCGCAGCAGCCAGAGGGGCGGCATTTCAACTGGTTAAAAAAAAAATTTTTAAAAGAGGTTTCTTTCTTTTTTTATCGTAAAATTTGAAAAATGCTGTAAAAAAATAAGAAATAAAAAATAATAAAAAACTCGTTAGAAAAAGAGAGAGACACATGCATAACGTCTACTGAGAAGGAACATTGAGTATCATTGAAAACAATTCTAAAAAAGAAAATAAGAAAAAAAATTACAATGCTTCCTCTGATTTGTTGAATCAACTAATCGAAATGTTCCAAAAAATGATTTTTTTGGAGGTCACAATGGCCTCCGGTGGCTTCTCATGTGGGGTCCCCTAGGGGGAGGGGGCGCAATTTCTTTGGTTCGCCAGGGGCGCTAGACCCCATAGTTACGCTACTGTCTCCGTTACAATGGTTAGACTTTAAAAATCAAAGATTATGAGTGATAATGCGTCTCTAGTTGGAGCGAATCAAACCTGGCAGCATTGTGACGGCTACGCATATCTTAATCACACCGTACAAATGTTGTCAGGTTAGGTTCGCAGATATTTTTCAAACTTTACTAATTTTATGAAAACGAACACCAAAGCAAAATATTGTTTCTGATATAGCAAAGCTGCTGTATAATTAAAAAGTTGCTTTTTCCATATTTTTAAAATAAATTGAGGAGCATAAGAATTATAATGTGTCAGAAAATAACATTCAATAAATCGCTCAAATTTTCTTGAAGACCTAAAATGGCAAAATACTCATAGGCTTAATAGTTCGATAGTTAATGCGGGGTTGAAACTTCTACTTAAAACAACAGTCGCTAAAATCATTAAGTGATTTGCATTGGAATGAAATGGAGTTCGTGAAGGAAAAAAAATGTTTTTATTTCTCACGTTTTCATAATCATCCTTGAGGCTCTTGGCAAAACGTAATCACGAAATTAAACATCGTGAAAAGGCACAGTAATGCATTATAAATAAAAAATTTCCCACAACACACTAACACTTATTGAACAGGAGTAATTAGTCATTTACTAGACCGTACGCATCAGAATTATCCTAAGTAAATGGATTTTTGATGACGAATTTAGCTTTCTTCGGCAACGAAGTTGGTTGGTCAATATTTTTGAATTTGTTCCTGTTTTTACTTCTTTTTACAAAAAAGGAAGTATTGTGCTCGCGAAAAAATTTTCATCCAAAAATCGATCTTAATTTCCATTTTACTTACCCCCGAATGAATATTGAGTTTTTTTTTTTTTTTCGACTCGATCACACGTGGATAAGAGCCTAGCAACGTATAGACACGCGAAATATGCATAATGACGATTCCCGAATTAATTACAACGAATTTTCTCGAGACGTCTGTATGTACGTATGTATGTATGTGCGTATGTGCGTATGTATGTCGCATAATTCAAGAATGGTAAATCCTAGAAAGTTGAAATTTGTTACGTGGATTACTAGCGGGGTCTAGTTGTGCACCTCCTCTTTTAGTTGCATTCGGTTGTTTCTAAAGGGATCTTTTGCCCCTTTTGGGGGGAAATCATTGTTAATTTCGATGTAAACTCAAGTAGTGTTATAATTTGGCAAACACTTAATGATGTATATCGCTAGTCTTTTGGTCGCCAAGTTTTATCGCCAACTTGGCGACAAATTTGGCGATTTTTTTTTCTTCTTTTTTTTAAAAATCTGTTTCAATTTGGCCACTATTGGTGATATTTAGGGAGTTAACTATTGAATCACATTAAAATTGCCAGTAATGGGGAAATGACATTAAATTTGAGTAAAAGGAAGTCATGTGATGCACACATCAGCTCGTTTCAGTTACATATTCAGAGAATGTTATGCTTCATCGCGTACAGGGGTTCCAATAGTAACTTCCCCGACTAACGAAGCCCTAGCGGCTATTCGTTGAACGAATCGAACCAAAATTTTAGATATGGTTATTTGAAGGTATGCGTTCGAGAGTATGATGATTTTAAACAACACAGTGCTCACAGTTGTAGTTACAGTGAACCAGTTTCTAAATTTTTGAATAGCAACGCCCTTTTTTATCTTGCTCAAATTGATCAGCATATTTTAAAAAACCACAAAAGCGTTGGAACAAATTCATTGCCAATCGTTCCAACACCTTGTGCGGTTTTTCAATGTTAGAAATTTGCGCAAGAAAAAAGTGGGGTTGTCATTCGAAAATTTCGAGGTTTTCAAGCCCACTGTAACCGTAACCGTGAGAACCGCATTGTTTAAAATCCTCACAATTTCGAGTGCATACCTTCAAATAAGCATATTTAAAATTTTATCTCGATTAGTTCAGTGGATAGGGGGGTAAGGTAAGTTACTTTTGAACCACCCTATTAATCTTACCTTAAAATATAACAGGTTGTCCAGCTGCAAAGTATGTGACTTGTAGCTAGGCAGGGGACACACACCCCTGTAAAGACACATGTGAACAATTGAAGACTTATAATCAGTAAATTACCGCCCAATAGCCAGGGCTAAAGCAGAAATTCATAAAATACACCACCAGCTCAGTCATTTCCAGCCGAGGACTGCAGTTTCGTGCTTATTAGCACTCATCAGCCCGGACTGCCTTAGGAGGAAAATGACTGAGCTGGAGATGGAAAACCTCTTAAGGTAGCCAAGAGTGCCAAACAAACTAGTAGCTAATATAGAATTAACGCAGACTAGACGAGTGACCGAAACAATGGTTCGGTTCAACTCGAATATTGAAGGCAAGGCATGGTATAATCAGTAAATTACCGCCCAATAGCCAGGGCTAAAGCAGAAATTCATGAAATACACCGCCAGCTTAGTCATTTCCAGCCGAGGACTGCAGTTTCGTGCTTATTAGCACTCATCAGCCCGGCATTTTTTTTTTTTTTTGAAAAATAAAGAAATTTAAAAAAAAATTTCATAAAAGCCCCCCCCCCCCCCTTTTCTCTCTACATAGAAATTTATAGATGTATATCTCACGTTCTCACGTATATCGGGTTCAAGGGAAAACTTTATTTCTCAAAATGCGATAGCTTTAGTATATATAATGAATATTTTATTAAAGTTTAAAGTTTTGTACATTTGAATAATAGACATATTTGAATATTAAAATACATATGAGAAAATTTTTGTAATAATTTTGCCAATACTGTAGGAAAGTTATACCAATAGAGATCAGATAAATTAAAAACAATGCCAGTTCACTAACTTATTTATTAGGAAATTAAACTAATGGTATCACCTGAATGGGGTTAGTTTTATTTTACGGAAAACAGGCCAGAAGAGACAAGCAAAAATATTTTCTTCCAATAGAATAAAACCTAAAGCTTCGACTTCCGCATAGAAAGAAAATCGTAAAATTATCAATTAAAAAAAATATATGTGATTGTTAATTCATGTACATTCAGATTTAATTCGTTCCGAAAGAGTAAATTCAATTTTCTTTTTCAAGAAGTCTGGAGGAAATTTCTTGCTCAGATAAATTTTATAGGTCAAAGTTCCGACCGATTATTATGCGTCAGAGGTGTTTTATAGGTCAGTAAATAATCGACGATGGTCAACAGTCAAAAATTTGAAGACACCGTTTTAAAATAGCTCAAAAAGTTCAGATATAGCTGTTAAAATTAAAATATTATTCACAATTTCCATTTGAATTATTACAATTTTATTTCCAAAGTACTTTTTTTTTTTTTTTGTAGTTGAGCAAGGAAATACTAGTATTTAACTTTAAAATGCAGTTGTAAAAACATCAGAAGGTTTACTATACATAAATTTAAGACCAAAAAAAAGAAGGTATACACTTCTGCTCGGGGGAGGGGGGAGGGGTGAAGGGTATAATGGAACTTAGATTAAAATGTAGAAAATAGATACTAAGAATTTTTTATTTGGTCTGAAAATACATTCCATAAAGCAGGAGGAGGCGCGTATTCGTCTATAAACTGAATAGGGTCTGGTGGGGTAAAGTGGTCATAAAATCGTAGGTTTTCAACTTAGGTGGA
The DNA here is from genome assembly GCF_026930045.1 of Uloborus diversus. Classification (NCBI taxonomy): domain Eukaryota; kingdom Metazoa; phylum Arthropoda; class Arachnida; order Araneae; family Uloboridae; genus Uloborus; species Uloborus diversus. The sequence continues at coordinate 100,039,321 of NC_072739.1, read as the reverse complement.
TAATAAATACAATTAATTCTTTAAACACTTCAACTTTCTTTGTTGTTATTTTACATTGCATTATTAAAGAACACGGTACATTGAATTTCAGTAAAAAAAATACTGATTTAAGTAGCTTTATAACACTTTCATTTCCCTATGTATTTATGACCACTTTACCCCATGGGGTGGGGGAAAGTGGTCATAGCATGGGGTAAAGTGGTCATAGTTAAAGATTAATGCAAAACCATTATAAATAACCTTAATATTTGTATATTTCGGTTATTTTTATAGTTACAAGTATATGCACAAGTATATATGTGTATACACGAGTATATACGTGTCACGTGTATATACGAGTATATACGCATAAACGAACGTCATATGCGCGTATGCACTTGTATCTCGGGTATATACGTGCATACCTGAGTATATACGTGTATAGTAGACGTATATACGCAAATATAAGTATACATGCACACATAAACGGGTATACACGAGTTAATTCGTGGATACATCCACTGCGTCTTTGTACGTGTCTACTCACGCATATATATATATATATATATATATATATATATATATATATATATATATATATATATGGAAGCACGAGTACATACGTATGTATATGTGTAAACAGGATTATATACCTGTATAGA